>NW_027248473.1:727857-1069285 GCF_031021105.1 Erythrolamprus reginae | reverse complement strand
GTAGTTGCATAGTGGATGAAAATTAGACTGTGCTCATCATTCCACCAAAAGGATTAGTAAAATAGTTTGGTCACAAATCAATGTTCAATTTGCAGGATAGATTCAAAATGTAAGTGATGAAGTATTTATCTTGATTCAACAAAGGAGTTCCAGAAAATCAGTACCATATCTGGATTGCAAAAACCCAGATAACCACAGAATGGCAGTAGATAGAAATTTTATTTTCTTCATATTCTAAGGATATGTCAAGAAGAAAGAAAAGAAGGTATATCGCTATTCAAACAGTGAACCGGAGCCAGATCATCTCTTTCCAATTACGCACCCTTGAGTTTCTTCAAGGTGATAATAATTAGATGATGATTATTATTATTATTATTATTATTATTATTATTATTATTATTATTATTATTATTACTACTACTATTTATTAGATTTGTATGCCGCCCCTCTCCGTAGACTTGGGTCGGCTCACAAAAACAATAAAACAATGTATAACAAATCTAATAATTTAAAATCAGTAAAACCCCTTATTAAAAAGCAAAAAACATACACACAAACAAACCATGCATAATTGAGAGATGTCTCAATTCCCCCATGCCTGACGAAAGGCAAGGAGGGCGGGGGCAATTCTAATCTCCAGGGGGAGCTGGTTCCAGAGGGTTGGGGCTGCCACAAAGAAGGCTATTCCCCTGTGTCCTGCCAAACAACATTGTTTAGTTGACGGGACCCAGAGAAGGCCAACTCTGTGGGACCTAACCAGTTGCTGGGATTCGTGTGGCAGAAGGCGGTCCCTGAGATAATCTGGTCCGATGCCATGAAGGGCTTTATAGGTCATAACCAGCACTTTGAATTGTGACCGGAAACTGATCGGCAACCAATGCAGACTGCGGAGTGTTGGTGTAACATGGGCATACCTAGGGAAGCCCATGATTGTTCTCGCAGCTGCATTCTGCACGATCTGAAGTTCCTGAACATTCTTCAGAGGTAGCCCCATGTAGAGAGTATTATAGTAGTCAAACCTCGAGGTGATGAGGGCATGAGTGACTGTGAGCAGTGAGTCCCGGTCCAGATAGGGCCGCAACTGGTACACCAGGCGAACCTGGGCAAACGCCCCCCTCGCCATAGCTGAAAGATGGTTCTCTAATGTAAGCTGTGGATCGAGGAGGACGCCCAAGTTGCGGACCCTCTCTGAGGGGGTCAATAATTCCCCCCCCCAGGGTTATGGATGGACAGATGGAATTGTCCCCGGGAGGCAAAACCCACAGCCACTCCGTCTTATCTGGGTTGAGTTTGAGTCTGTTGACACCCATCCAGACCCTAACAGCCTCCAGGCACCGGCACATCACTTCCACTGCTTCGTTGACTGGACATGGGGTGGAAATGTACAGCTGGGTATCATCGGCATACTGATGATACTTCAGCCCATGCCCCTAGATGATCTCACCCAGCAGTTTCATGTAGATATTGAATAGCTAGTCTATTGATTTTATTTGGAATTCTGTATGTTTAATTGCTGTCTCTTTCATATGTTTCCCTTTAGTAGTCTCATTTTTGCATGTAGAGAATTGCTTCCTTGGTTTAATAGGATAAATTCTCATTATAAGTCTTTCCACAAGTAACATTGCATAATACTGCCTCTTGTGTTCCAAGATTGGTAAAATATTTATTAAAAGGTTTATCCAGGATGACTCAAAGTAGCTTTCAATTTTCTATATTACTAGGTCAAATGGAAAATTCTTGGTGGGGGAGTTAAGAGTGCTTTATATAAGCTATGATGAAAGTTCAGCCTAACTAGTATTCTGCAGATTGATTGATTGATTGATTATATTTGTATGCTGCCCCTCTCCGTAAACTCGAGGTGGCTAACAACAATAATAAAACAACATATAACAAATCTAATATTTAAAATAACTAAAAACCCTTATTAAATACCAAACATACACACAAATATACCATGCATAAATTGTATAGGCCTGGGGGGAATGAATATCTCAATTCCCCCATGCCTGACCACAGAAGTGGGTTTTAAGGAGCTTACGAAAGGCAAGGAGAGTGGGGGGAAATCTGATCTTTGGGGGAATCTGATTCCAGAGGTTCGGGGCCACCACAGAGAAGGCTCTTCCCCTGGGTCCTGCCAAACAACATTGTGTAATCGATGGGACCCGGAGAAGGCCAACTCTGTTGGACCTAACTGGCCGCTGGGATTCGTGTGGCAGAAGACGGTCCTGTAGATATTCTGGTCCAATGCCATGAAGGGCTTTATAGGTCATAACCAACACTTTGAATTGTGACCAGAAAGTGATCGGCAACCAATGCAGACTGCGGAGTGTTGGTGTAACATGCGCATACCTAGGGAAGGCCATGATTGCTCTCACAGCTGCATTCTGCACAATCTGAAGTTTCCGAACTCTCTTCAAAGGTAACCCCATGTAGAGAGCGTTACAGTAGTCGAACCTTGAGGTGATGAGGCATGAGTGACTGTGAGCAGTGAGTCCTAGGAGGCAAAACCCACAGCCACTCCGTCTTATCAGGGTTGAGTTTGAGTCTGTTGACACCCATCCAGACTCCAACAGCCTCCAGGCACCGGCACATCACATCCACTGCTTCGTTGACTAAGCATAAGTGTCCTTTATGGTGGAAACTTTGGAAGAAGGGAGATTTTAAATTATCTGCCCTCCCTAGCCAAGAGAGCAAGACATAATAGTCATACATCACAGTTCATCCTTAAATTATTCATGGTTTTGCAGCTGTGCTACTCAGAGAAGGAGGTAGCACTTTAAGCAGGCGGTTCCTGTTGCAGGGGTGGGTTCTAACTTACCTCGCTGGTGGTTCGCTTCTTCCTGTACCATGTGAGCACATGCATGCTTCACGCACGCATGAACATTGCCATTTTTGTAAAAAAAAAATCACCCCTCCAAAAGCTGAAAACAAAATGGCGACACGTGCATAGTGCCAGAAAATCAACTTTTGCACATGCACAGAAAAAAAAAGACCCAGGAAAATTTCAAAAATATTTTTTTTCAAAAATAATTTTTTTAAAAATATTTTTTTTTTAAAAAGATGGCAGCTTCCACGGACTGGCATCGACCAAACCAATTCCGTGATGTCATTGTGACATCACCAGCAGTTTGCTACCAGTTCGGGTGAACTGGTGTGAACGAGGAGGAACCCACCTCTTCTCTTATGCCAGTTATTTACTATGACCTAAAGCGGCAGATGAATCAAACTAATGCCTGGGTAGATTTGCTGCAAAAAACACATCACACCAGCAAAATGAGATTAGTTTGAACTAATTATTTAAACAAAACTCAATATATCATAGCAATATATGGATCAGTTTAAAATTCTAGATTATTTAATCATAGATTGTGTTTCTTCCATGTTCTGTTAAATGTTTCATAGCTAACCATACCAATACCATATATAAGTAGCCCCACTTGTGATGTAATACTTACAGAGAGGTCGACTTCGGCATTTCCTGACAGTGCGTACTTTTTCTGCAACTGAATGCTGCAAAAGAGAATAGAGATGGAAAAAACACATCTAAATTTCGATCATGCCAAAGAATATTGACCATATTTCATTTGTAAACAGCTAAAGTACTGTTTTTCCAACTTCATAGAGGAGGTTTGTCTTTATCACACATTTGATAAATCTTTTTTTGAAGAAGGAGGTTGGACCCAGGAGGTGGTTGGATTTTATTTATAAAAGGCACTAAAGAAAACAAATTATCTAAGTCCTTTTAAGTGAAGGTTTCAACCAGTGTTTGATGCAGTATAGAAACTACATTGATCATGCTTGTAGATGAGCTGGTACAATTAAGTTGAGGAAGTGCACCCATCCTAAATTTTCTTGCTCTTTCAATAGCTTTCAATAACATTCATCACAGTATCCTTCTGCAGAGAGTGGGAAACAGTGTTACGGTGATTCTCCAAACAATGTCGCTTGGCGGGACCCAGAGGAAGAACCTTCTCTGTGGCGGCCCCGGCCATCTGGAACCAACTCCCCCCAGAGATTAGAATTGCCCCCACCCTCCTTGCCTTTCGAAAGCTGTTTAAAACCCACCTCTGCCGCCAGGCATGGGGGAACTGAAATACACTTCCCCCTAGGCCTTTACAATTTTATGCATGGTATGTATCTATGTATGATTGGTTTTTATATAATGGGTTTTTAACTGTTTTTAGTATTGGATTTTGTTATATACTGTTTTATTGCTGTTGTTAGCCGCCCCGAGTCTGCGGAGAGGGGCGGCATACAAATCCAATAAATAAATAAATAAATAAATAAAATGTTTATCCTAGGCATGTTTAAATTCAGTTACTGTGGCTTTACCAACCATGTCTGCTGGAAGTTTGCTCCAAGCATCTACTACTTTTCATAGATCACTGATCTATGGGAAGTCATAGGCTCATCATTCTTACTCCTTTTATTTAACATCCAAATGAAGCTGCTAGGTTAGGCCATCTGCTATTTTGAGCAATATCATCAATGAGATGATTTGGCCAGCCCAGGGAGGATATGTATGCTGCTGATAATGTATATACACCCCTTCACTCAACTGGCCTAATGATGCTATTGAAGTCCTCCCAATATCTGAAGACTGTGAGAGTTTTGTGCATAATTTCTGGGTCGTACTTGATTCAAGGGTCTCTTTGAAAGCAGCTTGGCCCGGGAGAACCTTCGCATTGGGTGAACCAATTACAGTGGAACCCCGACATAAGAGCTGCTCGAGATAAGAGCTACTCGAGATAAGAGCTGGGAGAGGAGAGACATTTTTGTTCGTCTCCCGAGCTCAAATCCGCGATACGAGCCGAGAAGAGCCGGGCTGGCTTACTTTCCTTCCTTCCCGCGCTGATGCAGAGCCACTCGAACAAAGCGTCGCGCCCCTCTGACGCTTTCGGCGGCTTCCGAAGCGACGCTGGGCTCTTTTGCCGCCAAAAGCGTCAGGGGGGTGTGACGCTTTGTTCGAGTGGCTCTGCATCAGCGAGGAAAGGAAGGAAAGTAAGCCAGCCCGGCTCTTCTCAGCTCGTATCCCGGCACTTGGTGAGTGGAGAGGCGGTCGCCTCCCCTGCCGCCCCACTCTGGGGGTCCTTGGCTTCTGCTGGGGGTGGGGGGATCCCAACGCTGTTTTGAATTTCACATTCCAAGTGGGCTAGCAGGGAGATAGGGAGCGCGCGCAACCGCCCGTGCGCCCCCGACATTGAATATCACCTTCGCCAGCCTCCGCTGAGAGAACACTGCCACGTCTCTCATGCAACCCCCTTGCTGAGAGCCCAGGACGCGGAAGTTCGCCTTTAGAGTTTGGCTTCAGGAGTTAGCTCGCAAACGGCGTGGCTGTTTTAAAAGGTTGCTGCCGGCCTGGGGGGCTTTCCAGAATCCCCCCAACCCCCAACCCCTTCCTTCCCACCCTCCGTCCATTCATTCACCCATTCCTCTCTTGATCACTTAAAGCCGGTCCCTGGTGCAAAAAGGGTTGGGGACCTCTGTCCTACAGGATTGGGTGGCAGAGAAGTTGAACATATGTAAATTTAAAAGTTTAAGAAAGTTTACAAGTTAAGTGAAAGAAACTTCATTATTCATTTATATGTACATGTACATTTCTTCATTAAAAACATGTCTTTCTGCATAATTTAGACTAACTTTGTGAGTTTTTTGAGGGCTGGAACCAATTAAAATTATTTACATTAATTCCTATGGGGAAAAGTCGTTCGAGATAAGAGCTGCTCGACTTAAGAGCCCAGGTCCGGAACGAATTAAACTCGTATCTCGAGGTACCACTGTATACCCTTTCTCAAATAGAAGTCCTTTCTTAACAGTCCCTCTTGGCTTGTTGATCTCAAAATGGATTCTGCAGTGCACTGTATATGGGACTATCCTTGAAAATGATTCAGAAATTACAGATGGTACAAAATACAATGACACTACACACTACGTGTTATGACAAGTCAGCTATGACATGTCCATACAACATGCCCCTTGAACTGCACTGGGTATTCCTCAGCTTCTGAGTGACATTTAAAGCTCTGTTGCAGGAGCTGCTTGTCTACAACAGCATTCTTCTCCTGACTTGCATGAGTCCCAGCTTATTGCCTTTTAAAAAAGTATTAACAGCTCTTTCCCCAAGCCATTATCAGTAGTGGTGGTGGGAGCTTTTTATGTCTATTGTTAAGAGAGAATTTAACACCACCATATATTAATTTATTTATTAGATTTGTATGCCACCCCTCTCAGTAGACTTTGGGGGATTTATTTTTTTAAACTATTTTTATATAGTAACCCCTCACTACTTTGTGGTTCATCTTTCATGGATTCGCTACTTCATAGGTTTTCAAAGGGGGCTTAAATCCATTAACTCCATTGAAAATTTTAAATCCATTATAAATTCATAAAATTCTTCTACAGTACTACTGTACTCTATTAAAGAAACTGGTAGGATATCACATGTAGTTCCAGCTGAGAAACATTATAGAATGACTGTTTAATGCAAAGGATAAATTTTAAAAGTCCAAATGCTCGTTAAATACATAAAAAAATATCTTTCTTCTACTTCACAGAAATTCGTTTTCCACGGGTGGTCTTGGAACACATCCCCTATGAAAAAATGAGGGATTACTATATTAATCTGCTCAGATTTTTTAAAATATAAATTAATCAATCCATTATTTTCAGCAAAGGTCAGATTCAAAGCTTGAGTATAAACTGAAAAGGTACACTCACCTCTTAAATCCTAATGATCTTTGTAATGCTATATTAACAAACCTACCAGTATGAATACAGTGTTCCCTCGATTTTCGCGGGTTCAAACTTCGTGAATAGCCTATACCACGGTTTTTCAAAAAATATTAATTAAAAAATACTTTGCGGCTTTTTTCCCTATACCACGGTTTTCCCCACCCAATGACGTCATATGTCATCGCCAAACTAATAATTTTTGCAAATAAATAACAAACAAAAAATATTGTTAATAAATAATTATGTTTATAAATATCAGGATCACTAAGTGTCTTATTCAATGGTGAGTACCAGTAATAATGGTGAGTAAATGGTTGTTAAGGGAATGGGAAATGGTAATTTAGGGGTTTAAAGTGTTAAGGGATGGCTTGTGATATTGTCCATAGCCAAAAATTGTGTATTTACTTCCGCATCTCTACTTCGCGGAAATTTGACTTTCGCGGGCGGTCTCAGAACGCATCCCCCGCGGAAATCGAGGGAACACTGTAGTACAATGAAGGAAACCCCATCATATACATTTTCTCACCCTCAAAGGGATGCTGGATGGAATGCACGTTTTCACCAGCAGAGGGAGAGCTCTACCAATAAATCAGAGTAGTCCTATTTATTCCAGAATATCTGTCTTCTTATCTGTTTTTTGTTTAACATACAAATGGCTTTGCTATCAGATTGAATCACTCTCATTTTAAAGGACTCACTAGAAGATTCTGTTAAGAACCATAACCAACCAAGGGTTGGCAGGACTTAAAATTACTTTATTAAAGTAATATTTTATCAACCTTATGTTTTTGTGAGGAAAATAAAAGGAGAGAGGAGAATTAGTATTATTTCTGCCTTAACTTGTATATGTAAAAAGTGGGAATAAAAATTTTAAAAGAGTTTCATCAACTTACACATAAGTAAAATATTTTATTAAAATGATTGCTGACTTACTGCAGCAAGAACCATATTGGAATGCTGTTTTAAAGCCCTATTTTTGTAATATCAATTGATGAAAAGAAAAATAGGTGAAGGGAAAGGAATTCTATTTCTCTGTTAACTGGGTATTCCTCAGCTTCTGAGTGATATTTAAGGCTCTGGTTGACATTTTTAAAGATCTAGATGTCATGAGGCCTAGTTATCTGTTTCCTGGGACTTCTGCCTGTCCTGTAAGATCTAGCAGATTTAGCTTATTCCTGATTCCATCAATCAAGCAATACCCTCTAGCAGGACTCAGAAGGCAGGCCTTCTCTGTTGCAGGAGCTGCTTGGCTACAACAGCATTCTTCTCATGACTTGCATGAGTCCCAGCTTATTGCCTTTTTAAAAAGCATTAACAACAGCTCTTTCCCCAAGCCATTATCAGTAGTGGTGGTGGGAGCTTTTTATGTCTATTGTTAAGAGAGAATTTAACACCTCCATATATTAATATTTCGGGGGATTTTTAAAAAAACTATTTTTATATACCGTAACCCCTCGCTACTTTGCGGTTCATCTTTTGCGGATTCGCTATTTCACGGGTTTTCAAAGGGGGCTTAAATCCATTGAAAATTTTAAATCCATTATAAATTCGTAAAATTCTTCTACAGTACTACTGTACTCTATTAAAGAAACTGGTAGGATATCACAAGTAGTTCCAGCTAAGAAACATTATAGAATGACTGTTTAATGCAAAGGGTGGATTTTAAAAGTCCAAATACTCATTAAATACATTAAAAAATATCTTTCCTCTACTTCACGGAAATTTATTTTTCACGGGTGGTCTTGGAATGCATCCCTCATGAAAAATGAGGGATTACTGCTCAGATTTTTAAAAATATAGATTAATCAATCCATTATTTTCAGCAAAGGTCAGATTCAAAGCTTGAGTATAAACTGAAAAGGTACACTCACCTCTTAAATCCTAATGATCTTTGTAATGCTATATTTAATACACCTACTACCAGTATGAATAGTACAATGAAGGAAACCCCATCATATACATTTTCTCACCCTCAAAGGGATGCTGGATGGAATGCACGTTTTCACCAGCAGAGGGAGAGCTCTACCAATAAATCGGAGCAGTCCTATTTATTCCGGAATATCTGTTTTTTCTGTTTTTTGTTTAACATACAGATGGCTTTGCTATCAGATTGAATCACTCTCATTTTAAAGGACTCACTAGAAAATTTTGTTAAGAACCATAACCAAGCAAGGGTTGGCAGAACTTAAAATTACTTTATTAAAGAAATATTTTATCAACCTTATGTTTTTGTGAGGAAAATAAAAGGAGAGAGGAGAATTAGTATTATTTCTGCCTTAACTTGTATATGTAAAAAGCGGGAATAAAAATTTTAAGAGTTTCGTCAACTTACATATAAGTAAAATATTTTATTAAAATGATTGCTGACTTACTGCAGCATATTGGAATGCTGTTTTAAAGTCCTATTTTTGTAATATCGATTGATGAAATGAAAAATAGGTGAAGAGAAAGGAATTCTATTTCTCTGTTAACAAAAAAATTACTATTGATTGATGGTAAAATGTAACTAACCCTCAAGCAAAGCACTATGTAGGGTTAATTAATAGCATTTTCATATTATTGACCTTAACATATACAGTAACCAACATATTTTAGTTATAGCGTAAGATTTTGTGAGCTACATTGGAAGCACAGAAATTTAGAATTTAACTTGGGGAGAGGTTGGAGAGACAAGTTGGTAATGCAGGTTAAATATGAGACAGATTATCAATTAATCACTGTAATATCCTTGATAAAATTTGAGATACCTGTAGACTGAAACCTTTTATTATATGTAAATTTTCAGCAATGTCTTATTCAATTGCACTGGTAAATTTTCTTTTCAAACAACTACAACATTGTTCTGCAGATCAAAAAGTTACTTTTTAACTTGATAGAAAGTGGTCAGCAAACTCTTAAAAGTCTGCAGTTTATTATTTTCAAAAAGTACTTTCCTTTGTGTAATCTATTAGCAAGTTTCAGAGGAGTTCTATAACTCTGCATAACTCCATCATTTTTCAAAGTTCTCACTTGTTCTTCTGTTTCACAGAAGCCTATGAATCCTATAGAAAGGCAATTTTTTCCCTTCCAACCTCCACTCCTGCTGATTTCACAGTCCCATCCATATTGGAGGTGTTTTTATTTTTAGCAACAATATGGTGGTGGTTTGCCATCACTTTCTTCTAAAATGCTTATTTGATTTTCCAATTTAGCCCACAACTATAGGATCTCTTGAATGCTAAGACCCTTTTTATTTTTTTCCAGAACAGCCAAGATCAGACATTCAAAATAATGTGTTCCTCTTTTCCCCCCCTAAAACCCCCAAAATGCCATCTAAGATGCGTGCTGTTAAAAATAGCCAAAAGCAACTTCAAAAAATTAAAAAAGAGAGCTCCATATTGCGCTGAGCCTGTTATTTTGGATAAACAGGCTTGTTGGAAACACCTTATATAAATAATTACAGAACTTTTATTTCTGTAATCGGAAAGAGATGAATGCCCAGCCTCCAAATAATTCTGCATTTCACACAATGCACATTTAGGCCAGAGGCTGGGGGTGAGATCTTAAGAAAAACTAGGGCTTCGCTGACCAAGATGTAACCTCGTTTGTATACCACCACTTCCACCACCGTATCCTCTTCCCCAGAGACTAAAAAATCTGGGCCAACGTGGGCACTGAACACCTCTCTCTCACATTTGTCTCCTAACAAGGAGAGCTGCAGGAGCTTCTGCAAAACTGTTGCCATGGAAACTCCACTGTCCCACTGAGCTAGACACTATACAGCGGACTCACCCCTAGATAATCTCCCCGGGGCAGGGGGCGAGATGCAGGAGGGGAGGGAGCCGTAGCCCTCCCATCCTCCCACTGTCAGACTGCATTTGCTCAGACTTGCTGGAGGCGAAAGTCAACCATTCCTACCCTTCCCCAGGCCTACAGCAGGGACTAAAATAACGCTGAGTGTTTTTCTCGCGACTCGTTACATCCTAGCAGGGTGAACAGCCTCAGCAGGAAAGGAAAGGCAGAGAAAGATGGGCTCTGAGGCAGAAAATTAGAACAGCTCTAGCCTCCAGCATCCGTTCCTCCTTATGCCTTTGCAGCAGAGAAAAAGGCTTTCGGTCTTACTACGCCAAGCTGGACAATAAAACCTGTATGCCTTCAGCATGGCATGGGGGTAGGGGTGGAGGGGAGCAAACTATACAGGGAATGGACCAACCCTTTCTCCTCCCCAAAACTCAGTCATTTCTGCTAGACCCTCATTTTCTCGGCACATCTCACAAAATATTTTGAAAAGCAGCCCCAGATCTTTTATTTATTATTTATTTTGTCCAGCGTGTATATAATTGCAAACAAAGTATAAACAAAGTATAAATATGATTGTGAATATATAAGAAGTGCAAGCATGGTTATGAGTACAGGAAATTTTACAAATACGTGGGTATATTAGGGGCGATGATGTGCTTACACAAGCCCCTTATAGACCTCTTAGGAATGGGGTGAGGTCAACGGTAGACAGTATAAAGTTAAAGTTTTGGGGGTTTGGGGAAGAAACTACAGAGCCATGTAATTTGTTTCATGCAATGACCACTCTGTTGCTTAAGTCAAGTTTTTGCAATCATGTTTATTATTATTATTATTATTATTATTATTATTATTATTATTATTATTAATTAGATTTGTATGCCGCCCCTCTCCGTAGACTCGGGGAGGCTTAGAGCAGTTTACATTATGTTTGCATCTATTGTGGGCTCGTGTATTGTTGCGGTTGAAGCTGAAGTAGCTATTGACAGGTAGGACATTGTAGCAGATACTTTTATGTGCTACACTTAGGTCAGATTAAAGCAGTGTTGGGCTCCTACGGGTACGGTCAGGTACACAGTACCGGTAGCAAAATTTTGAATGTTTTTCGTTTTTTCCCTTCTGGGCTCTGGGTAGGTTTTTCCTATCATAGTAAATGAGGTTGAATGTGTATAATTCTAGAAGAGCTGTGTGTGCGCGTGTGTGTGTACATACACATACAGTTTATATAATAGATAATGTATATTTTTGTGTGCCTGTGTGTAATATGTATGTTCACATATGGCATATATACATAGAATTAAATAGTATATTTTGGATGTTCGGTAATAGAAAATAGGGGAATTGTATCTCTTTGAGGCGAGGAGACACCACCTTTAAGCATGTCACCCCCCAGTCCCATGATCATCAAGCCACTCCCACCTGGTCACATGCCTGGCAAGCCACAACCACAAAATAAGCCATGCCCACAGTGTGGTAGTAAAAAAAATGTGCAGCCCTTCACTGGATCAAAGGCAGCATAGTTCTAAACTATGTAGGTCCAAAATTTCAAGTCTGGTGGAGTAAGGTACACTGTTGTGAAGAGAGGAATATAGCGCTCTTCAGATGTCACTTTGGACAACATATGCTATAGGGGTGGGGTCGCCATATTGAGTCAACAATCTGTAAATCTGATCAGTGTGGCCTGGTATAAATACCAAGGGCCCAGCCATCTTCCCTGGGCTAATCAAAAGAGCAAAACCCTCTGCCCAAAGGTCAGGCTATTGACCTTGAGCATGCTGACACAGGGAATCATCCATAATGAAACAATAATGAAACAATAAGGGGCGAGTACAAGTGTACTAGAGTGCCTTCCGTCCCGTCCTATTGCTCACCTATATCTCCTATACCTTTCTTCTATTCCTATTTCTCTCCTTCTATTCTTTCATTGATATGTTCTATTACTATATCTTCTTTTCTATTCTTTCTTAGATATATCTTATTAAGAGCATCTCCTCTATAACCTTCATCATGTATTTTACTATATTTTACTGTATTTTTGCCGAGAGGCAAAAAAGGAGCTGTGATGTTCCTTCAATATACCAGGGTGATTCGACACAAAATGTAACCCTTCCCTGGTACAGAGCTGAAGGGATTGGATACTGTAGCCTAGAGGATAATTCTCTGCCTTACAAGGCAAAGGTTGCAGGTTCAAGTCCCAGTGGGTATGGCTAGCTGATGAGGCCAAAACAAGGCCGAAATAGATCTATCCTAGTCTCCCTTAATTTTCAAATTCAGCTTAAACATGTGACACATATAGATAGAATTGTCGGCTATCAATAAAATTAACTGCCTTGGAAATGGCCCTGGGTTGGGCCGAGAGGCAAAAAAAGGAGCTGTGATGTTCCTTCAATATACCAGGGTGATTCGACACAAAAATGTAACCCTTCCCTGGTACAGAGCTGAAGGGATTGGATACTGTAGCCTAGAGGATAATTCTCTGCCTTACAAGGCAAAGGTTGCAGGTTCAAGTCCCAGTGGGTATGGCTAGCTGATGAGGCCAAAATAAGGCCGAAATAGATCTATCCTAGTCTCCCTTAATTTTCAAATTCAGCTTAAACATGTGACATATATAGATAGAATTGTCGGCTATCAATAAAATTAACTGCCTTGGAAATGGCCCTGGGTTGGGCCGAGAGGCAAAAAAGGAGCTGTGATGTTCCTTCAATATACCAGGGTGATTCGACACAAAAATATAACCCTTCCCTGGTACAGAGCTGAAGGGATTGGATACTGTAGCCTAGAGGATAATTCTCTGCCTTACAAGGCAAAGGTTGCAGGTTCAAGTCCCAGTGGGTATGGCTAGCTGATGAGGCCAAAACAAGGCCGAAATAGATCTATCCTAGTCTCCCTTAATTTTCAAATTCAGCTTAAACATGTGACATATATATATATATATATATATATACACAGTGTGTATGTATATACAGTAGTCCCTCACCTATCGCTGGTGTTACGTTCCAGACCTGGCCGCGATAGGTGAAATCCGCGATGGGGAATTTATCGACTGATAGTACTTATTTAAGTATTTATATTGTAATTGTTTGGTAAGTTTTCATTGTTTTAAGTGTTTATAAACCCTTCCCATACTATTTATTTTAGATACAGTATTTAAATACAGTATTTACAATTTTAATTTTTTTTTTAAAAAAAAACCTGCCGATCAAGTTTGGCGGGCTGTTTAAATCTGCCGATCGAGTTCCTCAGAAACCCGCGATGAAGTGAAGCCGCAGTAGGTGAAGCGCGGTATAGCGAGGGACTACTGTATATATATATATATATATATATATATATATATATATATATATACACACACACACACACACACACACACACACTAAATCACTCATTGTGTATTGGACAAAATAAATAAATAAATAAAATAAATTCCTACTTTGTCACACATCTTCCCTGAAGCCCCTGCTTGCTTTCTTCTATTTTGTAAAGGGGAGGGGGAGATATTTCAGGGGAATTATTGAACAATGTTCTTAAGGGTGAGATGCTAACATTCCAATCGTCAAGTTCCCATTAGTGCTATAAATCGTCCTTTATCAAGAAATAGCCCCTCCGCTACTCTATCTTTTTAGAAAAACAAACCTGTTTCTTCCATATATGCTCCACAGATTTCCCCTACCCACCATTTCTGCCTTCACCTTTTTTCCCCAGGATAGTATAAAGTTATAAAGTTTGTGATGAATTAAAAAAAAATAGCACAGAGAGAATACAATTTGTGTTTAAAACAGTTTTAATTGTATTCTCTATGTGCTATGTGCTACAATAATAAAAATAATTTTAATGATAGCAGAATTAGAATTTGCCATTTCAAATTATGATATTTGCCCTCCACCGAGAAACTTCGAGAAAGTTTTGGTAAAATAAATCCATTATTTCTTCAGAAAATATCCCTGTTCGGGCAATATTACACCCAGAATACTCAGAGCAATACCTTCCTTCATGTATTGTTCCTTCAGCATAACAGGAACAAGTCTTCTATGTGAGAATTGGTCTAGTGGTTAAGGTAATGGCCGAGAAATTAGGACACTGAGTTTAGACCCACTTTAGTCCTGAAAACTAACTGGGAGACTGGCCTGTCACCAACTCTCAGCCAGCCCATCTCACGAGGTTATTGTAGGGCAAGAGAATAAGGAAGGAGTATTATTTATGTTTGCCACTTTGAGTTACTTATATCTGAGGAGCCAACTCACCCTGATGGGACTTTTGCCTCACTTGATCCAGTGGAAAGAGCCTACTTCGGGTCCCAAAGAATTTTGACTGAAGAAGAGCCTTTTCAGTTGTGGCTCCCACCCTCTGAAATACCCTCTTGTTGGAAATGTTAGATCCACCCCCACACTCTTGGCCTTCCAGAAGAGCCTGAAAACTTGGCATGCCACTTGACCTGGGACCACGTTGAAATGGCTGAATGGGTAGAGAAGATTCCTACCCCAAGGTTGCCCACTGTGTTGGTTTTTAGCTTCTTTTTTTAAAAAAAATTCCTCTAATTATAATTATTTTGTAGGACTCCTCCACTTATAAGCGGCCTAGAGTTGCTGTAACAGTAAAATGAACAGCATAGAAAAATAATAAATAAATAAATTAAATAAATTAAAAATATATTAATAAATTTAATGTGAACGGGAAACTCACTTGTGCCTAGCTGCGCATACAACTATATATATATGTGAGTTTCTGTATCAGGGAGAAATCTGCATTACTGGCCGTTCCCTGCTTTGCAGCTGCAAGGAACAGGCAATGGTTATAGGAAGCTGATGTCATTTCAGAGATGTCAGTAGGGGATAGGATTCAACCAGCACGCTCTCATGGTAAGTGTTTTATGTTAAAGAGTGCTTGAATGGAGCTAATTCAAGAGGCCATCTGTGCACAGCACAACCTCTTTTCTCTCCCCAATTGCAAAGGCTGAAACCTAGGCTTCCCTTCCTGAAGGAAAAGGAGCACAGGAGATTATGCATAAATGCCCAGGTATGGATGCTAAATCACCACCTTATGGGCTCTGCCATGTCACCTGTTATACCTGTGAAATTCTCCTTCTGAATTGTTCAACATTGCAGATTAATATGTTTGTTTGTTTGTTGGATTTATATGCCAGGGAGAGGAAATGAATAAACATCTTCTTTGTTTTTATAAGAGATTATTGCAAAATAAATGAGTATAATATACAGCAGCACCTAAGGTTTTTTTTAGCTTTATGCGAAATTGGCTGTGTGCTTGTATCTGTGAAGGAGAGAAATCACAAAAGTGATGTCTAGTGTAATAATGAAGTTGCAAATGCATCACAGCTTTGAATGTGAGCTTTTGGAAGGAACACAGCTTGATGACAAACCATTTATACAAATCTAATAAATAAATTTTGCATGCAAAATGTTTTGAGAACAAGTTTCAGATAGGACTTTGTCCCAGTAAAAAATTGAAACAGGTTTTAATTTGAAGGAATTTTATTCCAAAAAATAAGTGAAAGAAATACCCCTGTTTAAATTATTCCAAAGCTTATAGATTCAGAATCAAAAAATTCCCAGCAGCATTTTGCAGGTAAGAAAAGCCTAGCCTTTCCCTTCAGAATCTTTATAGGAGGGAAAAGGCACTTAGAAATAAAAAATAAAAATCTTTGTCTTACCTTCAGTGCAAGTTCCATATAATTTAGGAACCAAGTGTACCTACCAGTGGCAGCACATTGTGATTGTGATAAAAGAAAACTAGCACAAATTTGGCAAGAAACAGAAATAACAGTCTTGCAAGTGCTTTTTTCATATTTATCATGGGGGCAAATCAGTTTCATCAAGAGAGAGTGCCAAATCATGCAAATCTTTGGCCTTTCATTGTGTATAGTTTTTATATCCTTACAAATGGCAAATTGTCTAGAGTTCCAATCAGACATTTAGCCCATCTTAGAAAGCAAATGTCTCCTGCATGCACCTCTCCAAGATTTTACAGCTATCTGAGTTAATAGATCATTTTACAATTTTTTTGATGCTTTAAAATTGCATTTCCTTACGGAGACTAATTCATTTTTCTCTTAAGGATGCCCTGAGAGAAGATGGACCAGACCAGGAATCCCCAACCCCCTGTCCATGGACCAGGCCATGGCATGCCAGAAACCAGGCCACACAAACAAGCGAAGCCCCATCCACAGGATGCAGGCAGTCTACAAAACCGACTCCTCACCACCAGTTGGTGGTGCCCAAACAGTTGGGTGCCATTGGACAAGACAAAGTTTAGATTTATTCCCCTTTAATGACATGATTGATTCCGTTTGGTAAACTGGGAAATTAAAGTCACTATGAAGTATACAGTAAAGAAAACTGAGAATTATTTGATACATGTTCTTACCAGTTTCTCTACATTGATTAATCCATCCATTAAGGTTTTGCTACCTTCATGCAAAAACGTCAAGTCTGAGAAGAGAAGCGGAAAAGAAGAAAAGTACATTGAGAAAAAGATGAAAAGCAACAATTCATTTCTAACTTCTAAAAAGATATGGCTAAGTAATCAAATACTTCTACTTCGCTGCAATTGGAATGGAGTTAGAAGAAAACCCTCTATTTATGCTTCATTGAGATATTAATTCTGCAAAAAACATACCAAAAGCATCTGAGTAGTGATGATGAAGAATGTAAAAATATATTTTGTCTTTAAAACACTATCACAAATAGATTTTCTCATGAACACAAAACTTTTTCCTGAATAGATTCTACTTCTTGAACATCGTGGGAGTAACGGAGTACTGTCTGGATGTGTTCAATTTAAACTCCATACAAAGTCCTCGACTTATTACAACAACTGAGCCCAAAAATTCTGTTTCTAAGACAGTTGCTTAGTGGGTTATGTCCCATTTTGTGACATTTTTTGTCACTGCAGTTAAATTAATATGGACACTAAACCATCATAAATATGAGTCAATTGCAAGTGTCTTGAATTTTGATCTCAGGGCCACGGGGATGCTGCAATGGATGTAAGTTAAAAAAAAAAACTCTTTCAGTGCTATTGTAACTTTAATCAGTCACTAAATGAACTATTGTAAATTGAGGACTACCTATAAGTTCTTAGTTATCACAGCAAAGGTAATCCTGGCTAAGTATTATGACTTTTTAGACTATTATATTATTATTGTTCCAAATATCCTGACTTCAGAATTAAGTGTAAGACTAGATTTGCTGAGGACTATCCTGCATAACAGACGTTAAGATGCTTGTCTCCTATCCTGAAACAGATAGGCCTTAAAGAACTGTAAAAATAATCCTCAACTTACAACCACAACTGAGCCCAAAATGTATGTTACTAAGCAAGGAAGTTGTTATTCCATTTTGCAAGTCACTGCAGTTGTTAAGTGAATCATGTGGGCATTAAGCAAATCTGGCTTCTCTCATTGACTTTGTTTGTTGAAAGTTAACGGGAAAGGTTACAAATAGTGACTAGATGGTCCATGGACAAACTTTCATAAATACCGTACATCCTGTCTTCCAAACACATGAATTTTGATCATGTGACCATGGGGTATACTGCAAAGGGTCACAAGTGTGAAAAACAGCCAAAAATCCCTTTTATTATTTATTTATTTATTACTTAGATTTGTATGCCGCCCCTCTCCGAAGACTCGGGGCGGCTCACAACATGTAAAAAACAAATCATAAGCAATCAAACAGATGTAAAATATTTAAATATTTAAAAAAAAACCATTTGCTAACAGTCACACACACAGACATACCATGCATAAAGTAAACGTGCCCAGGGGGAGATGTTTTAGTTCCCCCATGCCTGACGGCAAAGGTGGGTTTTAAGGAGTTTACGGAAGGCAGGAAGAGTAGGGGCAGTTCTAATCTCCGGGGGGAGTTGGTTCCAGAGGGCCGGGGCCGCCACAGAGAAGGCTCTTCCCCTGGGGCCCGCCAACCGACATTGTTTAGTTGACGGGACCCGGAGAAGGCCCACTCTGTGGGACCTGATCGGTCGCTGGGATTCGTGCGGCAGGAGGCGGTCTCGGAGATAATCTGGTCCGATGCCATGAAGGGCTTTAAAGGTCATAACCAACACTTTGAATTGTGACCGGAAATTGATCGGCAACCAATGCAGACTGCGGAGTGATGGTGAAACATGGGCATACCTAGGTAGGCCCATGACTGCTCTCGCAGCTGCATTTTGCACGATCTGAAGTTTCCGAACACTTTTCAAAGGTAGCCCCATGTAGAGAGCATTACAGTAGTCGAACCTCGAGGTGATGAGGGCGTGAGTGACTGTGAGCAATGAGTCCCGGTCCAGATAGGGCCGCAACTGGTGCACCAGGCGAACCTGGGCAAACGCCCCCCTCGCCACAGCTGAAAGATGTTGTTCTAAAGTGAGCTGTGGATCGAGGAGGACGCCCAAGTTGCGGACCCTCTCTGAGGGGGTCAATAATTCCCCCCCCAGGGTGATGGACGGACAGATGGGATTGTCCTTGGGAGGCAAAACCCACAGCCACTCCGTCTTATCCGGGTTGAGCTTGAGTCTGTTGACACCCATCCAGGCCCCAACAGCCTCCAGGCACCGGCACATCACTTCCACCGCTTCGTTGACTGGGCATGGGGTGGAGATGTAAAGCTGGGTATCATCCGCATATTGATGATACCTCACCCCATGTCCTTGGATGATCTCGCCCAGCGGTTTCATGTAGATGTTGAATAGCAGGGGGGAGAGGACCGACCCCTGAGGCACCCCACAAGGGAGAAACCTAGGAGTCGACCTCTGGCCCCCCACTAACACCGACTGCGACCGGCCAGAGAGGTAGGAGGAGAACCACTGAAGAACAGTGCCTCCCACTCCCAACCCCTCCAGCCGGCGCAGTATTGCAGTGGTATTGCAACTTTGAATGGTCGCTAAATGAATCCTTGTAAAAAAAGAGCTACCTGAAATCCAGATTTCTACTCAAATCTAAAATTGGCAATAGTGTTCACCAAATGTTCTATCTGATGGTGATTATTACAGCCACCAATTTCTTGATTTTCTTGTTTTTTTAATCTCTCCCAGTCTTGCTGGAAAGCACTGGTTGATTTTCTTTCTATGCCTGCATTGGCTTCAGGGCATGCGGTTTCTATTGACAGATCTTTTGTTTGCGTTCCTCCTCATGCCTGGCACTTCCTGCAAAACTCTTGTCAATCTTGATTGGTTTATTTTTTTTAAAAAGTCCAATATGTCACTCCTCTGCCAGTGGGAAGAAGGGGCAGGGAGGAAGCCAAGGAACTAGCCCTCTCTGACCAGCTGCTGCTTCCCCAATTGATGTACAGTGTTCCCTCGATTTTCGCGGGTTCGAACTTCGCGAAAAGTCTATACCACAGTTTTTCAAAAATATTAATTAAAAAAATGCTTCATGTTTTTTCTCTATACCATGTTTTTCCCTGCCCGATGACGTCATATGTCATCACCAAACCTTTGTCTGCTTTTAATAAATATTTTTTTAAATAAACTTTAATAAATAACCCTGGTGAGTAAATAATCTAAATGGTTCCTAAAGGAATGGGAAATTGCAATTTTGGGGTTTAAAGTGTTAAGGGATGGCTTGTGATACTGTTCATAGCCAAAAATAGTGTATTTACTTCCGCATCTCTACTTTGCGGAAATTTGACTTTCACGGGCGGTCTCAGTACGCATTCCCCGCGAAAATCGAGGGAACACTGTATTACATAAGTGAATAGCAGAGAGCAATTCAAGCTTTGCATGAGCATGCTCCTCTTCATCCATAAAGAGGTGCTGGAAATGTCCATTCAGAGCAACAGCTAATAACTGGACAGGAAGGATGCCACCAGGAACTTCACACAACAACCAATAGAAAGAAATATTGCCTAGAGAAGGGAATTCTGGGAGTTAAATCCATAAATCACCAAGGTTGGAGATCTCTCACCTAGACTGATTAAAAAGTAAAAGGAAAGCTCCTGTGACTAAACTTCTGCCAGGACAAAAGTCGCCTACCTAGTTTTTTAAAAAAAACACCAGTTTTTTAAACAGGGCAGAAAAGCACAATGGTAAATTGTTTCTGTGCTAGGAGAAAGACAAGCTGAGGGTGACATCATCCAGTCAATGTGACAGTTTTCCACACATTCCATTTGAGAAAAGCAAGGACTCCAGATCCATCAAGTACCACTAACCTTTTAGGATGAGGGGCACAAAGGGGATAACGGGTGGTTTCATCCTGGACAGAACTTCTCTGTAGCTTTTATGATTCCTACAGGGATCCTAAAATGCAAAAAAGAAATGAAAAACTCAACATTTTCTGAGATAAAAGCAGAGACAGAATCAGCTGCAGCCATTCCCTCACCCCCCCCCCCTTTTAGTTAAACTATAGAGAACAAGCCATGGATATAATCAATTAAATGTGTTAAATATGAATCCTTCTTGAGGCTAGGAGGCTCAAAATCATTCCAATCATAATAATGACTGTTTGAACTATGCAGATTTAGGATTACTACTTTGAAAGAACAGGGGAGGAAAAAAGAAAGGGGAAAATATCTTTTTTAAGAATGTGGACCTTCATGATGAAAAACTATTTATGTGATTAGTTTCCCCACCTCTCCATTTTTTTTAATATCACAGTGTTAAAAGGCATTTCAAGCAACATTCTTGGTCTATATTTATTTCATGCTAGCTGACAGCCAAGAATCTACGAATATTAAAAATTCTGCCATAGCTCAAACAAATGGGTCTGTTTTTCAGGTAAACTGTCCATTTGTTGCCACTTGATTCTAGCAGCTCCTCAATAAATAAAAAAATAAATAAAAATAAAAACTACCTAGGAGACTATCTAGGACACTGTTTATTAACCACTGTATTAAGAAAAGAAATGAATGACTGCTAGACAACATTAGGATTTTCAGCATCTAAACTGACTTTAATAATGGGAAAAGCTTTATCTTAATTGTTGGAAGTGAAATACGGTAGCCTAAAATCTAGTTTTGATGTCAGAGAAAAAGAGAGAGAATTCAAGGTTTATAATAAAGTGAGATTAAAATAAAATAAAATATTTGAACTGGATGCTCTTGCTGTTTGCGTTGCACATTTTTTATTCCTTTTAGTCACAAATTTTTCACCAGTTATTTTATAAAGGAAATATGAATGATTTACCGTGAGGTTTTCAAATTTACGAAACAAGTTTTTAAATTTGCCTGGAAGCTTCTGGAATAAAAACAAACAGAATGATATCAGCGATATAAAGAGTTCTAAATGGACAGAAAGTTTTAAAAACAATCCGGTCAAAGCAGAGTTTGTCCTGTTCAGTCTGTCTTCAGTGATGGATGTGGGCTAATCTATCCAGACAAAAGGCTGCTAAGCACTGTGGAAAACTTGCAGATGTTGACTGAAAGTAAATTGAGTAAGCTACCATTTAAAGAGGAGGAAGGCATGTCTTCAAATTGTTTCCCTTCCAACTGCTTTGACAAAAAATAAAGATTTCGCCGTGAGGAGATAATAAAGTCTCAGAAGTGTCCCAGTATGAAAGCTATGCATAGCTTTTGAGAAGCAGCTGATATTTTGGAGGAAAACAAATGACCACATTGGGGCTTACATTAATCCCTGGTTTAATGGAATTCTTTGTAAAATGAAGAATGAAGCACAAACTTGTCTTCACCTAATTTTCAGGCATTAGGTAGATAACCCTTTGAGACTTCAGATAAGGGAAAGTCGTTAAACAGGCAAAACTGTTTAGAAATTTGAACTGAGAATTTATGCTGTTTTCTAATGTTTTCTTAGATCTGCTTTTTTTAATGAATGTTAGACTGCAGCTTAACTTGAGGAACCATCTTGCCCTAAAGGTCTGGCTTACCCCACCCGTGCTGGCAAAGGGGGCATACTGCGGATCCTGTCAATCAAGTAATTTGGGTTGGCAGGGTCCAGGAGAAGAGCCTTTTCTGCTGTGGCTTCTGCCCTTTGGAATATCACACCCTCTGAGGTGAGACCAGCCCCCATCCCTCTGAGCCTTAAGACCTGGTTCTGCCGGATGGTTTGGGGCTTCAGTAGACTTCGCACCAGAGACGATTGATTAATTAAGAGTTAATTCCATCTACCCCGCCCCCATGCATCTGGTTCCTTCCTACTCCATCTTGTGACAATACTTTTATTTTGTTTATATTGTCATTTTATTGGGATGGAATATTTATATTTTATGAGTTTAATGTATTTTATGCTATAAGTCACTCAGTTGCTTCAAAATTAGATAGGTGGAAGATAAATTTAATAATATAATTATAATAAAATTATATATAATTCTCCTGTAATACTGACATGCAATTTGCAAAACTGCATTTAGGACTGTATTTTGGCTAATTAGCGTGTTAAACCCTGAGCTGTGGTAATTTAAGCCCACATACATTACAAAATGGCTTCCAGCTTCTTTCAATGCATAAGAAGTGATACGAGTACAGTAAGACCTCACCTACCGCTGGTGTTACGTTCCAGACCCGGCCGCGATAGGTGAAATCCGCGATGGGGAATTTATCGACTGATAGTACTTATTTAAGTATTTATATTGTAATTGTTTGGTAAGTTTTCATTGTTTTAAGTGTTTATAAACCCTTCCCACACAGTATTTATTTTAGATACAGTATTTAAATACAGTATTTACAATTTTAGATTTTTTTTTTTAAAAAAACCTGCCGATCGAGTTCCACGGGCTGTTTAAATCTGCCGATCGACTTCCTCAGAAACCCGCGAACCAGCGAAGATCCGCGAATCATTTTTCTCATTAATATTTCTTGAAAACCCGCAATGAAGTGAAGCCGCAGTAGGTGAAGCGCGGTATAGCGAGGGACTACTGTATATCCTTGCATCCTGTTTTGAATGAATGTACATATGCTGCATAATAATCACATAGAATAGAGGATCTGGTTCTTGGATCTGAGCTAGATCCATTAAATCCATTAATAAAACACTTTTCAACACTTACATTCTATGAATTTATATATGTATTTATATATTTCCGAACATAAAATGTGAGCTCATATGCCTGCATGTTACTCATGTGGTTTCTTTTATACATGATAATTTAGATTTGATTTTCTCCTAAGAAGTTAGAATTATATGTTATATTCAGAAGGTATATTTTAGCATTTACAATTACTAATTTAGAAAGAAGAACAAGGATTCTCTGAAGTCCTGATAGATATTTTATCAAAATTATTGTGCATTTTCAATTATTATATGAATTAGTTATTATGAGTTGTAAACTTTATTTATTTATTTATTTGATTGATTTTTATGCTATGGTGCATTAGGCAAATCA
The DNA here is from genome assembly GCF_031021105.1 of Erythrolamprus reginae. Lineage (NCBI taxonomy): Eukaryota > Metazoa > Chordata > Lepidosauria > Squamata > Dipsadidae > Erythrolamprus > Erythrolamprus reginae. Next base: position 1,045,491 of record NW_027248473.1, on the reverse strand, counting down.
TAGTTTAATACAACACAACATGGAATCAGATGACTGTAGAGCCCAAAATTAAAATACTACACTTTGCATAAATTATATAAACCCAACACTTATTCAGAACTGAAAACTAAATAAGTAAATCATAACAGGGAAACATTCACCATTAATGCTGAAATCCTACTTCTTAAAATCCTGTTATATAAGTTTCATGAGGAACGGTTCTCAAATAAGAAACCTACCACTGAATTTTCTGGATCATAGATGCTTCTTGTTTGCATCTCTGTTTGATGTCAACAATCTGATGCCAAAGATTATTTGAAATTATAGTAGAAACCCAACTATTAAAAACTATGTGTACCCTCAATTCCTGATAAACAGGAAAAGTGGCTCTTGCAGAACCAGCCAAAAGGTACATTGTGAATGTAATTCACTATAGTACAACTGTAAATCTTCCAAAATTTAGTGGCTTACAGCAGATAATCTCAGTTTTCCACTCTGTTGCTGTAGCAAGGGGTTTTTTTTACCTGATTTTCAGAAAGTGTAAGAAAAATAATGAATTCTGGACTAGAGTCTTTTGATATCCTTACAGCCCTTTTTTGCAATTACCTGTAGCCACAGGGGAAGGAACATTAAAACAGCTATTCCATGCAGCACTTAATATAAAACCACTTAATGCAGCAGGATCTTCCTTAAAGTCAGCATTGTTCTACCATATTTACTTGGAAACAAGTATTATCCTCAGAAGAGACATCCAATTTTTATTAAAAGCTTTCTTTGCAGCTTTAGCTACTTTTGCTATTTCCAACTGAATCTCTTTTCCTCATTTTTTATTACTATAAAGTGGGGTTTAGCTTTTATTCTTTATTATCTTTCAAGTTTTACCAAACGCAACAAGGACAACTAAGAAGTATTTATCAGGTCTGCCAAGTAACACACTTTCAGTTGTAAGCAGACAGCCTACAATGAAATAAAAACACATTTTAGATGCTTAACAATAATGCTTTGCATGTAAATAAACCATTGACAGACACAGATTAAATATGAGCATGTTAAATGTTAGTGCTTTCTAGAAGTGCAGAAACTACTTACAACAAATAAATATTTAAAAAGTGCAATATAATAATTATAATATAAAACTAGTGACTCCTAATAAACCTAAAATATCTGAGTAAATAAAAACATTTTCACTTGTGCCAACTATTTGTACATATCAAGCTTTCTTTAGCTAAATGGTTTCTTATGCAGGGCACATCTAATTTTTCTCCTTTTTTAAAGTAAGAAAGAATAAATTACCATAAATCATGTTGAAAATAAAGACAGCCTGAAAATATCGGAAAAATTAAAATGCAATGATTTATCACCAGCACTGTCTGGCTCTCAAGTTTAAAAAAAAGGTGCAAAGGATAGCTATTTCATAATAAGGTGTGGTAACCATCTTTTCCAACACTGCTGACTAATAGTTCACCCATTCTTCATTCTTGTGATCACAAAAGCAAGACTGAAGGCCAATGTAGGTGTCCCAAGATAATCCTGCAGGATCCAATTTGGGTCGGTCATCAGGACCAGAGATTTTGTCTTCCGAGTTTTCAGATTCATGCTGGAGCCTAAATCAAGGAACTTTTCTCTATCTGGGCACCAACAGGACTCCAAAAGCTCAGAAGACAAAATGTCTGGTCCCGGCAACTGATCCAGATTGGTTCCTGCAGCAAGACAAACATATAATCAAAGCCATTTAATGCTGCTCCTCAAGATGGAATTAACACCCTTTTACTTAGTGTCTACAAAATCTAACCATGCTAAGGAAGGAATACAGACAGCTTTATAAACCAGTATCTTTCAAACTTGGCAAGATGTGTGGACTTCAAACCCCAGAATTTCCCATGCTGACTGAAGAATTTTGTGAGTTGAATGGCACAAGAATTTTTTTGAAGAAAGCATCAGTGGAAACTGTAGAAACAAACTTTCTCTAATCTTACATCCACCAAGAGGGATATCAAATACCCAATTGGGAATTATGACATGAATGCCTTAAATTTAGGTTAGGGGCTAGAAGATAATAATAGCTTACTGGCTGAAAATTCAACCCTTCCTACTGTGCTTGGCTCCTCCAATCTGATTAGATAACTTTTCTCTCTGGAAACAAGTGATACTGCACAAGCTGCCCTTATATGGGCTTTCCCCAATTTTTTGCTTTTCATGTGCTAGAGCCAAATAAACTGGATTTCATATATCACATCAAGTCCTGAAGATTTGGTTTGATTATGACTTGCTATATTGTGCAGTTTCAGCTCCTGCAGCCTGCCCTAAACCATAAACCAGAATTTTTAAAATGGGAACTATGGTTGCCGTAAATCATAACTAGAAGTGTACTATTGCTAATTTTCAAAGACCTTTCAGTGATAAGATAAAGTGTTATTCAACCATTTTGAATTTAAAAATAATTATACCAGCATCAAGAAATCTGCTTTATTATTGACTCTGATCCTGCTTCCAATTCACCAGAATGAGTTAATTTCTCTTAATGAGTGATGAGTTTTTAAAAAAGCCTAATAGGTTTCACACCATGAAATGGACAGTACTGGAAATTTACTGTCACCACCTGTATAAACTACAGTTCCCAAAGAGATGAATGCAAAGCACAAAAAGGGTGTTGCTAAAAGAGTTTTGTGACATTATTAGAGGCAAGTAAGCAAAGATCTCATAGAATGAACCAATTAATAGGAAAGTGAACACAAGAACAAGGGGACACAATCTGAAGTTAGTTGGGGGAAAGATCAAAAGCAACATGAGAAAATATTATTTTACTGAAAGAGTAGTAGATCCTTGGAACAAACTTCCAGCAGACGTGGTAGATAAATCCACAGTAACTGAATTTAAACATGCCTGGGATAAACATATATCCATCCTAAGATAAAATACAGAAAATAGTATAAGGGCAGACTAGATGGACCATGAGGTCTTTTTCTGCCGTCAGACTTCTATGTTTCTATGTTTCTATGTTTCTAATTGAAATGAAGTAAATACTTCAGATTTGTCCAAATGAAATGCATCTATTGCAGTCATAATGAATTATGGATTTAACCTGGATTTAATGTCCAGTAGTTTTAAATTGTTTTTAAGATGATAATAGTATAATGAGAATTTGTCGGGATGCATTTAAAATTTTAAAATATTATATTGTACCTCTTTGACCATTTGAAATGGTTTAAAAATATAAAAGTTTAACTGCAAATCTGGGTAAAACACTAGTGTGTGTGAGAGAGAAAAAGACAAACTGAGATTACAAATACACAAAAAAACATTTCTCTTCATCATCTTACCTCCCAGGTGAGGCGTAAACGACTGACAGGTGCATTGTTCAGTCCTATAACCACAGCATAGAATGTTAACATGTCCTGATGCTGTTTACATCTATGGGGAGAAAAAAAAAATTTTTTTAAGTAGCTAAGAACCATACCAAAAAAGTATTAAAACTGAGCAGTTTCAACTGATTGTACCATCTCTGCTCTTAATTTAATTTAGTCTGATATCAGTCAGTAAAATAGAAGAAGCTGTCTTGGCTGCTTTCATAGCCCCCTTGGACCTATCACCTTACTACTTATATGCATAAGAAATTATTTATTTATTTATTTATTTTGTCAATTGTGTATGTGAATACAGACAAAGTATGACTAAAGTATCAAACTTGATTGTGAATATATAAGAAGAACAAGCATAGTTATGAGTACATATTTTACGAATAATAGGAAAGTGAACACAAGAACAAGGGGGCACAATCTGTGGTTAAGTTGGGGGAAATATCAATGTGAGAAAATATTATTTTACTGAAAGAGTAGTAGATGCTTGGAATAAACTTCCAGCAGACCTGGTTGGTAAATCCATTGAATTTAAACATGCCTTGGATAAACACAATGAAGGGCTACCAAATTTTTTACTACCGCGCTGTGGGCGTGGCTTATGTATTTTCTTTCAATATCTTTCAGTGCAAATTGGGAGCTCTAGGGTGGAGCTCAATTTTTGCTACCCCACTGCGTTCCCCCCCATCCGGGCAGTAGCCCACCCTTGGATAAACATATATCCATCCTAAGATAAAATACAGGAAATACTATAAGGGCAGACTAGATGGATCATGAGGTCTTTTTCTGCTGTCAATCTTCTGTTTCTATTTTCTATGAATACACAGGGACGTTAGGACAAGGATGGTAGGCATGCTGATGTGCTTGTGCACATCCCTTACAGACCTCTTAAGAATGGGGTGAGGTCAATGGTAGACAATCTAAGGTTAATTTTGCAGGGCTGGGGAAGAAACTACAGAGTCAGGTAATATATTCCAGCATCGACTTCTCTTTTGCTGAAGTCAAATTTTTAGCAATCAAGTTTGGAGCGGTTTAAATTACATTTGTATCTGTAGTCAGTTCATATATTGTTGCATTTGAAGTTGAAGTAGTCATTGACAGGTAGGATATTGTAGCAGATAATTTTGTATGCTACACTTCGGTGAGATCGAACATGGTGTAGTTCTAATTTTTTTTAGGCCCAAAATTTCAAGTCTGGTGGCATAAGGTATTCTGCTGCGAACAGTGGAGTGTAATACTCATGAAATGTCTCTGGATGTTCTCAATTGCATTAATGTATGATATGTAGAATGGGTTCCAGACAGATGAGCTGCATTCGAGAATTGGTCTAGCAAATGTTTTATATGATCCAGTGAAAAGTACAATATTACCAGAGAAGGAGCTATGCAAAAATAAGTTAACCACTCTTAATGCAGTGGCTCTGGCACTTAGATCATTAGAGATGAGTACTCTAAGGTCCCTTACCGAGTGGTCAACAAGGTCGTGATTATCTAGTATGTATTTTGTGTTCTGATTATTTTTGCCAATGTGTAAGACTGAGCATTTATTGATTGAGGCTTGAAGTTAATGCCCTTAAATCTGTGTTACTTTAATTGCAGTCAAATTTTCTACCTTGTTTCACTCTCAAGTGCCATTTGAGTAAGAGGGAGAGGAGGAGAGGAGGAGATAGAAAAAGGTGCAAATAAATGCCTCCACCTTCTCTTCTCAAGCTTCTGAGCCCAGGTAGACTGCCAAGGCTCAAAGAAAAGCAGGAGGTGGCAAGGGAAATGAAAAGGGATGTGACTTTATCATCAGTAAAATCTAAACTACCAAATTCAAATATACGTGTCTTCATGGTGGCCGAGATACAGCTAAAGGGATGTAAAACTCAACCTATACAAAATGATTAGCAGGATATTAAAAGTGCTAGCTAGGTAAATGACGAGAGAAAGGGCAACACTGTCCTCCATGAAATCCATAGGATATAAACATCATTTGTAATCAAACCATAGCTTTTGCAAATCCAGGAATTTAGAGCACATCTCTAACCTGAAAATATCCCTCAAGGCCATAATTTGTCACCTAGTGTGTTACATAGCTGTGTTCAACCTCTTCCTTCTCCTCCAGGCCTTTCTTCTGCAACATCCCCTCATCTAGTAAACAATCTGGGAAGGAAGCTTGAGCAAAGGCTCAACTGTCATTGGGAATTAAGCCAACCAGGATGATGAGATAAGTTTGACCTTCTAGCCATTAACCTTAAAGGAACCAACAGAGAAGGGAAGTGGATTGACCATGCAGGGAGGAAGCAGAGAGGAACATTATGAACAGAACAAGAAAGGAGAAAATTTGAAAGCTAAGATTTTAAAGTATATTCTGCAGACCTCTCAGAATTCCAATATTCTTATTTTACAATTTTAAGATATTGGAACATATTCATTAAATAACTGGAAGTTGGCCAAGGGAGGATATGAATTGCCTGTAACTGCAGAGGAAGATGATTGCCTATAACCTTGTGAGGATTTAATTCATCCTCTCTTTGGGACTGCTTGAAATTCACAGAAGTTGAATATTTTCAATTATCTCCCATTTCCCTTAACGCAGCATGTTCTTGTAGCCAGCAACTGCATGTGTGTTCATTTGTCAAAAAAGTCCAGATGGCAGCCACAACTGTGCGATTAAACTCTGCTGTTGTTTACTTGCATCACCCATGCAACCCATATAAAAAGAGTTTGGGGCTTTGAAAATTGGGGAAACATTAACCATTCATTTCAAGTAACAGAAGCAGAACCATCATCATCAGTGGCTTATGACTGTATTATGACTGTATCATCAGTGGCATTATTATTATTATTTATAATAATAATAATAATAATAATAATAATAATAATAATAATAATAATAATTATTATTATTATTATTATTATTATTATTATACATAACCCCATTATAAAGAAAGGCCCAAAAAAGGCCCTGCACTGGCTGCCGATCAGTTTCCGGTCACAATTCAAAGTGTTGGTAATGATCTTCAAAGCCCTATATGGCAGTGGACCAGAATACCTCTGGAACCGTCTTCTACCACACAAATCCCAGCGGCCAATAAGGTCCCACAGAGTTGGCCTTCTCTGGATCCCATTGACCAAACCGTGTCATTTGGCGGGCCCCAGGGGAAGAGCCTTCTCTGTGGTGGCCCCGGCCCTCTGGAATCAACTCCCCCCCGGAGATTAGAACGGCCCCCACCCTCCTTGTCTTTCGCAAATTACTCAAGACCCACCTATATCGCCAGGCATGGGAGAATTGAGACATTTCCCCTAGGCTTTTATATTTTATGTTTTTGGTATGTATGTGTTGCATGGGTTTTAAATTGCTGGGGTTTTATATATTGTTCTCTTTTAATATTAGATTTGTTGCAATGTTATATTGTTTTTGATTTTTGTTGTGAGCCGCCCCGAGTCTTCAAAGAGGGGCGACATACAAATCTAATAAATAAATAAATAATAATAATAAAATATGGCACTCACACAGCAGCAATCTTGATGAATTTCTTGAGCAAGTGAGCCCGCTTTCCTAGAGAGTCACAGAGTAAAACTTCAGTGGCCACCCAGTGCTGAACCTCACTGCAACGTTGCAGCAGCAATTCCAGATTGGCAGTCTCCCGTCGCCCACGTTCACCATGGAACACATAATCCACAAATTCTAGCTATAAAGAAATTGAAAAGGAAAGAGAGTAACCAATGGGCCTTCTGAGACCCAGATTGAATCCTCCCCTCTTCACCCAGGCTAAGTGTCTTATGTACATGAATTCCTTTCATTGATCAGTCTATGTCACACATAACAAGGAGAAAGAAGGTAAAAACTGAACTGGAGAAAAGATAAGGCTAAGTAAATCCAAGCTGTCTTATTGATCAGTTCAACCTATAAAATGGCACGTCAAATGAATGAATATTCTCTATACAGTGATCCCTCGATTTTCGCGATCTCGATCTTCGCGAAACGCTATATCGCGATTTTTCAAAAAATAATAATTAAAAAATACTCCACGGTTTTTCCCATCTGATGACGTCATACGTCATCACCAAGAGTCACTTCTCTCTCCCTTTCTCTTCCTTTTTCTCTATCCTTTCTACCTCTTACTCTTTCTTTCTCTCCCTTCTTCATTCAATTTTCTCTCCCTCTCTCTCTCTTTCCTTTCTCTCCCTCCCTCCCTGTGCCTGCCCTGCACCACCCAACAGGGACGGACAGCCCCCGATCGTCGGTTCGTCGCCCCCCCCCCACACACAGAGGGAGATCGGGCTGCAAGGGCAGTGGATCCGCGTCTCCAGCCACCGGCTTGGATTCCCCTCCCGGCGGCATTGGGCTGCCCTGCATCACTCACGCGCTCGACTGCGGTGGCTGCTTTGGCAGGGAAGGAGGAGTTTGGGGAGAAGATGAAGGCAGCGGGCAGCAGCTGAGGTGAAGCGAGGCGAAGGCGGCGAAGGCGGCGAATCCACCTCCTCAGATCGGGCTGGTGGGGGCGGGAGCCACCGGAGGGAGATCGGGCTGGTGGGGGCGGCGAATCCACCTCCCCAGCCACCGGAGAGAGATCGGGCTGGTGGGGGCGGCGAATCCACCTCCCCAGCCGGGCAGCGGCCAGCCGAGCGAATGGGAGAGCGGCGAGTGAGCGAGTGGCCGGCCGGCCGGGCAGGCGGGCGAGTGGCGAACGGCGGGCGAGCGGGTGCTGGGGGGGCGGGGGCAGCCGACATTGAAAGCAACCTGTCGGCTTCCGAACTTTCGTCGCTCCCCGGCTCCATCTGCGCATGCGCGGCCATGGAAAAAAGGGCGTGCATGCGCAGATGGTGTTTTTACTTCCGCACCGCTATATCGCGAAAAATCGATTATCGCGAGGGGTCTTGGAACGGAACCCTCGCGATAATCGAGGGATCACTGTATAGGCTCCCCTCACATTACAACTGATTGTTTAGTGACCATTCCAAATTACAGAATTCCCAGGAGTACTTATGACCTAGTTCTAAAATTCAAATCCACAAACATGACTACATTTTGTGTGCTCAGCACATTTAGGACAACTTGCAGCATCCCACGATCCCTTGATTTCATTTTACAATGTTTCTGCTGAAAACTGGTATTTACTTCCAGATTTTGGCAAAAAATAGCCCATAGCAAACAATTGCTTCAATTAATGACAATGACATTTGCTTAATGACCACCATATTTGTTTAACCACCACTGGGGGGAAAAAAGTAATAGAATCAGGTCAGTCACTCTTGTGCTGTTGTTATTGTAATGATGGCAAATTTGCTAGCATTTTTCAGTGATGATTGGATGATGATGTATGATGTTTTGTCTCGGGCAAAAAACCCCACAAACCAATGTGTCAGAGAGCAAGCTCCTAATCTCATATTTTTCCCCCAAACATTCAGTTATAAGAACATCCTGCTATTTTAAAGTGCAAAATATCAGTCAAGCTTTTCCATGTCATTTTTTTAAAAAAAATTAAGATTGGCAGACAGTACACTTCTCCTTCCAAATTTTGAATAGGCCTATTGAGACGTTTCCTCTACCCAAAGAAATCTATCATCTCAAGAGAACACTCAGTATAGTATAAAATTACACAGTAGTAAGAATCTGAGACATCTCTGAATGCAGCTCTCATTGCATGCAGACATTATGAATAGAATAGAATAGAATAGAATAGAATTTTTATTGGCCAAGTGTGATTGGACACACAAGGAATTTGTCCTGGTGCATATGCTCTCAGTGTACATAAAATAAAATATACATTTGCCAAGAATCATGTGGTACGACACTTAATGATTGTCATAGGGGTCAAATATTAATAAAAATCTTAGGATATAAGCAACAAGTTACAGTCATACAGTCAACTGGAGAAAATGATGTGCCAGACAGCCAGTGTTCAAACATATCTGAAAGAGATATGCTCACCTCATGGACACACCAGAACAGTTCCCAGTGGAAGGCCGTCAGGTGATTTGCTACATCCTCAGCTTCCATTCGGTGGATCTCTGTCTCACCTGGTGACACTTGGATTGCCTCTGGGAGAGGGACCTGCAGAAAAGGTCAAACTGATGGGTATGTTTCCAGTAGAAGATCTGGGTATGTATGCATCTGAATATGTATCTTGCTATAAGCTTACATAAGGGGACAGAGGGAGACCTATTTACATATGCTATAAAAATGGAGAGAAAAGATGAATTGTAACCATGAACACAGCACCTCCAACCATAAAGAGTCATGACGCAAAAGCCATATTGACATGTCAAGGAGAACAACATCCAAGGAAATCCACTTACCAGGGACGGAAAAGTATCCTTTGTACAGGCAAAAAGATGGCTGTTTATTCCCAAGGTAGTGAAAACACACTCTTCATTAGGCTGTAGTACAGATTTCTCTGAGATTAGGGGCAAAAGTGATTGAAAATTACTGAATCATCTGGATTGGAATATAAATACCCTCCATAACATTTTTATTTTAAAAAAAATAAGGTGGTTGTAGGTTCATATTCACATGAAGTCTATAAGTCATCCTTTCAATTCATCATCCCTCACATGAACATATATTTTATGTTTCAATATCTAGCTGGCACACTTTTTTGAGATATCTGGCACCAGTGGAGTTTCTCATATCTGAAATGCCTAAGATAAAACCTTCTTCCCTTCCTCCCCCAAAATCCCCACCATTTGTCCAATCTTGTGTATCTGAACACCTTAGCAAGTTACAATTGGCTGAGCGTGGGACACTATTTATTAGTATTATTTCATTATTTGCTTTAGACTTAAGTGTTGAGACTTTCCCAGTTTTTAAAACCAAAGTCTAGGCAGAAGGACTTTTACTCATTAATCCTTCTACAACGCAAAGGAATAGCATACAACAGCACTGTCTTCTATTTCACTTTGTTATCATATATATGTTAACAGCAGCAAAACTATTGTATGCACAAAAAAGGAAGGATACTTTGATTCCTTCTACGGACAAATGGTCGCAGAAATTGATGATGTTGGCAAAACATCAGGAACAAAATGAACCTGCTATTGAGACAATGAAAAGGATGGCAGTAACTACAACTTGTGCTTTTCTCCTCTTTGGCCTTTTGTTTTCTGAACTTTTTCAGTTTCAAGGTTGCAGAAGGATAACCCATACCATGGAGGTGTCACTATCATTCTTCCTGGGGGACAGATACCTCCTGATGATGCAACAGCCACCAGAATGAGAGCTTCCTCCCTTGTAGGCTGCTCATCAGAATATTGAAGCTTCTCGGTCACTGACGTGAGGATGTCTTGCACAGAAGCTGAGAGGCGGCTGCGGATGGTGACGTAGGAGTGGTCTGGCATATAGACTCGGCAGAAGACTAGAAAAAAGAGGAGACAACCAAGCTGGTGAAACCTAGTATAGTAAGAGATTTCAACAATGGCTTGAATCTTATCAATATCTCTGAGGCTTTGGCCATAGTTGGGGACTAGATGTGATCAAGTCAACATGTTGCATTTGGAACAGCCTGTAATGTAGGTCCTCAATATGGAAAGAGCAGGAACTGTCAACACCTGGTGGAATTCTATTCCTTCTAGACCAGTGATGGTGAAACTATGGCATGGGTGCCACAGGTGGCATGCGGAGCCATATCTGCTGGCACGCGAGCCATTGCCCTAGCTCAGTTCCAGTGTGCATGTGTGTGCTAGCCAACTGATTTTTGGCTCACACAGAGGCTCTGGGAGGGCATTTGGGGCTTCTAGAGAACCTTCAGGGGGATCGGGAAGCCTTTGGAGCCTGGGAAGGGTGAAACGCGAGCCTACTGGGCCCACCAGAAGTTGGAAAGTAGGCCCTTTTCGGCCTCCAGAGGGCCTCTGGAGGGCAGGGGAAGCTGTTTTCGCCCTCCCCAGGCATTGAATTATGGGTGTGGGCACTCGGGCAAGTGTGATAGCATGCGCACAAACTCTTTTGGCACTTGAGGAAAAAAAGGTTTCCCATCACTGTTCTAGACAGACTAAGAAGTTTCCTGGTTTCATCACTCATCTGGAAAATTATATCTAGGATGATGACAAGAATGCTGTTTATTTCCCTCTCTTACCCTTTAAATCCAGACCTTGAGATATCATCATAGCATCTGAAGTTATAATTTGATTTGTGCGAGGCTTTAAAATTTTAATTGGTAGAAAAGCCCAACTTATGATAATGTGAATCCCTGGAACATATAGCATCAGTATCGCTTTATGTCCCTGCCTCATTACTGTCTTGCAAACCTAACTTGATGCTGCTGAATGATTACTGAGATATTTTTAATTTTTAAAATCTTAAGAATATCTGAACTATGTTATCATGCCAAATTCTTACGCTGTAGAATGAAGAAAAAAATTGTTTCTGCTTCATTTGGCACACCTGTTTTCCGCATAGACAAGAACTGGAGCCAACGAAAAAGGGCATAAATGCAGTGTTTTTCAAACTTGGCAACTTTGAGATGTGTCGGCTTCAACCCTGAGAATTCCTCAACCAGCAAGATTGACAAACTATACCTTAAACTAACTTAACTGCTTTTACTCCACCACCACCACCCTTTTTTCCCCCTAAGCTCTTATTTTCTGAACTTTGAAAAGGTTACAATAGAGAAGGCAGAAAAGAGAGCAGATGTCATTGTGACATTTTTCTTGGGAAATAACAGTCCTAATTAGAAATGTACAAATTCCGCCATAACAATAATTTTGAGAGAACGCCAAACCACATTCTAAACATTCCAAGTGGATATTCTGGTCTGAAAAGAATGGCAAATCTATAAATTGTCTAATTTATTCAAGGGCTTGTGTCCATTTGTAAATTTTTGCCAATGGTAGGATGAAATTATATCACTAGCCTCATTCAGTTCCTATAAACAAAACTTTAATTTTATTCTTCCTTCCATCCTACTCCCAAGCATACCCTTTATTACTTACTTTCATCAGATCCACGGAAAGCAACCCGAGTTTGAAGACATGAATCTATGCGGCGAAAATGTCTGAATAAAGGCTTGACCTGCTTGCTTGGTGGTTGGGTTTCTTCAGTCACTCTATAGCCAGATGGCAAGATTTAGAAGCCAGAAGAGACAGTAACTACATCCTCCAAAATAGGTATGACTGGTACAATTCACTAAGCTCCAAAACATCCAATCACATTTTAACTGACAGTGTTATGCAAATTCAGCCAATGCAATATGCATCCATGTCCCATTTTCCAATAGATCCAACAGCAGCTTCAAGATCTGAATCTATGGTTATCAAAATTAAATCATGCAAACTGAGAAATAATTGATTAAATGTTTAATCTCCTTCCTGGGAGTACAATGACAACACCCATAATAGCAAGTAGCCTGTGAAGCCCCTACAGTAGAGATGTTACATGTAAATCCTTAGCAGCACCCTCATCATTCAAGCCATTTCATTTTGGACCAGTTGGTTTCGAAGTGATTTTCATGGGCAATCTCATATAATGTGCATAGCAATTTGCTAGACAAGGTATAAAGGTAATAAGAGCTTTTAGATTGAGATAAGATTATAACTAGAATATAAGATATAACTGCAAATGCCACCCTAGACACAGCTTTCACATACATTTTGAAATTATGGAAATAAGATTAAATAATTTTGATGAGAATAAACTAGAGAAGCTGATGGTGCGATGGAACAAGGTAAAAGATTATATGTTAAGTAGAATCTGTGATGTGAATACGAAAAATAAATTACAATCACTCTTTTAGTGAAATTCGTTCAAGATAGAGCCAAGGATTAATAGATAGATAAACAAGTTAAATTTCTTTGAATCCTCTTGTAAGGGTGGTGGGGGTGACGGGGTGTGTGTGTTGTTTGGTGATGGGCACATGCACTGTGCACTGTTAAATGTTTGTTTTTCGTAAACCTATAAAACCAATAAAAAAAATTTTTTTTTTTTTTAAAAAGACACAGCTTTCACCTAATCCCCAAATATGAAGATAGAATCCAGGAAGACCCCTATATTAAGAATCACTTCAACCAAGGATATTTTAATCGCATTCGGAATAAAAAATGATATGAAAAGGCTTATAAAACCACCATTACTCTGATTTACTTGGATGAAGTCCAAATGTGAACCAAAACTCTCCCATCCATGCTGCTTTTTTAAAACTTACTTGAGCTCCACTGTGTCCACAACTTGATGTAATTTCAGGATTTCATCTTCCAGTTTGTGGTAGAGGGATACATCTTTCATGATCAGCAAATATAGATCCTGAAAGTGAAGAGAAAGTTGCTTGGGTCAGATAACATTGAAGTGCCTAAACAAAGAAATAGCAACTACTGCCAAATGAAGTTTAGCTAGCCATGGAGACTTGCCTTCTTAGACATAATGTTTAGAAAAACAACTATTGGGATTTTTTTAAAAAAATATTACCTTTATTGTAAGACTGCCTTCTGCCGCATGAATCCTAGCGACCGGTGAGGTCTCACAGAGTTGGTCTCCTTAAGGTCCCGTCGACCAAGCAATGTCGGCTGGCGGGACCTAAGGGAAGAGCCTTTGGGGGGGGGCTCTGGAATCAGCTCCCCTGGGGATTCGCGCTGCCCCCACCCTCCTTGCCTTCCGCAAGAGTCTAAAAAAATATCTTTGCCGTCAGACCTGGGGACATTAGATCTTCCCCTGTCCAACAAAATGTTGTTAGCATGATTAATGTATGAATGTGAATGAATGTTTTTAAATTAGAAATCTAAGAATTGTTTTTAGTATATTAATTGGACAAACTATTGTTATGTATTTTGGTATATTTTGTAAGCTGCCCCGAGTCCACGGAGAGGGGTGGCATACAAGTCCAATTAAATAAATAAATGAATGAATGAATGAATGAATGAATGAATAAATAAATAAATGAAAAGAAAAGTGGGTGACATCTCTGCCATACAAAATGTAACATAAGTTTCTTATGTCTTCAGTATACTGTACATTATTACTTGCTCATTCCATCCACATACTTAAATTCTTTTACATGCTTACAAATACATATTATATTATGGTACATCTTGTTTCGATTTATGTTCTTATCTATTCCGATGATTCGGATAATCCAGCCATATTCATTTCTTAATTAGTTTATTCTCATGAAAGCAGGGCAAGAAAAGCTCTGTAATACCTTAATGACTTTGCCAGCCTTCTCTTCTTCCTGAAGTATCCCCTTGAATGTTTCAAGAAAATGAAGTAAAATGATCAAAACTGCCCGTTTCCGGTGCACAGCCTCGTCTTCTTTCCAGCACGGTGGAGATGGGATTGCTGATGCCATCATGAAGGTAGCAAAGGCAAGTTAAGGTAAATCCATAGCATGAAGTGTCAGGAAAGAACAAATTATTAGAAGGGAGAAAGTATTCCAAATGACAGGTCTGGGAATGAAGTGGAATTAATCTGAATCCAGATGGTAATGTGAAAAACAAAAGGAATTTGCATAACTAGCCTGTTGATCTTAATTTAATGAGTCCGTTATACTGGCACTGTGTATTCCAAATAACCACAAAGCTGTAAAGACATACAAAAGATTTAAAGTTCTGAACATTTTAAATTTAAAACTCCCAATTTCAGTTTAAAATGTTCCAAATTTATCAAAATTGTATTGTGAGCATTCCATGTCCAGGAATGTCTCTGATAAATGGGAACGGAATGTGAGTGGAATAGTTTCAGAATACTTCTGGAAAGGCTTGAATATTTTATTTCAAACACTGAAGATAACAAGTACTGAAGATGCTACCCAGCTGGGTAATGAAGTGTCTGCAGGCAAACAACCAAGCTCAGAGAGCACCTTGTTTCAACCTAAAACTACAAATATTGTCTTCTAAAGGTTAAAGTAACAGTCCGTCACTAGTTTCTAAGAAGAAAACCTTATTGAATAGAATGAAAGCTATATCTAAATACAGGCACAATTTAATTGTTTATGGTGATTGCAGTCTCTTAAAGGTAAGCTGCAGAGAGGGCTAAAAGGATATGTGCAGCCCAAATTTTACAAATCATGCAGAATTAAAAGAACAAGTGGCACAACATCACACAAGGAGGAAAGTAATACTGTATGATATAACTTTTTTAGTGATTCACTAGCAGAATAAACTGTTAAAAGGTCAATTATCCCTTACAAAGTATTATTCCAATTTTTAAAGGCCATTTTTTAAAAAAAGATTTTTCAATCAGGTTCCTAGAGATCAACTGATTTTTTAAAATGCTAGTCACTCTTTTATGTAACTCATTCAGCATCATTTCTTTTGGCAGCTTCTAGCTATATTTGTCAAGATCAAGGGATAAAAAAATCTTACAGCAATGGGCAATAGTACCTCATTTAGTGACTCCAAGTATTTCACAGGGTGCTGCTCATTTTCAATTTATAATGACTATTTATAATGACTTTAAAATGAAAATTATAGCCAAAAATCTCAGAAAATTAACCATTTATGCAGTAACGCTCTGTACAATAGGGGTGTCAAATTTGCGGCATCACGGCAGCTTCACATGCAGTGAAGGGCTACCAAAATCTTTACTACCACGCTGTGGGCATGACTTATGCAGGATGCCCTGCATTTTCTTTTAACATCTTTCAGTGCAAATTGGGTGCTCTTGGGTGAAGCTCCATTTTCACTACCCCACTGTGTTCCACCCCCGTCCTGGCAGTAGCCCACCCCTGGTCACGCGATGTACCTGGACTTTCTCCCCCCTTCCCTAAACTGGCAGGGGAAGCAAATGATGCATCTGGGCCATGAGTTGCAAGTTTGATATCCCTGCTTAGAATAACAAAATACAAGAAGATTCAAGAATATGAAAACATGAAAAGTGAAATGGATTTCCACTCCCCCAACCCTCCTCCTCTGAAATGGACTTCTTCAAAAGTCTGCAGGAAGGATATTGTTGGTAGAGCTGATGTAGGAACTGCTCAGTGGGCAAAAACAGTGAGTGGGTAAGGACAATATCATCCAGAAGGATATCTAAGAAAAAAAATGGGAACAAGAAAAAAAAAGATTATAATGCAGCCTAGCTCAGGATACAAGGCACTACCAACAGTAAAGAAACTGGACTATGGTTAGTCTTGTATTAATATTATATTACGCATTCCTTATATAACATTCATTTAGCAATGTATCTTTTGAAAGTATATCTTCGATGCAAATAAATAAATAAATAATTTGTTTTTTTAAAAATTCCCAAGTTATCATGGCTATTGCTGAGAGTTGTAGATCATACATCCAAATCAGGGCCGTCCAACCTTTGCAACTTTAAGACTTCAACTCCCAGAATTCCACAATTGATGGTGGAGCTGAGAGTTGAAGTCCAGAGACCTTAAAGCAGTGAAGGGCTACCAAACGTTTTACTACCACACTGTGGGTGTGGCTTATTTTGTATTATTATTATTATTATTATTATTATTATTATTATTATTATTTAAAAAGTATCTCTGATCATGTATAGAGAATAGTTATGCAATGTTATTGAATAAAAATCTTTTATTTAATTTTGAGAGACAGAGAGAGGGAGAGACAGAGAGGGAGAGACAGACAGAGAGAATTTGGTGTAGTGATTAAGGCAATAGGCTGGAAAACCAAAAAACCATGAGTTCTAATCGTGCCTTAGACACAAAACTGGCTAATTTTGGGTCACTCGCCTACTCTCAGGTCTAGAAAGGAGACAATGGCAAACTATTTCTAAAATACCTTGCCTAAAAAATCTTCAGGGACTACTGCAGGCAGTTGCTCAGAGTCAATATGACTTGAAGGCACAAAAAGAAGAAGAAACCCTAGCTTCCGCTTATTCCCCATGAAAAAAATAGAAGGTCATAAGTTAAAAGCACAGATGAAACCCCAAATTCAACCTTAATTCTCTCAAATTTTCTTTGGCACTTACTCTCCTTGCTCACCGAGGCTGCTCTTTCACTTCATTACTATTTAATGAATGAAGAATAATGGCCCACTTTACCTTTCTTAGAAAAATAGACAAAAACATAATTCAGATCAAAGCTTAACACATTAGGAAGATATATTACACTGCATCTGTTGAATGAGGGGGAAGTGTGAGCCCAGTGTATCAGAACCAAAACAGCCGTCCTCTATCTTCTGTGCAAGACCAAATTTCATTGCAGGATTAGAAATCACATACTTCGGAAGAGCATCAGGATAAAGAAGGGGGTGGGTTGCAAACACATTTTTTGGCTCAGGAGAAGCAGGTCTCAAGCAAAAGGAAGATACCTTTAAACTTGAGCATCAAGTCTTAGGAATCCTCCTGAACCAGTAGTGGGTTCTAAATCCAGGGTTGCGAGTGTACTTGTGCACACACAATGCTTCTGTGTCTTGCAACCACCACTACCTGTTTGCTGAACTGGGCCGAACCTTAAACAACCCCCTCCAGAACCTACCATCACTTTTCAGGATGCTTTCTGATACTTGCTGAGGTATTTCATGTACTGTAAATAGGATTTTTGACCTTCTAGGCCAGGGATGGCGAACTTTTTTTGGCTCAGGTGCCAAAAGGGCGCATGCCCACACCCATAATGCAATTTCCTTCCCCTGTGCATGTGCACAACCCGCACACTGCCCCCCCCCGCACATGCACCCAACCACCTGTGCTACCCCTCCCCCTGCGCATGCCTCCAGACTTCCAGTAGGCCCATTGAGCTGTTTTTCATTCTCTCCAGGGTTCAAGAAAGCCTCCAAACTTCCAGTTGGGGCTTTGGGCTGTTTTTCACTATCCCCAGGCTTTAGGAGGCTTTCCTGAAGCCTAGGGAGGGCAAAAACATCCGAAAAGAAGGCCAAAAATCAGCTGGAACTGACAAAGGGCAATGCCTCACATGCCCTCAGATATGGCTCGCCTGCCATAGGTTCGCCATCACTGTTCTAGGCTTTTAACTTTGTAAGCCAACATGTTAATCCCCTTTATCACCTCTCAGCTGTGTTTTATCTGCTTTTTACTTTGTTTTGCTAATAATTTTATGCAGGATTAATTTTGTTTTTATTATTTTTACTCTATTGCGTGCCATCCCATGAGTATATATGCTGAGGCACAGACACTAAATAAATCTAGCAGTAAATAAAATTATACAGTACTTCAGCCACAGTCCTTCAATCGATATGGTCTTTGTCTAGAATTACAAGCTAAATTAAGGAATTTTGGATTTTTCTAGTCAATATGTTGAGGAAACTTGGTTCAAAAACATGTTTTTGTTGCTTGACAACATGCATGCATAGCAGCTAATGAGCACCATTGGTGAACACTGACATCTGCATTTTAAACCTCTAAAAATTAGAATTTCACTTTTTTATCATCTCATCGTGGCGTTAACATTTCTTATGCCACTTTCTTTTGAAAATACTTTACTCCTTACCTGCTTTTGCTTTTAGGACAGTAGGATAGGGAGGGTAGGCACAATAGTGCGCTTATGCACACCCCTTACAGACCTCTTAGAAAAAGGAAGAGGTTGATTATACACAGTCTAAGGTTGAAGATTGGGGAAGAAACATCAGAGTCAGGTAGTGAATTCCAGGTGTTGATCACTCTATTGCTAAAGTCGTATTTTCTGCAGTCTAGTTTGAAGCAGTTTAAATTTAGTTTGAATCTATCACGTGCTCATGTGTTGTTGCGGTTGAAGGTGAAGTAGTCATTAACAGGAAGGACATTCTGGTATATGATTTTGTGAACTATGGTTAGATCAGTTCGGAGGTGATGTTGTAAACTGTCTAATTTCAGTATTTCAGGTTTGGTGGAGTAAGGTATTTTTTTGCTGGAGAAGTGAAGAACTCTTGTGAAATTAACTGGGAGCAAGGGCAGAGATACTATACCAGTATGTGTGTTGTTCTATATTCTCCATTCGATCTTTCTTTTTAAAAAATGGTGCCTAAATGGTGAAATAATAGTAGTACAAATAATACTTGTGGGCTTCTTTGAAGTATTAAACAATCTTGGAATGGGATGAGATGATTTGGCTTAGAAAAGTGCAAAGAAGAGAACATAATGAGTCTTTTGTCAACACTAAATTTATAATTCTGATGCATACACTCCATGAGAATGCTATTTGCATCATGTGCAAAGGACTTGCAAGACCAGAAGATGATTTATTTCCAAAGCAAATACTGTACAGGCAGTTCTTGACTTATAACCATAATCAAACCCCCAATTTAGTCATAAGTCATGACAAGACCTGATCTAATCACTTTTTTGCAGCAGTTGTGAAGCAGCTATGATAGTTGTAAAGCAAACATCAAGGTTATTAAGAAACAATTGTTCAATATGTGTTACTAAAATATTTAATTAATATATTTTATCGGATTGCCTAATACTGTATAGGGAAGCAGCAATCATACATGTATTCACACGATATGACAAACTACCCACAGTGAGAGAGAGAGACCCAATTAGAATGAAGCAAGCTTATTAGGTTTTCTAAAATGTCTTTAGCTAGTCTCTCCATGTTATTCAGAACTTATAAAATTCATTCCCTTCCCGACTCCTTCTCTTACTGCTCTATTGTCTGTTTAAAGCTACAAAGGACTTACCATATTTACAATATTTACAATTACAAAGAGGCAGTTTTATCTTTTTTTCCACAAGTAGACCAAGATGATATCAGAAATGGTCCTGAAGAAAGTATCAAAATGAATATATTTTTGAAGATCAAAGTTCATACACCCTGAATACACGGTAGAGTTTCAACATTTATCCACATACCTACAGCATTTCTTTATGACACCACAGCACTCCACCCAGCTCAGTCCAAAGGTACTTAACTGGCATGGTACGATAAACAAACATTTCTAAAATATGAAAAAGACAGTCTAATATAGGTCATATTTCTATGACCTCTCAATGTTAAACCTATTACATAAGATCTGCTATTGCTATTTGCTTCAATATTATTAATTTTAGCATTTTAAATAAGTGGAACCAAAATCTTCTAATGTGCTCCTCCCTTTTTCTTTTCCTTTTCCAAAAGAATCAGTTTGCTCTTCTGCTCTTTTGATTTCATCTGGACTCCTGGGCCTTTCCCCAAAACCAAGTATTTTTGGTCCTTCTGCAAGACAGTATGTTTTACCACTCCCTCCTCCTCATCCAGGTCTTCCTGCAATTAGCACTACTTCTGTTACATATGGATTCACACTTTGAGAATTGTAGAATCTGCCCAAATAAGACACTGGTAGACCAGGGAACTTGCAAAAGTTTATTATGAGAAGTTAACCATAAACGTGCAACCGGGACTGCTAACAATAACTCAAAGATGGCTGTGCCTGGCAGCTATTTTACTTCCTGCTAACAGGCTGATCCAGCCAATCCAGGCTCTGTATTTTCCCGCCCAAGTGTAAGGGGCGGGCCACTTTTCTCAACTGAGAAGGATTTAGGGGTAGTGATTTCTGACAGTCTCAAAATGGGTGAACAGTGTGGTCGGGCGGTAGGAAAGGCAAGTAGGATGCTTGGCTGCATAGCTAGGGGTATAACAAGCAGGAAGAGGGAGATTGTGATCCCCTTATATAGAGCGCTGGTGAGACCACATTTGGAGTACTGTGTTCAGTTCTGGAGACCTCACCTACAAAAAGATATTGACAAAATTGAACGGGTCCAAAGACGGGCTACAGGAATGGTGGAAGGTCTTAAGTATAAAACGTATCAGGAAAGACTGAATGAACTCAATCTGTATAGTCTGGAAGACAGAAGGAAAAGGGGGGACATGATCGAAACATTTAAATATGTTAAAGGGTTAAATAGGGTTCAGGAGGGAAGTGTTTTTAACAGGAAAGTGAACACAAGAACAAGGGGACACAATCTGAAGTTAGTTGGGGGAAAGATCAAAGGCAACATGAGAAAATATTATTTTACTGAAAGAGTAGTAGATCCTTGGAACAAACTTCCAGCAGACGTGGTTGGGAAATCCACAGTAACTGAATTTAAACATGCCTGGGATAAACATATATCCATCCTAAGATAAAATACAGGAAATAGTAAAAGGGCAGACTAGATGGACCAAGAGGTCTTTTTCTGCCGTCAGTCTTCTATGTTTCTATGTTTCTATGTCCTCTGGACACAACAAGAATGAATTCACTTCCAGGGCTCATTTGCATTTCCTGCTTTTTGCAGCATAAATAACATTTTTCAGGGACCTGTCCTGGCAGATCATCCTCCGAATTGGAAAGAGTGTGCAAGCATTAAAAAAAAAGATTAAATAAATAATGAAAACAGAGGTCCAAATTGGAGAAGAAATAATGACTGATAATCTATTCATCACTGCAGCCCTTCATTATTTTGTGGGAGGGCAGTAGTACTACCCACCTTGTGGCTAAGGTCTTAATAGTAACTGTGGTGGCAGCACAGGTTTTATAGAATTATTTTTCTTGTGATTTAAGGGTGTGAGGACAGCCCATCCAACCAGCTATGAGGAAGATCCCTTAATAAATGCTGTGCATAGGAGAGTGAGTTTGGTGTACAGTGTTCCCTCGATTTTCGCGGGTTCGAACTTCGCGGAAAGTCTATACCACGGTTTTTCAAAAATATTAATTAAAAAATACTTAGCGGGGTTTTTTCCCTATACCATGGTTTTTCCCACCCGATGTCATATGTCATCGCCAAAATTTCGTCTGACTTTAATAAATATTTTTTTTAAATTATCTTTAATAAATAACATGGTGAGTAATAATCTGAATGGTTGCTAAAGAAATGGAAAATTGCAATTTAGGGGTTTAATGTGTTAAGGGAAGACTTGTGATACTGTTCATAGCCAAAAATAGTGTATTTACTTCCGCATCTCTACTTCGCGGAAATTCAACTTTCACGGGTGGTCTCGGAACGCATCCCCCGCGAAAAGTGAGGGAACACTTTAATGGATAGAGTGGTGGCCTAGAAACCAGTAGACCAGTGATGGCGAAACCTTTTTTTATCAGGTGCTGAAAGAGCGTGGATACGTGCTATCATGCATGTGCGAGTGTCCACACCCATATTTCAATGCCTGGGGAGTGTGGTAAAACAGTTTCCCCTGCATTCTGGAGGCCAGAAACACCCTGTTTCCCAACTTCTGTTGGGCTCAGTAGGCTCCTGTTTCACTCTCCCCAGACTCCAAAGGCTTCCTTGGAGATGGGGGAGGGTAAAAACGCCCATCCCCCATCCTCACCAGAGGCTCTCTGGAAGCCAAAAACCCCTCCCAGAGCCTCAGCTGAGCTAGGGGAACAGCTCGCATGCCAGCAGATATGGCTCCGCGTGTCACCTGTGGACAGTAATGGGCGGCCAAAATTTTTACTGACACGCTGTGGGTGTGGCTTATTTTGTGGGTGTGGCTTAATAGTCATGTGAGTGGGTAGGAGTGGCTTGCTGGTCATGTGATCAGCTGGGATTGGCTTGAACAATCATCATTGTTCAAGTGAACTGTTAAGTCCTCGACTTACAACCTCATCAATGTCGCTTGCTGGGGTGAAAATTTTCTTCGCGTTTCCTGTGGTCTCCTTTCTGGATCGCCCCCCCCACCTCAGGCTGGGTAGGTAGATGAACGGGTGCTGCCAGACACATAAATGCTCTCAGTGCCGCTTCCACCCACACCTTCTGCTTGCACCTCAGCTGGGAGGTGGCCACATGAGGCTGAAGGGGAGCCGGGCAGGAGAGAGGGAAGCTTGACCGAGGCCAGGAAGGAGGAAAGAGAAAAAAAGCAAGGAGCGCAGGCGCAGCAGCAGGGGGAAAAAGGAGAGCCAAGCCAAGACCAGTAATCCAGGAAGTGACAGCCGCCGATCAGCTGGAGCTGCGCATGCATTTTCATTTCCGCCGATGGAACTCTCTTCCACCCTGTCTTGCCTGCTGCCCACCCCTGCCTGTGACCCGTGCCATAGGTTCGCCATCACTGTATTAGACTATGAGTTCTAGTCCTGCCTAGAAATGAAAGCCAGCTGGGTGATTTTTCACTCAGTCACACTCTCTCGACCCAACCCAACTCACAGGTGAAAATAGGAAGGGGAAAGAGTATATGGAGAGGGGCGGCATTCAAATCTAATAAATAATAATAATAATAATAATAATAATAATAATAATAATACAGTAATTAGCTATGTTTGCCACCTTGAGTTAGTTATAAAGTAATAAAGGGGGTATGGGAAAAAAATCTTTGAAAATTAATTAATTAATTAATTACACGAGTGACAGATGTAACACCATTTAGAGACTGTCCAGCTAAAAGGCCTAACATAGATTTGGACGGTTAATCTAAAAGCCAATATAGATCTAACGTGATCTATATGCATCAAATATATATTTTTACAGATTTGGCAGGGGAAGTGCTTTATTTTAAAGCAATTCTAGAATAATGCAACTTTTATCAGAACAGCAGCAGAGGAAAATAAATTGCACTACGTATTCCTTTTGATGAAAGGAAAACAGCTGGGAGAAGTAGGGTTTTAGTGTGAAAAACAGCTTGTTGGAAAGTTTCTGCCATTACAGGAAAAAAGTAACTGGGGAAAATAACAGGAGGGAATAATTGTGGCAAAGAAAACAGTCCCCAGAAAAAGGATTGGGAAAATAAAATGTCTTCCTTCTGCTATACTACATCTTAATTTCAGAGTCCTTCGTAATTGCATGCAAATAAGTAAAATAAATTAAGAACATTGAGAAATGCACCTTGCCTCCTAACATGACATTTTGTTTGATGTTCAGCCAAGAAAAAACAAATCATTTTAGTGTACAAATAACATTAGTGCCCAAAGCTTTATAAGCATCCATCCCTTAAACTTTTCAATTAACATGAAGCCAGCACTTCACTTCTACAAGATTAGGGGTTGAAAACAGTCTCTGTCTCTGCATCTTGCTTCCTTTCAGCACCTAACAGATTTGGCTCTTGAAGGAGAAGAGAGGGAAAGGAAACTCATCTGAAAATGAAGATCCATTCATAACTAATGGTTTTAAGTCACAAAAAGAAGCAGCAAGCTGTTACTATCTCCCTTTTAATCAGGGAATACAATTTTTGCATGATCAGGGGAACTCACATATTTCTAGGAATGGTAGCCAAAGTTGACCCTCCCTTTCAAAAACAACCAGATGGCCTCACAAGGGCCCTAGACTCCTAGGTTGCCCACTCCTCCCTTTAAAATAGATAATAATCGAAAGATCTGAGCTATTCCTGCACTTCAAAAATCCATTCTGTCAGGAGATGTCTGAAATATAGAAAGATAGAAAACTGACGGCAGAATAGGACTTGGTGATCCATTGAGTCTGCTTTTGAATTTTTGATTGTTTTCCTTTGCTATTAACAATTTATAATTATTGTTACTTTTATATTAATACTATTAATCTTTTCTATTTCTGGAAATAGCTGTTGCTATTTATTGGTCGTTTGGATTTCTGCAACCCAGATATGGTTGTTTGAGGAACATACACTACGATACCAAATCACTTAATCAGATTTTCCCTAATAAAAATGCCTTCTATATTGATTTTTTTTAAAGGTGCTATCATATATACCAACTCCTTTCAACTTGCGAAATTCACAAATAGTTAGGATAGAGTTCCTAACCCTCCTACAGGGTTAGGAACTGAAGGCCGGGGAGAGCAAAAACGACTGAAAAAAGGCCAAAAATAAACTGGCTAGTGCCATATAGAGCAAAACGTTGTATGCCCTCAGATATGGCTCTGTGTGCCATCTGTGGCACATGTGCCATAGGTTCACCATCACTGACCTATACCATTCCAGAAAAACATCTGACCAATATTTTCTTAAATATCTCCAGTGAACAAAGAGGGGGAAAGGGAAGATCTCAACACAGAAGTACATTCCATGCATATCCTCCCAGCAATACTTTTAGGACACCTGTTAAACTCTGAGTGCAACCTGCTCCCTATTACAAAAACAAAACACAGGGGTTTGTCCCCATTCTGTCTTCCTCTCTCCTACACTACAGCGCACTGTAGTAGTAGTGTGAACTCCCTGCCTTCTTGCCAAATTTGCTGCAGCTCTTTCAGCAAGAAAATCCTATTGGATTCAGTTCAGTGTCTTGGGGGCAGGGAGAGAAAGGAGGCCAGAATGTTAATCCCTTGCATCAGCCAGACATCAAAACAGAAAAGGGATCCTCATAGCCAGGTTCCCAGACAATCAAAACTATATGACTATGAGGAGAGAGAAAACAAGTTGTCGTTAATTAGATACCTTCGTATTAGGCATCTCCAAGCAACAAGGTTATAATCCAAGGCTGACATTCTTCTATAAACCATTAAAAAGGACCCTAGTTTCTGCCTTAGGAACAGAATGCTCGAGAGCGATTAATCAATGTGCTAAGTAAATCACAACAGGCTGCTGGAGAAATTTTCTACCCCTTTACACCCTCATTCTCCATCTTGCTACATCCTAATTATTTGTGGCACATATCTGTTTTTGACCCTTTTTGAATCACCTTCAATTTGGCTTCAGACCATATGTCCTGGGTAAAGGCAAGTAACAGGACAAATTCAGGAAGATTTATCCAATGCTGCGCCCTTGAGAATCACATGGCATGAAAATCTCCGGAATTCTCAGCCAGCAGAGCTAAAGCAATTGCAGACAGATTTGGGACCATTAAGATCGGGGATGGGGGGGGTTAACAAACAGCAATGCATGGAATTCACCACTAACGAATGGCTGACGATGTGGACATTTAAAGGGGGAATGGATTTGAGACTACAAAGGGCAACTATGATAATTCTGAAAACAGGTGACTCATGCTTAATGACCACTGCAGAGTTCCCTTGGTCACACGCTTGTGATTTGGATGTTCGAAGACTGACATGTATTCATGCTATTTTTTATTTATTAAAATTATGTAACACCGTTCTCACTGTTGCAGTGACTCCAGGTGGCTTACAAAATGATAAAAGGGCAATATAATGCAAAACAATTAAAATTAAGAAGATTACACAAGAAAGTGAAAACCAAGAGAACAGGCGATACACAGGTGGGGATTTTCTCTTTGTCAGTCTCTCCCAGCACTCCAGTATCCGGGCGCTAGACCAGCCACTCTTCCAGAAGGCCAGGAATGTGGTGGCCAACTTCACTTCCAGATGGAGAATATTTGATAAGGCAAAGACCAGAACAAAATAGCTTCTCCTGGATCATTGTCAACCAAAATTCTTTGGCAGACTGGATACGAAGTCAGCCTCTTTCATTGGAGTGGGTGGACATTTGCAGTATCCTGAACATAAGAAGAGTCATGCTGAATCAGGCCAAAGCCCATCGAGTCCAGCATTCTGTGTCACACAGTGGTCCACCAATTGTCCATGGGGATCTTGAGCAGAAAGAGAAGGCAAAACCCTCCCTTTCCCTTGACCCCCAACAGATGTTACTCAAGGGAATCCTGCCTGCCTCAACCAACATAGAGGCAGCACATGGACATCCGTTTCAATAACCACCAAAACACTTGGCATCCATGAATCTGCCTAATCCTGCCTTGAAGCTATTCAGGCTGGCAGCTGTCGCAACTTCTTCTGGAAGTGAATTCCATCCTGGGGTCACATGATCATCATTTGCGATCTTCCCCCGAGGGGGAGGGATTCCAACAAGCAATGCTGGATTTGCTTAACAATCATTAACAACTTCAGCAAAAGGTTCATAAAATTGGGAATGACTCACTTAACAGAATGGCTTGCTTAATAACTACCTCACTTAGAAGAGTTAGTTCAATCCAACTGTGATTGTGAATAGAGGATTACTGTACCTGTATTGCTAAATATTGGTTCAAATGCCACTTTCCCGGGGCAGATTCCTCCCGGTTCGGACCAGATTGCCCAAACCACTAGCAACTCGTTGGTGACGTCAGGATGGTGGGCATCACAGAGCTGGTTCAGTCACTGCCAGTCCATGGGTGCCATCACCTTTTATTTTTTGACAAATGTTTTAGTGTTTGGACATTGTTTTCTCTGCTGCTGCTTGAAAAAGGGCCCTTCCGCCCACCCCCGGGTTTATTTCTTCACCCGAATCACAGTTGATCTTCACCCAAAGCTCAGCTATATGTTGGGCCAATTCCAACTACTGAGCATGTGCAGAAGCCAAATTGTACAAGGGAACACACACAAGCACATGAATAGAGCATGCGCACATGTGCAAAACATTGCAATACGAACTAGTGGCGAAATTAAGTGGAACCCACCCCTGCACTGTCTAAAATAAATTCTAGATTAGAGGATCTACTGCCCTCTTTCATCTTAATTCCTGGGAACTATATCAAGAAGGGATCAATTGTAGAAAGCACAATTCTACACATCCACAAATAATTTCAGAATGAAAAAGTGCAGATTTAGAAGGCTGTTTCACAAGCTCCTGGATCAATAAACAAATGCACACACATCATAAGAGACCCGCATCCTGCAGCATCCACGGAAATATATGATGGGGAAGGCCATGTTAAGAACTGGAGTTTCTTAGTATACTAGAATGTTTAATGTTCTGTGGTGCAAAGTTTTTCTGTATCAGAGAATGGACCCTATTTTAGCTGCTTCTTCTTTGCTCTGTGTCTACGTAAGCACTTTCTTGTTTGTAAATTGCAGAGCTGAGAACTATGAAAATTAAAAATAATAAGCTACAAAACGTGTGATATTATTAATTCCTGCTAAATGAGCTTGTGAAAGTCCTCTGGGAGTACATTATAAAGCACAGATACTGTGTGATTGCAAAGGATTAAGTAAAATCCTTTGCAATCATATTTGAGTACATTTTCTGCCAATTAATAAAAACTATGCAGCCTTGAACATAAAGGCCCAACTGCAGTGTGTTAGAGGCTCCTCTGACACCTGCAAAGGGATCGACTAGAGACATACCAATATGCTCAAATAACGATCTTATTTTTCCACAATTCTGGGAGGGATCCAAGACCTTCCTCATGAACTACACAAAGCTTCAGGCAGAAATGCTGGCCACAGCTCAACACCATTCATCCCACAGTGCTCATCACAGACTGCAATCTAGCATGTTTGCCAAGCTGTCTGCAATTGAGCTAAGCCTTAATTAATTGGAAAGGGAAAATGGGCCACAGGGAGTAACACTGAGTAATATATCCCTTCTTGCACCAAGCAGCACCCCAGAAAAAGAAAAGACCAAGCAAGGCAAAAATGGACGCCAAACTGGGAAGGTTCCAATTAGCACGGGAAGAAAAAATGTATTCTCATTGATACCCACATAGGCTCTATCAGTTTCACATAAGCACCTGCATAGCAATCAACCTGGCTGGATTTATAAATCACCGTAAGCCGCAGTATGAGCTTATTTGAAACCTCTGTGATTTAAAAACTGTGGTAGTGACTGAACATAATGCACAAACCCAGACTTTTATGGCTTGCTCAATAAAATATGACTAGACAAGCTAAGGTTTAGTGTGGTATATGATGCTAGATAAAAACAAAACAAAACTCAGTCTCCGTTCCTGTTTTGTCTGCCATCTATGATAAAATATCATGGCCAAAAAGTTTTGGTCATCACAGGAGTAAAAGAATATATTCAAAGATATATTTCAGGACTGTTATACTAGATAAATTTGCACAGGCAGTTCCTGCAAACCTTTGTTAGTTAACAATTCAGAGGCATCCCTATTCTACAGATATACCATGCAGAATGCATTGAAGATATCCTTGTGTCATATCTGTAAACCATATGTGAGTCAGACCACTGTTTAGGCTGCCATTCTTCCTTCAAGGTCATTCTTATGTATCATTACAATGTGCACACATGTGGGCAAAAAATTCTGGTGGCCAAAAACTTTGTTTGCAAACAAAAAAAGAACAGAAGCGGGGGGAACTTTCATCTCCCAGATAATATTCTGTGGGGGGTTTTCAATTTTTTCTTTTTTTAAGAGGGACACTTCCTTACAAATTCCCAGCCCTCGATACAATGTCCTGTGTCAGTCACTGTTTAAGAAGAGCTTTCTTTAAAGCTAAGCTATTCTGCTGCCACCTCGTCAATAAGGGTGATTGATTGGATCACACCAGCAGATTCAGACATGAGAACAGAAGCTACCACTCAGAACAGAGACTGATTGAAGTAACCAAGGCCAGAACAGTGAGTCATGCAAGAGTTTCTACTGGAGAAGAAATTCTTAAGTTCTCATAGGAACCTTTTATTCTCTTGAACAATGTGTTAGTAACTGCTGTAACACACTTTAGGAAAAAGACAGGCTGTTATCTCTTTAATCACTGTCTTGGAGACAGTGACCTGGTTCATACATCACATAAGCTATATGCTCTGTGCCATGTTTACTGAATGCAAAGACTATACTTTGTTCATAGCCACAATGTAGCCAATTCATGTTCAAGTTCTGTGACACCGGTCCTTTGTGGTTTGCAAACTATAAGATCGACTCTGTCATCCAGTTGTGGTTTTGATCAATAAATCATGGTTAACTTAACCAAAAGCTGAGTGCAAGACATAATTTTGTTCATATTTTTCTTTCTTCTTCTTTTTAAAAAAGAGACAGATTGCTTATTATCCTAAGCCATAAACCCAAGATCTCAAACTGAAATCACTGCAAGAAACTACACCAAGAATAACCCAGGGGCCACGTGTGTGCAACAGTGAAGCAACACGGTGACAACTGCACAGAAATGATGAAGGGATTGTATTGATGCTGCAGTGAAAAACCTCCCAACCTTATTTCTACCAGAATCTAATGGTTTCAGGCTGTTATCCTGCTCTGAGTTTACAGATCCCTGTGTGGGGCCTTCCCCCGCCCCCTATGCATTTCCTTAGAAAGTGGGAAAACGCTATGCCTAGTACTACCAGAATACAGTGGTACCTCGTCTTACGAACTTAATTCGTTCCGTGACGAGGTTCATAAGTAGAAAAGTTCATAGGATGAAACAATGTTTCCCATAGGAATCAATGTAAATGCGAATAATGGTGCAATCCCAAAACTCACCCCTTTTGCCTTGCACCGCTCGGAATCCCTGCCTCCAGACTTCCATTGCCAGCCGAAGCGCCCTTTTTCTTCCAACGAAGTGAGACACACACACACACAGGTTGCTCTGCTTTGGTTTCAAAGGCGTGAAAAAGCAACAAAGTCCAGCAACACAAGATTCCTGACGAACTCCTATCAGATTTTCTTCCACAATGGCCAAACCCATATGCTGCTATTTATAGCAGCAGCCCTAATTACTGGAGCCCCACCCAAACACAGGTGGCCTCGCTTATTTCCTGTAATATGTTCTTACTTGGTCTCTTCTACGCATAATTCTGCGCTTGTGTGGGTCCAAAATGTCATCCTCTGAATCAACAGAAGATAAGGGAGAGTGACTGCCTGGGCTGTGTGCCAAGCCCTCCTCTGCCGAGTCACTCCCACCTTCTTCTTCATCCGAGGAAACTAAACTCTGAACTGATTCTGTTGGCAATAACACAGGCCTGTGACATGTTGAATTTTCCCCTGCATCCACCTCCCCATTCCCTGGGGCAGGAGCTGGGCCAGAGCCAACCACAACACCCATCATGCGGAATTTTTCCTCCTTCTTTTTGCCTTTTTTT
Organism: Erythrolamprus reginae; assembly: GCF_031021105.1. Lineage (NCBI taxonomy): Eukaryota > Metazoa > Chordata > Lepidosauria > Squamata > Dipsadidae > Erythrolamprus > Erythrolamprus reginae. The sequence goes on along the minus strand of NW_027248473.1, from coordinate 1,014,726 downwards.
TCTATCACAGATCCTTACATCTGCCAAATACAGTGGTACCTTATCTTACGAATGCCTCTTCTAATGAACTTTTTGAGATACGAACCCGGTGTTTAAGATTTTTTTTGCCTTTTCTTCCGAACTATTTTCACCTTACGAACCCAAGGCGCCACCACTGGGATGCCCCGCCTCTGGACTTCCATTGCCAGCCAAAGCGCTGGGATTCTTCTGAGCCTCCTTTCGTTGGGAATCCCCGCCTCCGGACTTCTGTTGCCAGCCGAAGCGCCTGTTCTTGCGCTGCTGGGATTCCCCTGAGGCTCCCCTCATTGGGATTTCCTTCATTTTTGCCTGCGCTGCTTTGAATTCCAATGAGGGGAGCCTCAGGGGAATCCCAGCAGCGCAAGAACAGGCGCTTCGGCTGGCAACAGAAGTCCGGAGGCGGGGATTCCCAACGAAAGGAGGCTCAGAAGAATCCCAGCGCTTTGGCTGGCAATGGAAGTCCAGAGGCGGGGCATCCCAGTGGTGGCGCCTTGGGTTCGTAAGGTGAAAATAGTTCGGAAGAAAAGGCAAAAAAAATCTTAAACACCGGGTTCGTATCTCAAAAAGTTCATTAGAAGAGGCATTCGTAAGATAAGGTACCACTGTATTTGGCAGATGTAAGGATCTGTGATAGAAAAAAAAGGCAAAAAGAAGGAGGAAAAATTCCGCATGATGGGTGTTGTGGTTGGCTCTGGCCCAGCTCCTGCCCCAGGGAATGGGGAGGTGGATGCAGGGGAAAATTCAACATGTCACAGGCCTGTGTTATTGCCAACAGAATCAGTTCAGAGTTTAGTTTCCTCGGACGAAGAAGGTGGGAGTGACTCGGCAGAGGAGGGCTTGGCACACAGCCCAGGCAGTCACTCTCCCTTATCTTCTGTTGATTCAGAGGATGACATTTTGGACCCACACAAGCGCAGAATTATGCGTAGAAGAGACCAAGTAAGAACATATTACAGGAAATAAGCGAGGCCACCTGTGTTTGGATGGGGCTCCAGTAATTAGGGCTGCTGCTATAAATAGCAGCATATGGGTTTGGCCATTGTGGAAGAATATCTGATAGGAGTTCGTCAGGAATCTTGTGTTGCTGGACTTTGTTGCTTTTTCACGCCTTTGAAACCAAAGCAGAGCAACCTGTGTGTGTGTGTGTCTCACTTCGTTGGAAGAAAAAGGGGTGTGAAGTTTCTTCACAGCTACTAACTAAGTACTTAATGACTGCTTAAGGGAAATTGTACAGACTACCTGGTTGTTTTGGGAAGAGTGCTCTTGTTTATTTTGAATTTTGTGATAAAGAACATTGTTTTGAATTTTCAAACGTGTGTGTGTCGGAAATTTGTACCCTTGAATTTTCGGGAGGCTCCTATCAGAGAGCCCGGCAGAACAGATGGGGTTATTAAATAAAAAGCCTCTAGAAATCAGGTGAGTGAACAGGAAAGAGCTTGGAAAGTGCAATAACCTGGTGTTGTGATCAGTCCCACAAGAGCAAGGAGTAATAGTAACAGTCACAGTGACTTTGGACACCCTTACATCATTCTATCAGCAGTGACACATCTGTGACACCAAGGAAGGAGGGTGCTTAGGCAATGGGCAGAAGGCAGGAGAGCAAGCAGGCTGATTGATTTTTGCTCTGTGGCCACAAAGGTAACTGCAAAGGCTCAAACATTAGGTTTTCTGACAGTCTATAAGAAGGCAGCAGGAGAAGCAGCTCTTGGTAACAGAAAACAAGATTCCAACAAAGGTTTCTATACAGTGGTGAAATCTACTTACCTTTCCTACTGGTTTGAAAGTGCATGCTCCACATGTGTGCATTCACTTTGCTCTTGCACGCATAGGCTTTTTTAACCCGTGCTCTGCTTACGTGTGTGCTTTTTCACTCTCTGCGCAGGCGTAGAACATTTTGCGCATGTGCAGAGGGTTAAAAGAAGAAAATGGTTACGACCGGGTGGATGGGCGGAGCCTCGCACTATCGATGCTACTGGTTCTCTGAACCATGTACCGCCACCGGCTACCATTATGCCCGTACCAAGCCGAACCAATAGCATTTCATGTTTGCTTCCATACAGTAATGATATTCATTAGAAAAGAAAAGGGATTAAATTCCAGAAATCTCAGTGACTAGATCAGTGATGGTGAACCTATGGCAGGGGTGCCACAGGTGGCACACAGAGCAATATCTGCTGGCACGTAAGCCATTGCCCTAGCTCAGCTCCAAAGTGCATGTGTGTGCCAGCCAGCTGATTTTTGGCTCACACAGAGGCTCTAGGAAGGTGTTTTTTGTTTCCATGATAACCTCCGGGGGAATGGGGGAGGGTGTTTTTACCCTCCCCTGGCTCCCAAGGAAGCCTTTGAAGCCTGGAGAGGGAGAAACACAAGCCTTCTGGGCCACCAGAAGTTGGGAAATAGGCAATTTCTGGCACCATAGGGTCTTTGGGTGGCAGGGGAAGCTGTTTTTGCCCTTCCCAGGCATTAGGTTATGGATGTAGGCACTCATGAATGCACACTCTTTCAGCACCCAAGGAAAAAAAGGTTCGCCATCACTGGACGAGATACTTTCACCTTCAGAACTAGGTTTCTCTCAGAGCAGCTAGAGTGACACTTTCTTAATTCTCTGGCTAATTCTGTTTGATGACAGGAGAGCTAGATGTCAGTTACATAATGGGCAGAGTTTGCTTGCTTTGTTTTTCAAAGCCTTTTTCCAAGGTTCTAAAAAGGCACCAAATCATTAAGTGACAATCATTAAGTGCTGTACCACATGATTCTTGACAAATGTATCTTTTTCTTTTATGTATGTTGAGAGCATATGCACCAAGACTAATTCCTTGTGTGTCCAATCACACTTGGCCAATAAAATTCTATTCTATTCCTTTATATTCTATTCTATTCTTTATATTTTATATCCTATTTCATGGCATCGGACCAGAATATCTCCGGGACCACCTTCTGCCACACAAATCCTAGCGACCGGTTAGGTCCCACAGAGTTGGCCTTCTCCAGGGCCCGTCGACTAAGCAATGCCGTTTGGCGGGACCCAGGAGAAGAGCCTTCTCTGTGGCGGCCCCAATCCTCTGGAACCAGCTCCCCCCAGATATCAGAGTTGCCCCCACCCTCCTTGCCTTTCGCAAGCTCCTTAAAACCCACCTCTGTCGTCAGGCATGGGGGAATTGAAATTTCCCTTCCCCCTTGGTTTATATAATTTATACATGGTATGCTTGTATGTATGAGTGGTTCTTTAAATTGGGGGTTTTTAGATTGTTTTTAATATTAGATTTGTTTACACTGTCTTTTTATATTGTTGTTAGCTGCCCCGAGTCTTCAGAAAGGGGCGGCATACAAATCTAATAAATACAAATACAAATATAAATTCTATCCTATTCTATCTATTCAAATCAAAGGACCAGGAATAGCTCTGGTGGGAGGTGCTGTAAGAGCAAAGAAGCAAGGCCTTAATAGTTCAAATCACAGCATGGCGTACACTTCTCCATTTAGCTCCTCCCTGAATTTATTTCTTCAGAACAAGGAAGAGTGGTGGCAATGGGATCAGCCCTGGCGGAGTGCCATAACCAGATAGTCTATACCAGAGGTCCCCAACCTTTTTTGCACCAGGGACCGGCTTTAAGCTAGACCAGTTTTCCATGGCCCGGTGTGGGGGGGGGGCTTTGGTCATATGGGGGTGGGGTTATGGAGGGGTGGAGCCAGGGCCGCCATCAGGAATTTTGGGGCCCCATACAGCCTAAGTGTCTGGGGGGCCCCCTCCCCGCCATTTTAAAACTACTTTATTTTGCGACATACCAATTATGTATGAAATTTACCTTCTTTGGGGAGGGGTGAAAGGGGAGAGTAAGAGAGGAAGGAGTGAAAGAAGGGAATGAGGGAGGAAAGAAGGGAGGAAGGAAAAGGAAAGCAAGAAATGGAGGAAGGAAAGAAAGAAAGAAAGAAAGAAAGAAAGAAAGAAAGGGGGAAGGGACAGGAACAGAGGAAGGAAGCAAGGAAACTTATGAAAGGGGAGAGTAAGAGAGGAAAGACTGAAGGAAGGGAGGGAGGGAAGAAGGTAGGAAGGAGAAAGAAAAGAAGAAATAGAGGAAGGGAAGGTAAAAGAGAAAGAAAAAGAGAAAGAAAGAATGAAAGAGAAATAAAAATAGAGAGGGGGAATGAAAGAAATGGAAGGAGGGAAGGAGAGAAAGAAAAAGAAAGAAAGAAAGCAAGAGAGAAAAAAGAATGAAAGAGCAAGAGAGCAAAAGAAAGAGAGAAAGAAAGAAAGAAAGAAAGGCAACTTCAAAAAAAGGCTCACTGAGCATCTCTCACTCTCTTTCTATCCCTCTTTCTTTCTCTCTCTTCCTTTCTATCTCTCCTCTTCCTTTATCTCCTCTCTCTCTCTCCCTCTCTCTTTCTCTCCCCCCTCTCTCCCCCCTCTCTCCCTCTCTCCCTCTCTTGCTATCTCTCCCCCTCTCCCTCTCTCTTTCTCTCTCTCCCTCTCTCTCTTTCTCCCTCTCCCTCTCTTTCTCACTCTCCCCCCTCTCTCCATTTCTCTTTCTCCCTCTCTTTCTCTCTCTCTCCCCCCTCTCTCCCTCTCTTTCTCTCTCTCCCTCTCTTGCTATCTCTTTCTCTCCCCCTCTCTCCCTCTCTCTTTCTCTCCCTCCCTCTCTTGCTATCTCTTTCTCTCTCTTTCTCCCCCCTCTCTCCCTCTCTCTTTCTCCCTCTCCCTCTCTTTCTCTCTCTCTCCCCCTCTCTCTTTCTCTCTCTTTCTGTCTCCCCTCTCTCCCTCTCTCTCTCCCTCTCTTGCCATCTCTTTCTCTCTTTCTTTCCCCCTCTCTCCCTCTCTCTTTCTCTCTCTCTCCCTCTGTTGCTATCCCCCCTCTCTCTTTCTCTCTCTCCCTCTCTTGCTATCTCTTTCTCTCTTTCTTTCCCCCCTCTCTCCCTCTCTCTTTCTCTCTCTCCCTCTGTTGCTATCCCCCCTCTCTTTCTCTCTGTCCCTCTCTTGCTAACCTCCTGTCTCCCTCTCTTGCTATCTCTTTCTCTCCCCCCTCTCTTTCTCTCTCCCTCTCTTGCTATCTCTTTCTCTCCCCCTCTCTCCATCTCTCTTTCTCTCTCTCCCTCTCTTGCTATCTCTTTCTTTCTCTTTCTGCCCCCCCTCTCCCTCTCTCTTTCTCTCTCCTTCTCTTTCTCCCTCTGTTGCTATCCCCCCTCTCTCTTTCTCTCTGTCCCTCTGTTGCTAACCCCCCCTCTCTCCATCTGTTGCTATCTCTTTCTCTTCCCCCCTCTCTCTTTTTTTCTCTCAGCAGCGGCAGCAGGATGATCAGCTGTGAGGCGGAGCTACGGAACCGAGGCACGGACGGCGGCGGCGCAGGCTCGCCCAGCTGGGAGGCGGTGTTCTCGCCCCCCCCCCCCCCAGCTGAAACTGACATCCGGCCGGGGCGATTCTTCCCCGGCCGGACAAGCACGCTTGTGCTGCCAAAGGCAGCGTGTGGGCAAGCCTGCGCTCTGCTCAGGCTCGCCCAGCTGGGAGGCGGTGTTCTCGCCCCCCCAGCTGAAACTGAGGTCCGGCCGGGGCGATTCTTCCCCGGCCGGACAGGCACGCTCGTCCCGCTCATCGCCCGTATCCAGCAGATAGGCTTTGAGTTTTTGGCTGGGGGGGGGGAGAAGTAGGACCTTCCTAACTCCCCCACAGCCAAAATCACAAAGCCAGGCAGCCCCCAGCCGCCAAAGGAGCCTCCTGATTCTCCCCGCCCTGCCCGACGCCCCACCCTGTCCTGCATAATGTCTTCTGCCGGGAGGGCAGCGCCGCCGCGGACCGGCTGGAAAACCCCAACGGCCCGGTCCCGGTCCGCGGACCGGCGGTTGGGGACCTCTGGTCTATACCACTCTTCAATTTCTTGTCAAACTAAAGCTTTTCAAGCCACTGCCCTGCTTCTGTGAATCAGGTACAGTCATGCTGAACAAGCTGGAGAGCCGTAGCCACCCATAGCCGAAATGTTAGAGACTATTCTATAAAACCATGATTTCCAGTTATTAAGCCCAAAGGGTATATATGAAGGCATAAATAAGGAAACTACAGGGGTGGAAGAGTGTGGCATAGAAACCATGACATCAGCTCTGAACTTGATATACCAGCATATGCATGCAAATACCAGCTCAACACACACACACACACACACACACACACACCAGCCATATCAGCAGGAAAATGCTTAATCAGTTGTTTATTCTGACAGTAACTCCCTTATTCTGACCAACACTCCCATTCTGGTCTTCTGCAGAACTCATATTTACTGGCACTCATTGTGACAATTGTGAGAAGAGTGACTTTTTTTTTTAACTGGACTGGCTTGTCTGCACACATGAACCTTAAAGGAAGCAAATAAAACCTGAAATACCCATACTTGCACAATATCAAAAATGATATGTAGTTTACACTGGTTCTGTAACCATGTCGACATCCTTTCCTTGCTTGACCAGCTGATAGTTCCTTTGAACAGGAGAAAATTACCAGGATAGCTTACTTATAAGAGTCCCTACAGATAAAATGAGGGCGCAGCCTTGCTCTCTTTCTCATCCAGCTCTCCAGTTAAGGAAGTCTATACAGTGATCCCTCGATTATCGCGGGGGTTACGTTCCAAGACCTCTCGCGATAATCGATTTTCCGCGGTATAGTGGTGCGGAAGTAAAAACACCATCTGCGCATGCGCGCCCTTTTTTCCATGGCCGCGCATGCGCAGATGGTGGAGCCGGGGAGCGACGAAAGTGCAACTAATATTAGATAAACATCTACAGTATCTAAATAAATAAAATAAACATCTCGCCGCTCGTCCGTTCGCCCGCCCGCCGCTCGCCTGCCCTTCGCCCGGCCACCCGCTGCTCGCTCGCCGCGCGAGAGCAAGAGGGGGAGAGATAGAGAAAGAGAGAGAAGGAAAGAAAGAAAGAGATGAGAGAGGGAGGAAGAGAATGACAGGAAAGAAAGAGACAGAGAAGTGACTCTTGGTATGACGTCATCGGGTGGGGAAAACCGTGGTATAGCAAAAAAACCGTGGAGTATTTTTTAATTAATATTTTTTGAAAAACCGTGGTGTAGCGTTTCGCGAAGATCGAGACCGTGAAAATCGATGGATCACTGTATTGCAGTTGAATCACAGGCAGCCTTTAAAAAGACACCTTTTATCTATCTATCTATCTATCTATCTATCTATCTATCTATCTATCTATCTAATTTATTTTGTCCAATACATAATACACATTGAAGAGAATAGATATGTAATACAGTAATATAAATAAAGAAAAGAATAGAAGAAAAGATATAAAAGTATAGGTGAACACATTTGAAAGGAAGAAAAGATAAATGAGATAAGGAGAGACAATTGGGCAGGGGACGGAAGGCACACTGGTGCACTTATGCACGCCCCTTACTGACCTCTAAGGAACCTGGAGAGGTCAATCGTGGATTGACCTAGGGCGTTTCATATGTATTCTAAATACAAGGCCACCAATAGCAGAATGCAGACCTTTCTTTTCCCCGTTGTTGAAAAATAAATGCCCCTGCGTGCAGCCCCCCCCCCTTTTTTTTGCAAATCCTGATAAAAAAGGAAGAAATCAAAGTAGTAACTTGACATATTCTCCCCATCAAGTGGAGACTCAGTTCTCTGAGCACCCAGAAATCTCTGTCCAGGCTCGACTTCTTACTCGTAGAATGATTCTTTGGTGGGAAAGGGCTATAATACCATAAAGGAGAATATTTGTAGCTCAGAGTTAAAATGAGAGGTCCTTGGTGCTCTCTGAGTTTGGTTATTTTCTTGCAGACATTTCATTAACCAAACTGGGCAACATCTTCATTAGCACTAATGATGTTACTCAGTTTGGGTAATGAATTATCTGCAAGAAAACAAGCAAGCTCAGCATCAAGGACCCCTCAAGAGCCATTGTGGAAAATAAGTGGAGAAGAGACAAGGTGGAGTTCTTTTCTTTCTTCAGTTATGCTAGGCCCGTGATGGCGAACCTATCGCACTTGAACAGTAGCCCCAGCTCAGATCCAGCACTGGCCAGTTGATTTGTGGTTTGTTGCAGAGGCTCTGGGGCGGGGCATTTTCGCCCTTTAGAGCAGTGGTCCCCAACGTTTTTTCCACCAGGGACCAGTTTCAGCAAGACAATTTTTCTATGGCCCAGTGGGGGTGGAAAGGGGTGTGGTTGGGGGCGGGATTAAGCATGGGGGTGCTGGTCCTCCCCGCCCCTCTTTCCCGCCATCGCCCTGTGGCCGGCAGAACCTGCCTCCCAAGCCCTCTTGCCCGGCGGGAGGCTAAGCGCTGGAGAGAGGGGGTCAGGCTGGCCCTCCTGCCTCCTCCCAGCCAAAAACGCAAAAGCGCACCGCGGCAGAAGCCAAAAGAGGCTTGAGCCTCTCGGTCTTTCCCGCCACTCTGTCCCATCCATCGTCCTGTGGCCGGCAGAACCTGCCTCCCGAGGCCTCTTGCCCGGCGGGAGGGGAAGCGCTGGAGGGAAGGGGCGGCGGCAGGAGGGCCGGCAGCTGCTGACTCCACGGACCGGTGCAACAAGCCCCGCGGCCCGGTACTGGTCTGCGGCCCGGTGGTTGGGGACCCCTGCTTTAGAGGGCCTCCATGGGGGTAGGGGAGGGCATTTTGGGGCTCCACAGGCTCCAGGAAAGCCTTGGGAGCTGGGGAGGGTAAAAAACGGGCCTAGCGGAAGTCTGGAAACAGTCCATTTCTGGACTCCAGAGGCTTCAGGGAGGCCTGCTAGGCCCAAAAATGGGGCACGGGGGGTGTTGGTGTGCGGAGAAGCAGGAGATCATGTGCGCATGTCTGGTGATGGGGCAGCATGGGGGTGTCGCACATACATGCATGTGCCAGGGAATTGAATGCCTGAGGGGCATTGAATTATGGGTGTGGACACGCATTTTCAGCAGCCAAGGAAAAAAAGGTTTGTTATTACTGTGCTAGGTCATCTTGGTTACAACTGCAGTGGAGACCAGATTTCCATTGTCGCATAAAATGGCTATTAAGTCAGTCACACAGATTTTATGAGCTTTTTTTGACCCCCTTTTTAAGTGAATCACATGGTTGTTAAGTGAACCCGGTTTCCCCCATTGACTTTGCTTGGGGGAATCTGGCTGGGAAAATCACAAATAAAGACCGCATGACCTTGGAATGCTGCACAATTAAAAATGCAAGCTGGTTGACAAGGGGTCAAATTTTCATCATATGACTGTGGGGATTCTATGACAGTCATAAGTGTGGGGCCAGTGGTAAGTAATTTTTTTTTCAGTGCCACTGTAACTTCAAGCAGTCATTAAAACAAATGGTTGCAAGTCAAGCTCTATGTGTATTATTAAGGCTTATGCTATATTTTACACACATTCATTGCTGCTTACCCAATTTGATATTCTCCAAGAGTGCTGGACATTTCTAGCCACTATAGGAGGTTGAAATTCCATAAACTGAAATCCCCAGTTTGTGTTTGGAGAACACAAACTGGGGAAAACTATTTTGCTATCTCAAAATGATGACAAAATGCCCCAGGTAATTTCAGTTGGAGAAGTTCCAAGGACATAAGCTACGTGACAGCTCCTATGTCATATCATTGTGCAAATGACATAAATTATTTCATTGGCAATGCAATTTGATTTGTGAGCTGCCACCATTGTTCCTCCACTCATCTGCACAGGCAGGAAAGAAGAGGAAAGGGGATGGGAGGATAGGGAAGTTTGCTTCTCTAGAACGGTATCATCCACTCTTGCTTTAAAATTGCTAGTGTGAATTACTAAAATTACTGTTCTAGCACTTGGCTTTATGTCTCTAAAGGAAATAGCTGTATCTGGAGAGTGAAGGGCACATCATTTTCCGCCATTTTCTTTCCCCCCACGTTGCTAGGGAAAGGACAAAACAATTCATTAGAAATCTGAACAGACCAATTCGAAACACCTTTTGGAATTAGTCCACAAGATGCTTTCTCTGCATTAAAAAAAAATACTGGGAGACTTTTCATGCATCATCAGGGTAATGTTCCATCCAATTTGGCTCTGACAGAATTAATGATTTGCTTTGTGTCCAGGCTTATCTGGAGCAAATGCATTTTTCTCATTATATTGAAATCAGAATTTCAAATATGTGAGCTCTTTGTTACTTAGCAGACTTGGAAGACAGAGACATCTGTGACTTGCTACACAAATATTCTCCCCATTGCCCCAAAGGATGGCAAGAGTAGGAGAGATCTTGAGTTTAACTTACATCAGATATAAATGTAAACTTTAAGGAATTGACACAAAATGGTTGTAGGAAATGGGTATGTCTAGTTTAATAAAAAGAAGGACCAAGGGAGACATGATATCAGTGTTCCAATATCTCAGGGGTTGCCCCAAAGAAGAAGGAGTCAACCTATTCTCCAAAGCACCTGAGAGTAGAACAAAAAGCAATGGGTGGAAACTAAATGTGAATGTGAAACAATGTGCAGCAGCAGCTAAAACAGTCAACACAATCCTAAGCTGCATCAACAGGGGAATACACTCCAAGACCAGGGAAGTCTTAATACCACTCTACTACGCCCTGGTCCGACCACACCTGGAGTACTGTATTCAGTTCTGGTCACCACACTTCAAAAGAGACATTGAAACTCTGGAGAAGGTGCAAAAAAGAGCAACCAAGATGATTAAGGGACTGAAAACCAAGACTTAGAAGAGAGACTGAGGAAACTGGGCATGAATAGCCTAGAGAAAAGGAGGGCCAGAGCGGACATGATAGCAGTCTACAAGTATACGAGGGGATGTCACAGAGAGGAGGGGATCACTTTATTCTCCAGGGCACCAGAGGGTCGGATGAGGAACAACGGCTGGAAACTGACCAAGGAGAGATTCAACATGGAGATAAGGAGGAACTTCCTGATGGTCAGAGCGATCAACCAATGGAACAACATACCAGCGGACGTTGTGAACTCCAACACTCTGGACATTTTTAAGAGAAGACTGAACTGCCACTTGACTGGTGTGCTATAGGGTTCCTGCTTGGGCAGGGGGTTGAACTTGATGGCCTTCATGATCTTTTTCAACTCTAACAATCAATCAATCAATCAATCAATCAATCAATAAATAAATAAATAAATAAATAAATAAATAAATAAATAAATAAGGAGAAAAGAAACTTAGAACTAAGGAGATATGTCCTGACAGTTAGAGCAAGAATGCTCCAACACTGGCAGTTTTTAAGAAGTTGGATAACTATTTGTCTGAAGTAGTGTAGGGCTTCCCGCTTAAGCAGGAGGTTGGACTAGAAGACCTCCAAGATCCCTTCCAACTCTGTTGTTGTTGTTGTTGTTGTTGTTGTTAATAATAATCCTAATTAAATTTAGGCCCGTTAGACTACTGCTGTGCAAAGAGTATAATTCGAACAAGTGCAGTAGCAAAAATTCCCATCCTTTTAAAAAAAGTAATCAATGTATGCCCAGGTTTCTGGACATATGCATAGAATGCATATTCCACAGCCCAGCTGCTGTTGCTGCATCTAAGCTTACCAAGGAGGGCAAAGCTGCTGTGAAATACCTATGACTTTAACACAGAAGTACTAATAGAAGAAGTGAAGTGAAGCCATAGGTAACTTTACCATGGGGCCATAGCTTGGGTATCTGCCTCGACATTTTCTACAGGAAGGAAAATGGGAAAAGCGTCTACTTCACTATTTTTCCTTGGTGGGAACTAAATTTGTTTGGAGCTGGGAGGACCAATCGCCCCCAAAACCACTTTTTTCTTTGCCCTAACTTTGCCTGCCCTCTATACAAAAACAACTCCTTTGCTGCCCATTCTCCAATCTCACAGAGACGTCAGTCTATGTTATCAGAGACCTGCTTGCCCTGCTTTTCCTTCATTCAAGAGAGGCAGAGGCCTCCTTTTCTTCCTCTTCTCTTACTGAAAATGGCAGGAAAGAACAAGGGGAGAAAGGTGGTAGAAAATGACTCTTTTGGTGCCAATGCTCTGATCTTGTGAAATAATCACTGCATAGAATTGGAGAACTGACTGCAAAAGATGTGTGGACCTTCTGCTGCCAGCATCTGGCATCAAAGCAAGTGTTCCCTACCCAACCTCTTTCCTTCCCCTGCTTCTGGCATGGAGAGTTCTATTCTGCTTTGTTGCCAAGGCAGTAGAGATTGGAAGTACTGGGAACATGTCTTTAAGCCGTGCATTTTCCTGCCATCTCCAGTTAGTTAGCGGCATTTTAGTTGTTCTGTAAAGAGACCTAATTTACAGATCAAGCTCTTAAACATTGTGGCTCTGTACAAAAATTACTCTATATCTTTTTTAAAAAAAATTGCAACCAGCAAGATAGTTTAAGTTATTTACTCCTAATTCTGATGTCCCGCATCAGTAGCGCAATTCAGACATTGCAAAACTGTGAGGGTGTCCTGTTGCTAGCTGATTTCAGGCAAATGATGCAAATATTTGTGCATTCAACAAAGATGAGTGCAAGAAGTTTGGGATCTTCATTGTGTTTGATTTCTCTGTCCAGCCTGGATGATTGATCCAGTATTATCAGATTTTAATCCCACGAGGCATCTGCTTGCATTCAGACAACTATCACAAATACCACTCCAGCCACCTCAATATTGGTTGAGAACAATGGAAGTTGGCAACTGAAGTATTTGTAGGTGGGAGTGACAGTTGGAGAAAGCTGAGATAAATTACTCCAGTGGTAGGTGTAAGGTCAGCAAGTACGTGATGAAGCTCCAGTGGAATCCTCAATCTGAATATTGTATTGGCAGTTCTGTGTTAGCAAAAACCTCAGAAGAGAAGGATTTGGGGTAGTGATTTCTGACAGTCTCAAAATGAGTGAACAGTGCAGTCAGGCAGTAGAGAAAGCAAGTAGAATGCTTGGCTGCATAGCTAGAGGTATAACAAGCAGGAAGAGGAAGATTGTGATCCCGCTGTATAGAGCGCTGGTGAGACCACATTTGGAATACTGTGTTCAGTTCTGGAGACCTCACTTACAAAAAGATATTGACAAAATTGAATGGGTCCAAAGACAGGCTACAAAAATGGTGGAAGGTCTTAAGCATAAAACGTATCAGGAAAGACTGAATGAACTCAATCTGTATAGTCTGGAGGACAGAAGGGAAAGGGGGGACAGGATTGAAACATTTAAACATGTTAAAGGGTTAAATAAGGTTCAGGAGTGAAGTGTTTTTAATAGGAAAGTGAACACAAGAACAAGGGGGCACAATCTGAGATTAGATGGGGGAAAGGTCAGAAGCAATGTGAGAAAATATTATTTTACTGATAGAGTAGCAGATGCCTGGAACAAACTTCCAACAGACGTGGTTGGTAAATCCACCGTAACTGAATTTAGACATGCCTGGGATAAACATATATCCATCCTAAGATAAAATACAGAAAATAGTATAAGGGCAGACTAGATGGATCATGAGGTCTTTTTCTGCCATCAATCTTCTATGTTTCTGTGTTTCACCATAAGGTAGCTAAAGTTTTCATTGAACAAAATATTGCGGACTTAAAAGTAAGATTTGAAAAAAGAGAGTGAAGTAGCTTCATTAACGCAGAGGGAGAATTTATACCAGATAGTGGACATAAATTTGGGAAAAGGAAACTAATTCATGGTAGCTTGTACAGTAACAGAGAAGCAGGTTCTTATCTGATGACAAGGGGAAATTGTAATTTGGAGACAAGAAGGGAAATTTACCAAGGCTGGCATTGTTTAAAGAATAAAAAATAGGTAACCATTGCAGATTTAACTTGCAGATGCACAAAAACACACACACACACCAGTCTGTGGAAAAACCTTTCTCCATGGAACAGGTCCCTGATGCCCAAAAGGTTGGGGTCACTATTTTAAAAGATGCACTATGAAAGATAGGCATACAACATCTAGTTCTGCAACAGCTGTGTTCTCCAAATTCATCACACAATTTTTAAATTGGCTGAATTGCCATATTGTGGGGAGACAAAGAATAGAGAGAGCAGGAGGTAAGAAAAGGGGAGAAAGATCAAGTTTGCATAACAGAATACTATAAACTAAAATAGGCTGGATAATGTACGGTTCAATGATTTGTAGGCTAACAGCTGTTGTCTTAATACGCTATACAAACCAGGCCTGCAAAAAACTTGTTGACCGCCAAATGGTAGTAAAGTGAAATACAAAATTGATTCTGCTATATTTTTGCAACCTACATCTGGGAGTCCATGGACAGTGGGGTAATTAAACATGGGGATGCAGAGTTATTTTTTCTTGATCTAAGATTTAGCATGTTGCACAGCGATAGAGGGACATGTCACAGAATGTAGAAAGGAGGTGGATCCCTTGGAGGGAGGGGCTGCATTCCAGTGGAGTAAGAAACAACTCAGCCTCAGATATTATGATATACAGTATTGTCACCCCACTACAAAAAGGACATTGAAACTCTAGAGAAAGCACAGAAAAGAGCAACTAAAATGATAAAGGGACTGGAAACTGAGACATATGAAGAGAGGTTGTTAGAACTGGGCATGGATAATTTAGCCAAAAGGGGACATGATAGCAGTATACAGATATTTGAGGGGTTGCCACAGAGAGGAGGGGGTCACACTATTTTTCATGGCACCAGGGCCAGACCAGGAGCAACGGATGGAAACTGACCAAGGAGAGATTCAACCTGGAAATAAGGAAGAACTTTCTGATGGTGAGAGCGATCAACCAATGGAACAGCCTGCCAGCAGAGGTTGTGAATTCCCCATCACTTGACACATTCAAAATAAAGTTGGACTGCCATCTGGTTGGGGTAGTATAGTGTTTCCTGCTTGAGCAGGGGGTTGGACGTGATGACCAGCAAGGTCTCTTTCAACTCTAATACTGAATGAATGAATGAATGAATGAATGAATGAATGAATAAATGAATGAATGAATGAATAAATAAATAAATAAATATTATGTCTGAGAGAAGGAGGCTAAGGACAGTATAGTCCTAACAGTTCACGGAGTATATTGTATAAGCATATTATTATACTATTATATCATAATGCTGAGTCTGGCAGCTTATAGGTGTGAAACAATAAAACTCAGCTTTGATGAATTACCTTGTGGCATTTTTGTTTGGGGGCCTGATAGCATTCCAGAAAAAAAGGAGTAAAGAGCGATACAGTGATACAGGGCTCCAGAGTGCGAAAGGGTCTTCTTGCCCAGAGTCCTCCCATCTCTGAAAGCACCACTGATCTAGAAGTAGGATTGATCCATTGAATAACCTCCGGAAAACACTTCAAAGAACTTTCAGTTCTTTGTGCTAGTTGATAAGCACTTCGGTTGGCCAAAATGCTGTTGGTAGAAGCAACTTTGACTTGATCCAGCAAAGATATTGTTACCTTTCCATTCTATCAAAGAGGGGACATAACTCGGCATTTCTTTCATCACATCAGTTGTAAATTTCTGGCAGAGGAGAAAGCAACGGAGCCTGAAAAACCTTGACTTTAGCAGAAAGACCCAGTTTGGATGTCAAGCTCAGATCAAAGCAATTCTAACATGCTTTGTAGGGGGGGGGGGGAATTTTATACCAGGGGCAGCCACAGAGGTGATAGGGAGGGGGATTAAAAAACATCCCTGGTACAATGGGGAACCATATACTGCAGCTGGGGTGGTCCCGCAATTAGTGATGTGCACAACAATAGAAAAAGAAAGCAAATCTCTTTGGCTCCCAGTTTTTCCCAGGCAGGGCATGCCTGTGCAAATATTTCAGTCAGCCATCAAGAGCATACAGGCCTTGCATTTCTTTTCTTTTTTTTCTTTTTTTTTTCAGGGGAGGGGGGAGGATAACACACACATATAATTATATCCTAAGGGAGAGAGCAACATAAAAAGAGACTGTGTCTCCAGTGGTTGGAGTGGGAAGCCGAAAACTGGAATCACTGGATTCACATGAACTGACAGCAAATGCTATGGGAGCTCTAGATGAGCATTACAAAGGCAATAATCGTGGAGAAGAACAAAGAGGCATGAGAAAGAGGTAATTTTCACCAGGAAAGGATGCTGTTAGGCATGGCTTAGTTTCTAAAAAGAAAATTGCTGCAGTTCAAGCCTGTGAACCCCAGACACGCCAGCCCCTGCCATTTCTTAAATAAAAAAAAAATTCACAAGGTAAGCGGGGGTTATATTATGATCAGAAAAGCCATCTGTACTAGTTTAGTTATTATGTTTTTTTTAATTACACCCCAATAATGCAGTGTAACTAGCTGCATCTACACCATTCAGTACCATTATAATTTCAAACATTTGTTTAAAAAAATGGTTGTAAGTCAAGCACTGCCTGCGTTTCACACTCGGCTGGTTGCAGAATTACAGGTTGGACTAGCTTTCAATAGGGTTGACTAACAATTTAGAGTGCTGGCAGCTTTTCTAAGCTCTGATCCACAGAATAGAAAGACAAATTGTAATGCATTACTAAACAAGCAGTGCAAACAGATTTGTTCAGCATGGAGCCATCTCCACCCCCACCCTCATTTTTCCATCTTGTTACATGTAGAATCTGTGTGTTTCACAGAATGTCTGTGTTCAACCCAAGCACAGGGGCATATCCAATGTGAGAACCTACACCAGGGATGGCGAACCTTTTTTTACTCGTGTGCCGAAAGAGCATGCATGTGTACTACCGCACATGCGTGAGTGCCCACAGCCATAATTCAATGCCTGGGGAGAACGAAAACAGCTTCCTCCATGCCCCGGAGGCCATCTGGAGGCCGGAAAAGGTCTGTTTCCCAACTGCTGGTGGGCCCAGTAGGCTCGTGTTTCACCCTCCCCGGGCTCCAAAGGCTTTCCTGGAGCTGGGGGAGGGTAAAAACGCCCTCCCCTACCCCTTGGAGGCTCTCTGGAAGCCAAAAACGCCCTCCCAGAGCCTCTGTGCAAGCCAAAAATCAGCTGGCCGGCATACACATGCACGTAGGAGCTGAGGTAGGGCAAGGGCTCATGTGCCAGTAGATATGGCTCCGTGTGCCCCCTAGGTTCGCCATCACTGACCTAAACCAGGTATGGTGAACCTTTTTGGCACCGAGTGCCAAAGAAATTGCATGGAAATGTTGCACTGCACATGCGTTCATTGGGACTGTGCTCCAGAAAAGTCAAACTTACGGATTCTAGCGCACCTGTGTCCTTGATGATTATCTCGCCGGCATGCGTGCGCACATCATTTTTTGGCACTGCCGGGTGCACAAAGGACAGCTGATCATCACACACGCCTACACACCAGAAACCCGGAAGACAAACAGGCAAGGCGGCGTGTGCCAGGCGACATGTTAATGTTAACTGCTCCAAACTTGACTGTAAAAAATATGACTTTAACAATTGAGTTGTCGAAGTGTGGAACTCATTACCGGACTCAGTAGTGTCAACCCCTAACCCCCAACATTTTTCCCTTAGACTATCCATGATTGACCTCTCCAGGTTCCCAAGAGGTCAGTAAGGGGCATACATAAGTGCACCAGTGTGCCTTTCGTCCCCTGTCCAATTGTCTCTCCTTTATCTCATATATCTTTTCTTCCTTTCATGTATCTTCTCCTCTATTTTTATATCTTTTCTTCTATCCTTTTCTTTATATATATTACTACATGTTTATTCTCTTCAATATGTATTGTGTATTGGACAAATAAATAAATAAAATAAATAAAAAGGCATGGTTTTGTGTGCCACTTTGGCCACACATGCCATAGGTTCGCCATCATGGACAATAGGGCTAGGGCAGGGGTGGGCTACTGCTCAGACCCGGGGGGGGGGGAGGGGACACACAGTGGGTAGCAAAAATGGAGCTCCACCCCAGAGCACCCAATTTGCACTGAAAGATGTTGAAAGAAAATGCAGGGCGTCCTGCATAAGCCAGGTCCACAGTGCAGTAGTAAAAATTTTGGTAGCTCTTCACTGGGCTAGGGGCAAAAAAGACCCCTTCCCTATGGAGAGAATTATCTAGAATTCTATCACGGGTTAGAAAATGTCCTGATTTGAGTCATCTCACTCATACCAACACTAATACAAGTTATGAGAACCCTGGGCAAAAACGGAAAGTACAATTTTTTCACACATTTCTGTCCTAACACCACAATTAATTGCCAGTTGCTCCACAAAGGAAATAAAGATAGACTTGCTTCAATACAAAATATTAGTTCTTTGGTTCTCAGCTTGATTTAAACTTGTCAAAAACAAGTTTCTATTTCTCAAGGTAGCTGTGATAACAATTTACAAGCCTCAAAAGTGTCTGTGAACATTCAGAAGTTCTCAAATACATATTTAGTATATGCATTCTGCCACACTCTTTAGGGGCAAAAAAAGAACACCATTAGAGATTATTTCCTTCAAATTTTAGGTTATATATTGGATTATGGGTTATAATATTTGGTTTTCATTTAGCATGCTGTGTGAATCCAGCCTCTTCAAACCATGTTCACATGATATACTTAGCCAAATATTTGTTTTATCCCATCATAAGATGCACTTTAGCTAAGATTTAAATTTTACTAGGTTACTCCAATCTGAAACTGACATCATTCGATTTACACAAGTCTAGCTATATTACAAATTTCCATTTATTACAAATCTCAGACTGTACTACGTATCACAAATCCAGCAACACAGTGAACTTTAAATCTTGTTTAAAATGCAGCGGTGTGTGTGTGCGTGTAAAATGAACTGAGCTCCCCATTGAACAATCTTCCCAATTTTATTGTGTAAATACCATAAATATCTGTTAATAAAGAACTGGAAAAGCATAACAGAAATAGAATAGTGTATCCTACAAAAATTGTGGTGGGCTGTTGTGTGTTTCCCTAGATAGAATAGATAAAAAGATTAACTAATTCCATGAATTTTTATTTTTCTAAAAATTAGATTATGAAATCCCGGTCACAGAATGTCATACATGAAGAGTAAATATAATGCAAACTGGCCTCTACAAAGCAAACAGATGTATTAAGTAACTGAACTAAGCAAACTCAGTCATATTATTTCTCACGGACAAATATAGCATGCAGTCAAATTTAAAGGGGGGTTATCCACTTAGCTAACCACAGTGCTAATACAACTTGTGCTAGTATGTTTGTGGTCAACCAAACACACTGAATTAAAGTCATTCAAATAATGGAAACCACTTGAGTGAATGAGCAGCATAAATCAACCAGCATAAACAGAATTTTCATATCAACTAGTGGCAACTTAAATACCTGAGGTTTTTTTCCCCTTTTCAGACAATTTACACTTCAATTGACATTTACTGACTAGTTTTAGGTATTATGTTAAGACAAAAACTTCACATTGTAATGTAAGCCCAGCCCGCTGAATAGTTAGAGGGGTATACATTTGTACACTGTCTAAACTATGGTGGTAGTAACCCACCGCTGGTTCGCGCTATGTTAAGCTGACACTCATAGTTCACAAATGAGAATTGTTAGAATAAATAATAGTCACATATGCAAAAGAGGGAGGACATGTCAAAAATCCGTGAAATGGTAGGTGGTCATGTGACCAAGCCCCACCCACTTTGTACATGTGAGCAGTATCAATGCGGATACAAAAGCAGTGGGCAGGCACTGGATTACAGTGCCACATCTGCCACCTTTCAAATGGATAGCCACTGAAAATTACTGAGTGAAATTGGGCCAGTCACTCTTTCTCCAACCAACCTACATCATAGGGCAGTGATGGCAAAACTATTTTTCTTCGGGTGCCAAAAGAGCATGGGCATGTGCTATTGCGCATGTGTGAGTGCCCGCACCCATAATTCAATGCCAAGGGGGGCGAAAACAGCCTCTGCCCTCCCCTCCCGCCGGAGGCCCTGGAGAGACCAGAAGCAGCCTGTTTCCCAATTTCTGATGGGCCCAGAAGGCTCATGTTTCACCCTCCCCAGGCTCCAAAGGCTTCCCTGGAGCCAGGGGAGGGTAAAAATGCCCTCCCTCACCCTCCAGAGGCTCTCTGGAAGACAAAACCGCCCTTCCAGAGCCTCTGTGCAAGCCAAAAATCAGCTGGCTGGCACACACGTGCACATTGGAGCTGAGCTAGGGCAATAGCTCACGTGCCAGCAGACATGGCTCCGCGTGCCACCTGTGGCACCTGTGCCATAGGTTCGCCATCACTGTCATAAAGTGTGATAAATGGGTTTCTCGTGTAGGTTGCCTTGAACACCTAGAGGAAAGGTGTTAAATCTAACTAAGAAATAGGGTGGCAGTGGTAAATTCTATCCCACAAAAAACTTTACTGGTATCTGCAACAATTGCCTCTTCCAAGGTGTGCCCAATATGTCTATGGGGTTTGACATCCATGACATGGCATGCCCACATTTTTTCCATCAAGATGCCAAGGGAACTCTTACCTGAAACACTCGTAACTCAAGAAGAAAGGTTTTACAAATTCCAAATTGCTCAGTGAACTCTGGGGTGGGGGGTGTACTTCCAATTACATCTAGAAATTTAGCCATTACATGAAAAGGATGAATGCATGAATATGTCAAATTAACCCTCCCCCATTCATTTAGCATGGGCCTTTCTTGATCATATTTTGTTTTCTACCTAAAATTGGCCCTGGACTGGCGTTATAGATTAACAAAGAGTCCAGGAACTCAGGGCTATGCAATCTGTTTTGCTATCATGCAATATTTTAAACCAAAGTCCATTTTTGTAAAGCACCTTGATAAAGTTTGCGCCTACCTGTTTTTGTGCTCAACAGAAGCTAAAGGAAGGTTTTAATCAAGTCCCCATTAATCTGATTCATATTCCCTCAATGGCCTATTTTTAAACCAAGATCTACCACAAGTTTCAAATTATGCTGGAAACAATACATACATTAAATATTTTAAAAGGAAGGAGACACAGTACTAGATCTCACAGATGCTGACTAGCTTTTGCCTTCTTTTTATCCACAAATGTTTATGATTTATTAGGACAAGCGACTGACAACATGAGGGCATTTTGCGCATGCTAAGAGATATGTGTTATTCTATTTTATAAGGATATATTGTACATATTATTACTGACCATACATTATTGTAAGGAACAGTTCTTCATTTTTTTAAAAAACTGGCATATTACATATATGTTTTTTAATATTAGATTTGTTCTACTATAATATTGTTTTTATTATTGTTGTGAGCCGCCCCGAGTCTTCAGAGACGGGCGGCATACAAATCTAATAAATTATTATTATTATTATTATTATTATTATTATTATTATTATTTAATTTTAACTACAGTATTTGCTTTCTTTGTTTTGTTCTTAAATTTTCCTTTATAAAGCAAAACTATAAACACAAACAATTATTATATTTTTATTTGTATGAACCTCTTCAGATTTGCCTCTTTATTCTGGTTTGTCCTTTATTCCCCTCCAAGAAAATAGATCCCCCCCCCTAAGAAAACATTATAATTATTATGCTAACCTGGGGATAAATCAAGCTGTGATGATAATTGTCTGTCAGTGGGTTGGTTGATCAAAACATACATAATACTTCTGCTTTTTGTTTTGCTACAAAATCTACTTTATGAGGTGAGCTGAGCTGGGCTGAACTGAGAGAGAGAATGACTTCCTTAAAGTCACCCAGCACCTTGCATGCCTAAGAAGGCCTAGAATTCAAGTTTATGCTTTCTAGACCAGCACCTTCACCACAACACTAAACTGGTTCTTAACATATATTGAATTGCAAATACCATCACCCGCCCCCCAACCAGCATAATACAAGTAAATTGCCTTGAGATAATAAACTGCAATGTAGAAAAACAATGCAATAGATAATCATACAATTTGACATACCGTTATATACTCTAACGAAATCAACGAATGTAGAGGTAGAAAATCTATTCTCCATCAGAGGCTAAGATGGACATAGATTTTCTCACCTCCTGAAGCATGTTTTACTGGGAATATGTTCCTTTTCAGAAAAATTGGATAAGCTCTGAGCTTTTGAAATCTCTTGTGGTTCTTCAGTAGAACTGCCAGATCCAGTAATCAAACGCAGTGCAAAATTGTAGTCATTTAACCGTAAAATTAGCACTGAATTACTAGAGATCAGAAATTCTAATACGGATTCACACACCAAAACACATTAAATGCTCTCCCCATTTGGACCATACAATATTATTTGCAAAAAGATGAACTTGTAAAATTGGGATGGATAACACTAATTTTGCTCAGAGAGCTACAATTAATGAAAACATCACTAAAATATTACTTTCAGGATTTACAATTGTAATTGTGTCTAGCCACTGAAAATGGCTTCTCAGTGGATATTTGGCCTATAAGTTGTGCTTTACCCAGACCTCAGAGGTGTCAGTGGCACAAATTAGGGCTGAAGACCAAGACCAATGTAAAGAAGAATTAGGGTTTGAATTACACACATTAAAAAAGTAAAGAGCCTTGTACACACTACTCTTGAATTTTTTTAACCATATCTGTAGACCGTCATTACTTGAAGGAAGACCTTTTTTATATACCTAGTTTGATGAAAAGTTTCAAAATTTTCAAATATGACATGATACAGTGTTTTTCAAACTTGGCAATTTTAATATATGTGAACCTGAAAGTTGCCAAATTTGAAAAATACTGGCATAATACAAAAGATTCTTCCTTTTTTCCTAAGGACTTTGAAAAGTAAAACATACATAAATGATGGCTGACTATCCAAAGCCACTTTGTCCATAACTCCAGCATGTAAAAATTATAAAATTGACCGTATTGACTAAATTATCTACATTAAATATTTTATTACCATACAAACATAGACGAGGAAACCAAGTACAGTGATACCTTGTCTTACAAACTTAATTGGTTCCGGGACGAGGTTCTTAAGGTGAAAAGTTTGTAAGACGAAACAATGTTTCCCATAGGAATAAATGGAAAAGCGATTAATGCATGCAAGCCCAAAATTCACCCCTTTTGCCAGCTGAAGCGCCCATTTTTGCACTGCTGAGATTCCCCCGAGGCTCCCCTCCATAGGAAACCCCACCTCCGGACTTCTGCGTTTTTGTGATGCTGCAGGGGAATCCCAGCATCGCAAAAACGAGCGCTTCGCTCGCAACGGAAGTCCGGAGGTGGAGTTTCCCAGTTTTGCAGCATCGCAAAAACACCGAAGTGTTCAAAACCACACCTACGGACCTCTGTGTTTTTGCGATGCTGCGATTTCACTGAGGCTCCCCTCGCTGGGAAACCCCACCTCCGGACTTCCATTGCCAGCGAAAAAACGGGTGCTTCGCTGGCAACAGAAGTCCGGAGGCGGGACATCCCAGCAGCGGCGGTGGGTTTGTAAGGTGAAAATAGTTTGCAAGAAGAGGCAAAAATATCTTAAACTCCGGGTTTGTATCTCGAAAAGTTTGTATGATGAGGCGTTTGTAAGACGAGGTATCACTGTATTGTTTTAGCTTAATTAATTTCACATCAGAAGATAATACTTTATGATAGCACCATTCCTCATTCATTTTTAGGAGGCATCAAAGGAACTACAGGTTAAGATAATAATTGAGCTCAAAATTATTTTGCTAAATGAGAAATGCATTGTGACATTTGCCTCATTTTATGACTCTTTCCTCACATTTGTTATGTGAATCACTACAGTTCTTAAATTAGTCCCATACTTGTTAAGTAAATGTTAAGAGAGCATCTGAATCTAAATCATGTGACCATGGGAATGTTGCAATAGTCATAAGTATGAAAAATGGTCATAAGTCACTTTATTCAATGCCATTGTAACTTTGAATGGTCACTGTGAACTTCTGTAAGCCAAGCACTGCCTGTAGTATGATTCAATACCATTTAGACCCGCAGACAATAGCAAACAATTAAATATAACATTGAAATTACCAAATGGTCACTACTTGCTCCCTCGGGAGTTGGGCAGCATACAAATTCGAATTTGAATAAATGAATTTATGATCATTTCCATACCATTGGGAAAAATAGTAAATAAATTGGAATGAAATAAAACAATTATATTGTTATAAGTATTATGACAGATCCAAGAGATCTGGTATGGACAAATTAATGAATTAAATATCTAACTTGCATCCTATTTCAGTCTTATATCACTGAACTGATTGATTGATTGATTGATTGATTGATTGATTAATTGCTGATTATTTAAGATTCATCAATTGATGATAATTTAGTGTTGTTTAATGAAAAAATAATATATAATCAGATTTCTGAGAAAAATTCTGAACTTTGACTATTTTGCTACACAAATACAGTACTAGATATATTCAAGTGTTTCTAGTATGATCCTTTCAGATACATTGGAATTTCAATTTCCAGAATTCCACCAAAATGACTGAATATTCTGACAATTGCAGATCGCCAAATACCTGAGAGATACAGTATTAGTTGGGAGGAAAAATGCTTTAAAGCATGTGGCAGTGGACTGTCCCCTGGATATCTGGGTTACTCATGGATTGAAAGTTATCAACAGGATTGACTTGAAGATACAGGCTGAGAAGCCCTGAACTTCGGGGGGGGGGGGGGGAGAGTTTCTCATGGAGAAGCATGATTGAAATTATGAATACAGTAAGACCTCACCTACCGCTGGTGTTACGTTCCAGACCCAGCCGCAATAGGTGAAATCCGCGATGGGGAATTTATCGACTGATAGTACTTATTTAAGTATTTATATTGTAATTGTTTGGTAAGTTTTCGTTGTTTTAAGTGTTTATAAACCCTTCCCACACAGTATTTATTTTAGATACAGTATTTAAATACAGTATTCACAATTTTAGATTTTTTTTTTAAAAAAAACCTGCCGATCGAGTTCCACGGGCTGTTTAAATCTGCCGATCGACTTCCTCAGAAACCCGCGAACCAGCGAAGATCCGCGAATCATTTTTCTCATTAATATTTCTTGAAAACCCGCAATGAAGTGAAGCCGCAGTAGGTGAAGCGCGGTATAGCGAGGGACTACTGTAATCATTTTTCGCAACTATCAATGAACTTTCCTTTACAGATCCTTTTTTGCATTCCTACATGTTCAAAATAGTATTTAAGCCCACAGAGCAAGACAGGGAAGGAGGCACAAAAGTCGGTGTTGATTTAATGCTTGTATTGATAGTACTAAAGTCTTTGCGAGGGTATTCAGGTCTTCCCCCAGAAACAGACTCCACCTCTACTTTCAAGTGCTGACTTGAAATAAAAGCACTTTCCCATACAACTTATTATTGAACTATATACAAGGAAGTAAATCGACTGCAAGCTTTTTTTGAAAATATATTAATAAGTCGAGATAGTCCTCGACTTAAAACAGTTCATTTCGTGACTGTTTGAATGGCACTGGAAAAAGGGACTGAGGACCATTTTTCACACTTAACTGTGGCAGCATCCCTATGGTCACATGATCAATATTCAGGCACTTGGCCATTGACTCATATTTATGACAGTTGCAATATCCGGGGTCAGGTGATTCCCCTTTTGCAGCCTTCTGACAAAGACAATGGGAAAGCCAGATTCACTTAACAACTATGTTGCTAACTTAACAAATGTACAGTAATGATTCACTTAACAACTGTGGCAAGAAAAATCGTAAAATGGGCCAAACTCACTTAACGAATGTTTCATTTAACAGTGTAAAATGAAACAACCTAACATGAAAATTTTGGTCTCATTTGTGGTTGTAACTCGAGGACTACCTGCACATTTAAGTTAGAAATCCTTTTCAGTTTTAATTCCACAATATAATTTTCATTACAAACAGTGATTTATAATGTATGATTCAACATGTCTGAACCCACTTAGCTGCCTTTTATTCAACAAATTACAAGGAAATTGTGGTTTAATAAAAGGGGTGAGCGTACTAATTGAGAGATATGTACTGTATTTGAAAAACAAAGTAGTGGTTTTTGTACTACTTTAATCTGTAATTTTTTTGATCTCATTGCATATATCATTATATTTCACTTCATTTATTCATTAGATTTATATCCTGCCTTTCATATAACTGTGTATCTTTAGATGGTTGCTTATCTAGCACTGACCACTATGTGTGAATGAACCATTAAAGATATAGTTCAAAGAAGTTTTCATCATTCTGGGATTTTTTTTGATGCAGTCAGTTTCCACATTCAGTTAATAGCTATGAAGGGCAAAGCAATCACCTAGTATTTAAGCAGGTATGAACCAGCCTGGTTTGTATTCCTGCTCCAAAACAGACTCCTACCCATCCCCACTACCCCTGTTGATCCCAGGGATGTCTACAGAGATTTTTTTTTTTTAAGTCAAGATGGAAACCACACCTGTGCAACCAAAGGCTTGCCTCTTTTTGGGGAGTATCACACCACAGCTCTTCATTTATCAAACCACAACTGAAATAATATTGCAAATGTACAAACTCTTACTAATTTAAAGTTTGTATTAGTCATCCATTTACATGTTCTCAATCGGTTGACAGCCTGGGAAAAAAAATTCCCTAAACTTAGGATCTCTCACCTTCCATATGGAATTTTCTGATTGACGATCGGTTAAATAATATCTACGTCTGGCATGTAACCAATCAAGTCACTCCCTCTGTCTACCACGTTTTTAGAGGTTGTTGAACAGAGAACTACTAGAAATGGTTTTCAATCTACAAAAAAGTGATTATTTATATGGCACATTTTCTGGGGAGTTCAAAGTCCCTCCCACATCTTCCAACAATTATTCTTACAAAGCTGCAAGACAAATCACAGGATCTTTGCTTCTACAGAAACCATAGTATAACTGAAACAGAAGCATATTTTACACTCTGCCACAGAGCTGAGATTCAAAGTGCATGCCTTTGATTTAGAGCTGACACTTGACATCTTCCAATATCTCATACAAAGCCAGACTTTTTCACAGCCAGGCACGTAATGAGATGTGTTCTGTTGAGGGTGCTGAGGGAAGTGATGGGCTTTGTATACCAATATATTCAATGCACACAGATTAGCCAAGGATGGATTCAGCATTTGAAAGTGATTGCTGCCACAGCCCCAAACTGATTTCTCTCTTTAAAACCCTTATTGCTCACTTTCATCTTGTTACATGCAGAAGGGATTAAAAAGTTTGGTTTTCTTTTCCCTTCAGAGTTTCGTGGAAGGTTGGTCTGAACTCATCCTCTGGTCTAGGCAGTCCACCCCAAGAGCAAGCAAGCAAACAATCTTTTTAGCTCCAACAATATAACGATGGTTACCCTGTGATAAGTATACCTCTCCCCTATTTAGAGCCAGCATTAGAAAAATGCTACCTGTATGGTGCTTCCTATGTTTGCCACCATCTAGGCATGAACAAGGTGAAGGTGAAGGTGGGAGGCACCTTCTTTCTCTTCCTAATCTGTTCTTCTGCTATTCCCACTATCCAGATTCCGTTCCCCAAACCTATTCTTCCCAATAGCATTAAGAAAGGGAGGAGCAAGCCTCCAGGAAAAAACATGACCTTGAAATCAAAGCTTTGAAAGGGCTAGATTTAATTCAAGGAAGGGCACGCTGCAATTATTAAAGACAAAGCACTTTGCACATCATCATCATCATCATCATCATTATTATTAATTATTATTATTTATTAGATTTGTATGTCGCCCCTCTCCACAGGCTCCACATACACAGTGGCAATCCTTGAGATTCCGAATTATTTCCTGCATACAATTAAAGGAAGCTGATCTAAGACTCCCACCATGACCACCACCCCCAACCCTGCCCATAACCTTTTAATCTCCTCTGCTCTTGCAGGATCAGTAGCCCCTCCTCCCCATCTTGCAACTATTGTCCCCACCCCCATCCTGGAAGCAGACACAACCTTCACCCCAAGTGCCACCCGTGGCTCCCTTACCGGCTCCACAGCCATGTCCATGAGGGGCCGTCGGATCCCCTCCCAGCCTTTCCAGCACCCTCTCCACTAAGCGGTCAGGGCTTTCCGGCTCTGCCAGCGGAACCCAGCAGCAAGTAGGCACCGACTCGGGACTGAGCTGGGTTTCGCCACCTCCGCCACCTCCTGGGGAAAGCTCCTCCGACGAGAAGGATGTTGGGGAGCGCAGGGAGGAATCGGGGGGCCGCAGCTCCAGCCAGCGGCCATCGCCCGTGGGTTCCGTGCCTCCTTCCGTCAGATCTTCAGGTGGCTCCTTAAGAAATCCAGGCAGGAGGATTTTGGAGACGCTTTGCCTGCGAGATAACTGGCCCCCAGAGCCGGGGACAGCCCGGGCGGCCAAGTGAGAGCCCTGCTTCTTCAGAAATTTCTCCAAAGGCTTCATCCCACCGGCCACTGCGGGGGCACCCACGGGCGCAGCAGGGCCCCAGGACGAGGGTTGATCCAATGCGCCCTTCTCAACCTAGGCCAAAATGAGAGATCAGGGGTGCCCACTTTGCGTGCTGGAGGGAGGTAACGGGAAGATGCGTGGTCAAACAGTCATGGCTATACCCGGTATTGGCGAAGGGACAAGAACTGGGAACGAAACGGGAGGCGTAGCTTTAGACAATTTTACTGGAAAAGAGATTAAGGAGCAGAAATAAATCCCAGTTTTGCGGGCTTGCTTCTCACAACGGGAGCAGTTCGAGGGGCCCCTGGTGGACCTGGTCTGTCTGACCCCCGAGCTAAACGAAGAAGTAGGAAGGGAGGAGTCTTCTCTTCTCTTGAGAGCTGGCTAATCTCTTTGCCAGGATTCTCCCCCGCCGCCGCCGCCGCTTCGGTCCTTAGCGCAGAGAGGCGTGCGCCCTCAACCGATTAGGGTTTTCCCGGAGTCGATGAGGGAAGCTCCGTTTGCAAGCCGGATCTCCCCGCCGCCGCTGCCACACTGCAGCCCCGTCTCCCTCGCCTTTCCCACTCGGGGCGTCTTGTACGCTCTCTATTCGCCAGGCTGTTGCTGCTGCAGGCGGGATCCTCCTTTATGGATGCTCATGACAGCGGGGGAGGCAGGCACTGAAAGCAGCAGGAGCGTGGGCTGGAGCCTGCCTCTCTGCAGGGGAGTTTGCGGGCGGGGTGGTGGTGTTCTCCGCTCTACCCCTTTCTTTCGCTTCGTATTTCCCGGCGCAAAATGAAGCCGGAGTCGCGAATCGGCAGCCGGCTTTCTTCCTCCCTCCAGACCTCCTTCGCCCTGGGAGAGTAACAAGGCGGCTCTAAACCACGCCCCTCTCTTCTCTGCCTCCTCCCTTTTTCTTGTTCGCTCTCTCTCTCTCTCTTTTCTTTTATTGCCTGCACTTGTTGCGTGCAGTGGTGAGGCCAAAATACACATCTCGCTCGTGGACAATGCATGGAATTAAAACCACCTCCTCCGCCTCCTCCATCACTTGAAGTTGTTCAGGTTATTTAATCAGGTCGTTCAACTTACCAGCTTTATTAGAGTTGATGGATCTTAATACAGTTATGGTCACGAGGTGGTAGAAGTGGATTGGTCAGTATGTTTTAATTTACTTATGTTCCATGAGTTATTAGATGAACAAAAAAGCATTAGGCCAACAATTATTTCATGTTGTTTAAAGCGTGTGCATAAAGCCGAGTCTTCGGAGAAAGGCGACAAATCTAATTATTATTATTAATAATAATAATAATAATAGGAAGAGGAAGAAAAAGAAGAATAGCAACAACAACAGCAACAAAAGCAAAACAACAACAATAATAATAATAGGAAGAAGAAGAATAACAACAGCAAAACAACAACAATAACAATAATAATAATAATAATAATGATAATGATAATAATGTTTCTCACCTGAAATACCAGGTTTCAGATATAAATAGTGTTGGTCCACCATTTTCCTTCACTGCAGTTTACCTCAGCGCAAAATTGCACTGGCAAACTTTGGGTCCGGTCTTCATTGCACCACACTGCCTTTCATACGTTTCCAGTTCATATTTTAAAAACTGGTATGTTGAACCTTTTAGTCCTGGGAACAATTAACCTGTCCTGTTTTTCCTGCTTAATTCATCATAGAACCAAAAGGCACATATTCTGCTCCAGGCTTTAGGGAGGTTTCTTCATGTGACCAGAAGTGTCAGAATTCTCACAGGGAGAATAGAACTTAACATTTATGTTGCACTTTCATCTTACTGCACATACCATATGAGCTAGAAAGATGCATCTTTTTTTTTTTTTAAAAAGCCCCTTATTTAATTACAATTTTTATTTAAGTATCTTTTAGTTCAGTGACAGCTAAGCATTTTGTTGTTATGTGCTGAAAGCGTGCGTTCATGTCTGCACCCATAATGCAATGCAAAGCTGACTGTAGATCTGTAGGTCAGTGGTTCAAATCTCATCACCGGCTCAGCCTTCCATCCTTCCGAGGTGGGTAACATGAGGACCCAGATTGTGGGGGCAATACGCTGGCTTTGTTAAAAAGTGCTGTTGCTAACATGTTGTAAGTCGCCCTGAGTCTAAGGAGAAGGACAACATGTTAAAAGTTGGTTGAATAAATTAATTAATTAATACATTAATAATAAATTAATACATTAATAATAAATTAATAAATAATAAATGCTCCCTGCTCCCAACATGCATGTGCATGTGAACGTGCCCCCTGCATCCCAATTTCTGCACCAACCTGGAAGACAAAACGGGGTGTGGGAACACCACATGAGGCCCCAAAATGCAATGCAAGTGCCCCCTGTACATGCATCCCACCTCCTGTGCATGTATGCACATCTATCACATGTGCCACGCCCAACTGCAGCAGAGACCTAAAGCTGGCTGGCAAGAGGCACACACACTTGTGATGGAGTTGGGGTGGGGGGACGGCTGGGGTGCCCACAGAGAGGGCTCTACCTGACCCCTGTGGCACGCTTGCCATATTTTCACCATCACGGTCCTAGTTAATCACTCATGCCCTCATCACCTCGAGGTTCGATTACTGCAACGCTCTCTACATGGGGCTACCTTTCAAAAGTGTTCGGAAACTTCAGATCGTGCAGAACGCAGCCGCGAGAGCTATCGTGGGGCTTCCTAGATTCGCCCACGTTTCTACAACACTCTGTGGCTTGCATTGGCTGCCGATCATTTTCCGGTCACAATTCAAAGTGTTGGTCATGACCTTTAAAGCCCTACATGGCATTGGACCAGAATACCTCCGGAACCGCCTACTACCGCACGAATCCCAGCGGCCGATAAGGTCCCACAGAGTTGGCCTTCTCCGGGTCCCGTCGACTAAACAATGTCGTCTGGCGGGCCCCAGGGGAAGAGCCTTCTCTGTGGCGGCCCCGGCCCTCTGGAATCAACTCCCCCCGGAGATTAGAACTGCTCCCACCCTCCTCGTCTTCCGTAAACTACTTAAGACCCATCTATACCGCCAGGCATGGGGGACTTGAGACACCTTTCCCCCAAGCTTATTATAATTTATGTTTGGTATGTATGTGCTGTTTGGTTTTTAATTGATAGGGTTTTTAGTTTTTTCTTAATATTAGATTTGTGCCTGTACAATATTGTTTTATCGCTTGTTGTGAGCCGCCCCGAGTCTTCGGAGAGGGGCGGCATACAAATCTAATAAATTATTATTATTATTATTATTATTATTATTATTATTATTATTATTTATCTTAAATCATCATCCCTGGATATTTATATTGTAGTGATTGCTTTTTCGTTTTGCCTCATGTTTGTATTATTTTATTACAAAATAATCCAAATACAGTATTCAGCTGTACAGTATATGCATAGTCCTCCAATTATAACAGTGAAGGCTACCAAAATTTTTACTACCACACTGTGGGCGTGGCTTATGCAGGACGCCCTGCATTTTCTTTCAACATCTTTCAATGCAAATTGGGTGGGATGGAGCTCCATTTTCACTACCCCACTGCATTCCCACCCCCCGTCCAGGCAGCAGCCCACTCCTGACTAATAACCACCATTGCCAAGCAGTGCAGTTGTTAAGTGAATCACAGCCATTTTACGACTTTTCCTGCCAGAGTTATTAAATTAACCATGCAGTCATTAAGACAATCTGGTTTTTCCCATTGACTTTGTTTGTTGGAAGTCTGCTGGGACTGTCACTAATAGAGATTGCAAGACTCTGAGATGCTGCAATCCTTGTAAATACATGCTCATTGTCAAGGGTGTAAATTTTGATCATATGATTTTGGGAACTTTATGACGAAGAGCGATGACGGTTGTAAGTCACTCTTTTCACTGCCACTGTAACTTTGAATGACTGAAAGTCAAAGACTACCTATATTCTGAAAAAGAAAGGACACACTGATAAACATTCTGCAGTACCCCATCAAGGGAAAATAAGTAGGACAGAAATAGGAAGGAACAGTATTTCCTGCTTCCTTCTGGGTTTTGTTCTGTTTTTAATTTAAAACAAAATTATGTCGGATTGCATGGAGAAATATTTCTGAATCAGTTTTTGAGCTGAATTAAAATGTTCCAGGCATTAACAGGCAAGACAAGGCATTAAAGGGTTTGGGGATCCAGTGGATCCTCAACTCTGGCCTGTTCTCCTCTTCTGACACAATATGAAAATTTTGGAAGTCAGTAACTCTTAATGGAGAAGAAATCTTAGCCTGAGTTATCTCCAAGACTGAGATCTCCTTTTATATTTGAATAGGATTGCATCTAATTCTACAACCCCTAGGACCGTGATGGTAATCTATGGCACGGGTGTCACAGGTGACATGTAGAACCATATCTGCCAGCACGAGCTATTACCCTAGCTCAGCTCCAGCGTGCATGGACACACTGGCCAGCTGATTTCCAGCTTGCACAGAGGCTCTGGGAGAGCATTTTCAGCCTCTGTAGGGTCTTTTGGGTGGTGGAAAAGTTTCTGGAGCCTAGGGTGGGTGAAAAACGGGCCTACCGGTCCCACTGGAACAGTGATTTTCAACCTTTTTAAAGCCACGGCACATTTTTTACATTTACAAAATCCTGGGGCACACCACCAGCCAAAATGACACAAAATGACACTCTAACACAGTACATATTATACATATAGTTAATAATATACACCATCAGGAGAAACATAACCAGCTGAGGCTGAGGCTTCATCTAGTGGTGGCAACATTTACCTCCAGTCCTGACCAGGATTAGAAATCAGGACCATGAGGAGGAAGAGTAGCCTCAACCATTCACCGTGGCCACACAGTGACAAGTGCACAGCAGCCCCAGCTGGGACCTTCCTGGGTGTGGATGAGAGGCGGCCTGCTATTGGTTCCTCGCTAGTGGTCGGGATGAATCCTAGAAGGTGATTGGCCAGTGAGTGTTCCCTGTGCCTCCACTCTTCCTGTCGCTGATAGCTGGAGGCATTGTGAGGGGAATGTTTATGTTCGGATGGAGGCGGATGGAGGCAGGCCAGATAAATGGCCTCTGCGGACCGTATCCAACACGCAGGCCGTAGTTTGGGGACCCATGATTAATTTCCCCACGGCACACCTGACCATGTCTCACAGCACACTGGTGTGCCCCGGCACACTGGTTGAAAAACACTACACTGGAAGACAGGAAATGGGCTGTTTCCAGCCTCTGGAGGACCTCGGGCTGAGGGGGGTGAGAAGACCATTTCACCCTCCAAGAAAGAAAGACTCTGGAAGTCGGGAAACGAGGCAGCAGGGGAGTGTGGGTCATGCGCAGGGGGCGGGGTACAGGGTGGGCATTGAATAATGGGCGTGGACATGTGCATGTTTACGATAGCGCGAGCACTTGCTATCAATACCCAAGGGGGAAAAGGTTCACCATCACTGCCCTAGGATGCTGTCCTAGGGAGACAGGATTGTGCGCTTCAAATAAAGATTCTGAAAGAATCTTATGTCTCTAAATTGCGACAGCTACAAAGAGACTTCACATTTGGTAGTACAATGAGATATAAATTTATCCATAGCATAGGATCCATAGTTTCTTAGCAACTTTAAAAAATGGGTTACGTTTGTTGTTTCCTTTCTGGCAAAAAATGAAAGGTAATAATTTATTTTAAAAGTAATGGCAGATACTGTATTAAAGAAGGCACACAACATTCTCTCTCTACACCAAATATTCCTGATTAATTGCAATGAGCCAAACTCTTTGCCCTCAAATATTAAAATCAAGACAAATATACACCTAATATTTTATTTATTACTATATTGCCCTCAAATATTAAAATTAGCACAAATGTACACCTAATATTTTATTTATTACTGCATTTGCTCTTAGATGAAAGGGGAAATGACTAAATATTGGGAATGAGAAATTAACTACCAGTAGCTTTCTTAAGCTGTCATATTTAATGGAAATATTATTATACTAACACTCAAGAATCTACAAAATGGTTTGCCTAAAAAATAAAAATAAAAAATAATTTACATGTAAGTATTGAAATAGTTACTCATGTTCTATGCACAAATGCAGAATTCACTGAGAAGGAGCATTAATCTCAGAACAGGAGAAATTGCAGAAACACCTTTACAAAGGTGATCAGATTCAGTTGAAGGGAAGAGTATATGTTGGATGGTAAATTGATTGTTCCAATAAATGAGAATGTTTGTTATTGCAGGTTGAAATGAGGGGTCCTTGGTGGTCTCTGATCTTGCTTGTTTTCTTGTAGACATTTCATTACCCAAACTAGATAATATCATCAGCCCTGATGATATTACCTAGTTTAGATAATGAAAATCTGCAAGAAAAGCAAGCAAATTCAGAGACCACCAAGGACCCTCAAAAATTGGTTGTTGCACAAAACTCTATACCAGCTGCAAGTACATTTCATAGATGTATAGGAGTTGGAAAAGATCTTGGAGGAAATCTAGCCCAATACCCTACACAGTGCAAGATCCATTGGCAAATTCCAGAGAAATGACCTTCTAGCCTTTGTTTGAAGATCTCCAGAAAAGGAGTATTCACTATTCCTTTGGCTGATGATTTGTTCCTAGTGTTTACCTCAAATCTATTGGTTTTTTTAATAGTTTTAATCCACTGATTCTGATCCTGCTCTCCGAAGCAACAGATAATCAGTCCAGTTCTTTTATATATCTAATCTTCAGTTACAGTATTCGGAAAATTGTCTTTCCCCTCATGGATCTTTTCTGTAGGTTAAAAATACCGACATCTTTTAACTGATTCTCGCTAAGCCTATGTCTGGAGTCTATACCATCTTGGTAGTCTTTTTCTCCTATTTGTTATTATGTTTCTTGACCAGCAGTATTCAAAACCAAAAAAGGTACAGTGGTACCTCTACCCAGCTATGTGCCCAGCTCCAGCTGACTATTCCCCCTTCCCATCCTCTTCCTCCTCCTCGGAAAGCGGCAGGGAGACCAGCACTGGCAGGAGTTGCAGGGGGCCCATTTCTTCCCGCCTCTTTTCTCAACGGCTGATCGGTACCCATTCGCCTAGCTACCCAGCCTGAGGCAGGGGGTGACCCAGGAAGGAGAGCATGGGAAACGCGAAACAAATTATCAATCTAGAGAGAGACACTGGTGAGGTTGTAAGTCGAGGACTTAACAGTTCACTTGAACGATGATGATCATTCAAGCCACTCACACTTGGTCACATGGCCGGCAAGCCACTCCTACCCAGTTACATGATCATCAAGCCACACCTACAAAATAAGCCACACCCACAGTGTAGCAGTAAAAAGTTTGGCTGCCCATTACTGCCTCTACTTAAGAATGCCTCTACTTACGATCTTCAAGATTTTTTACCTCTTCTCAGGAACAATTTCTACTTACAAACCCAACCCTCTGAAACTGTAACCAGAAAAGGCAGGGAGAAGCCTCTATGGGGCCTCTCTAGGAATCTCCTGAGAGGAAACAGGGCCGGAAAAGGTGGGGAGAAGCCTCCATGGGGCCTCTCTAGGAATCTCCTGGGAGCAAAGAGGGCCTCCACCCTCCCTGTGGTTTCCCCAATTGCACGCATTATTTGCTTTTACATTGATTTCTACAGGAAAAATTGCTTCTTCTTACAAAATTTTCTACTTAAGAACCTGGTCACCGAACGAATTAAGTTCGTAAGTAGAGGTACCACTGTAACTCCAGTCAGGGTTACAATATTAGGTTGCTAGCTGGTACGGGCTACACTGCATACTGGTAGCAAAAATGGAGCTGTGCATGAAACTCCGGGTCACCAGTGTGCATGCGCATGCCAGTAGATTTTCCTTCTGCGCATGCACAGGAAGCGAAATTTCATGAGAGGATGCGCAAGAGAGAGATTTCAGCAATTCTTTGTGTCTGCAAATGCGCGGAAGCAAAAATATTGCCAAAATCTCACACATGTGCTATCTCACAATATTTTACTTCCTGCTAATAAGCAGAAGCAATTTCCTGCTAGGGTGCACGCACACGGACAATGCAGAGCTGCTCGCACATCATACCGGTAGCAGCAGTAAGTAGCAACCCTCTAATCAGCAAGCTAGAGTGGAACTATTCCTTCTATATTGATTTAGATAAATTAATTATTATGTTTATTTGGTCTGGGGGAAAAGCAAAAATTAAAAAAAACTATTACAGGACAAAAGTAAGAGGGGAGGTTTTGGGGTATCAGATTGGAAACTATACCACCAAACAGCAACCATATCAAAAGAATGGGTCATACATATGAACAAAGAATTCTAACAATAGAGGGACACAATTTGCAAATGGGTTGGCACAACTTTATTTGGGAAAGCAAGCACCAGACTCATAAGTATTTTCAATGAGACTATATTAGAGGAATTTTACTAGACAATTGGTTAGAAATTAAGAACAAATACTGTATTACAATATTACAATATGACTCGGAGGAGGGAATCCCTATCGGGGGGGAGGCTCCAGTCCTTTGCCGAGGCCTGGGAAGCTACAACAACCAATATTTGGGTTCTTACCATAGTATCCCAAAGACTTCAGATCAACTTTC
Organism: Erythrolamprus reginae; assembly: GCF_031021105.1. Classification (NCBI taxonomy): domain Eukaryota; kingdom Metazoa; phylum Chordata; class Lepidosauria; order Squamata; family Dipsadidae; genus Erythrolamprus; species Erythrolamprus reginae. Next base: position 978,012 of record NW_027248473.1, on the reverse strand, counting down.
TGTGTGCCGTGGTGCAGGGAGAAGGCAGGGCGGCCCCGAGCTCTCTGCTCTCCCACGGGCACCGAGAAATGCCTGCGGCACGGGACAGCAGAGAGCAGGCCACCAGTGTTCCCTCTAATTTTTGGGGGGGGGCGCGGAAAAGTATAGTGTCTGAGCGGCAGTCCCTTCGGGACTGGGCAGCACAGAAATAATAAACAAACAAACAAACAAACAAAAAACCCACCCTGTTTTGCCTCAGAGAATTTCAAAATAAAATACTGTACTGTGTGTCTATAACAATGAACTCATAATAGGGCAACTCTATCAATATCAAAATGCCACTTAAATAGTTGAGCTAGTTTCAAACTAGATTTTGATTTTCTTTCTCTCTTCCTTACTCCCATTCTTTTTCTTTCTCTTTTCCTTCCTCTCTTTTTTCTATCTGTTTCTCTCTCTTCCTCTCTTCCTCTCTTCCTCTCTCTCTCCTTCCCTCTCACTCTTTCCCTCTCGGCTTCTGGGCAGGTTTGGAAAACTCTGAGTTGATGATGATTTTTAAGTGAGCGATTGCTCACTGCTCAGCTTAGAGGGAACTATGCAGGCCATCCAGCCAGAGCTCGGATGGGCAGGTGTTGCTTGCTGAACGCAGCTGCCACTCTAGGTGCCACAGCAAGATTTGGCTGCTGCACATGCGCAGAAGCAAAAACCCGGTAATGTTTACCAAAATCTTGCCGGCTGCGCATACACGGCACATGCATACCCAGCAGCAACGGAGTGGGCCTATGTGCCGTTCCGGGTGGTAATCCACTCCTTGCTCTTGCCTATTTTCACATAATCTCACTGAATCACCATTTCTTTCTCTTAGTGGAAGTGTTAAACGTAATCACCTTCTGAGATTTGTTTCTTCACTTATTCAACATGTTCAAGAAAAATCTTCAGTTATTTCTGAAGGTCATTGTAACCAAGCAATCTAGTTCATTAATACAAAAATGTTGTCTGACAAAGGATTGGCTGGCCAGGAGCCTGTAGAAAATGGAAAAGTACATTATAGTGGCATTTGCAGAAGGAACAGATATCTGGTTTACATGGGAAGAGATAATATACTGAAGCTTAATTATGAACGGAACAAGACAGAATGCTGGTTAGCAGCAGTATTTTGCAAGCCTGACCAAAACTTTATTTATTTTATTTGTTTATTTTGTCCAATACACAATACATGTAGAAGAGACATAATATATATAAAGAAAAATATAAAATAGAGGAGAAGATATATCAAAGGAAGAAAATATATATGATATATGAGATAAAGGAAAGACAATTGGGCATGCACTTATGTACGCCCCTTTATTATTTATTAGATTTGTATGCTGCCCCTCTCCGAAGACTTACTGACCTATTAGGAACTTGGAGAGGTCAATTGTGGATAGTCTAAGGGAGAAGTGTTGGGGGTTAGGGGTTGACACTATTGAGTCTGGTAATGAGTTCCACGCTTCAACAACTCAATTGTTAAAGTCATATTTTTTACAGTCAAGTTTGTAGCGGTTAATATTAAGTTTGAATCTGTTGCATGCTCTCGTAGGTCTGAAGCAAAAGTAATGATGGACTTTCCATGGCACAATAAAAACTAGTTGGATCTGCAATTGAAGCTTTCATTCAAAGTTAGATAGTAAGCCACACGGCTGAAACCTGAAGCTGTCTTAAGAGTGACAAAAACATTTCAGGCCTGGTGCTGTCAGCCCCACTAGATAGGCCCCACCGCAAAATCAACTCCACGGAAAGGCTGTTGAGATTGGCAATAATAAAAGGGACTTGCCAATCTGATTTCCTCTTCTTCTTACCCCAATGAATCAGAGAGGCTTTTGCCTGAGCTGCTTCAAAATATTATCTTGCTTCCAAGGACTTAATGTTTCAGCCTTCCTGTTACATAATAATATTATGTATTTCAGTCAAAGTCATCCCTTACTCTCTGCAGGCAGAGTAGCTTTCTCCAACAATACTTTGCTGCTAATTCACAATATCTGCTGTCTGAGAAATTGTATATTTGTATCCTGTCTTTATTATTTTTACAAGTAACTAAGGCACTGACCATATACAACACACCACCATATACAACGCAATTTCTTGAAGCTTAATTAATTAATTACTTTTAAAATACCTTTTTAACCTGCTGTTACACGTATTACTTTATTAGTAACTCAAGATGGCAAACATACTTAATACTTCATCTCCTTCCTCTTTTCCCCACAACAACCCTGTGAGGTGGCCTATCTTGAGAGAGTGTGTCTGACCCCACAGTCACCCATGACTAACGCAGGACTTGAACTCATATTCCCAATTTCTAGCTCAGTGCCTCAACTAATCATAAGTAACTGACTAATTTTGACAATGTGGCAATCATGGAGATGGATAACATGTGTATGATTGACAGACAGAAAATCTCAAGGCATAAGGTTCCATAGACATGCACATAACCCCAGAAGGCAATGGCAAATCAATTTTGAAATGTTGCGAGGTATGGCAAAATATACATAAAGTTCCAGAGCCCCTCCTGATACATTGCCCATGTTATGACTGAGATATGTACTAATGTTGAGTGAATGGTTTTAAGATACGTGTTTTTAGGGTTGTTATTTTAGTATGTTTATTGGATTTTAGATTTTTAATTGGTCCATTTTAACTTCGATTTCTGTCATGCTATATGTTTTGTATTTATTTCTGTGTTTTAAGCTGCCCTGAGTCTTCGGAGAAGGACGGCTTAGAAATATAATTGATTGATTAATTAATTAATTAATTAATATATTATATTTCTTTCTTTTAAAAAAATATTTTTAATTAAATTGCAAAGACAGACAAAACATACATTACGTGTAACATTTAGTGGAGCAACAATCGCTCCTCTCAAAGTAGAAGTCATCTTTATATTTATAATAAGTAAAAAAGAAAAAAAATCTAACTCTATCATTGTTTATAAAATACTTAGATATATCAATTGTAAGATAATAAGTAAAAACACATCTAAAACATTTAAAAATACATAGAAATTTTAAGATTATAACTTAAAATGAACTATGAAGAAAAAAAAGAGAAATGGTAGAAAAGGAAAGAAGGGGTTTATCTTTATATTGTAAATAGTCACTGTCTAATACAATATAACTACTAGGTACAAATATATTTAAAATACAGTGTAAAAATAAGGTTATCTCTGTTTCTTTGTATCCCACCAGATATATGCCAAACCTCATAAAATTCTTCTTCTTCTTCGAAGACTCAGGGCAGCTTACAACATAGATTAATTAATTAATTAATTAATTAATTGGCATCAAAGAGAAGGAACAGCTTTTTTATGTTTTTGTGTAATTGCACCTGCATGTTGGCTCTTTTTCTTCTCATGACTCATTCATGCTGTATACAACATACAGCTGTATACATACAACCGTCACGCCTTCAGAGGTTGCTGGGGAAAAAGGATGACATGGAAACAAACAGTAGGCTCTTTGAATGTACACAGTTTCTTATTAAAAAAAAGAAAGTAGGTCATCAACAATGGCGGCAATAAAGCAGGATGGCCAGATTAACTTGAAAAGCATCTTAACTACAGATGATTCATTCTCTTGACACTATTTTTTTGCAGTGGAAATATTTGAGAATTTCCTCAGGTCTTAACTATTCCCGGGAGAATCCTGCCAGAGAGTCTCCTTCAGCTAAAGTCCCATCTAGCATCCGGAACCTCAGTAGCTCCAGTTGACTGTTTGGATGTTGAGCAGGAGCTTCTAATCCAGGAACAGTTTTCCAATAGAGTCATCTGGATGATTCAGGAAGCCAGGAAGCCTTCACTTCACATCCCTTTCTCCTGGGATTTGTCTACAGTTTTACAGGCCCTGGCCAAGCCTCCATTGGCTTTCCTATGAATTTTATCGTGGAAGGTAATGTTCTTAGTGGCCATCACGCCTGCGAGAAGAATTTTGGAACTGACGGTATTATCAATATACAAGGACCTCTGTGTCTTCCATGAAGACAGAGTGGTTCTGGATCCTGTTTTCCTTCCTAAGGCTAACTCCATCTTCCATCGACCTTGGGAGTTGATCTTGGCCAGCTCCTGTCTGGAGCCATGACAGGAGCTGGAAAGCAAGTGGCATACTGCAGATCTGCAGGTCAGTGGTTCAAATCTCATCACCGGCTCAAGGTTGATTCAGCCTACCATCCTTCTGAAGTGGGTAAAATGAGGACCCAGATTGTGGGGGCAATATGCTGGCTCTGTTAAAAGGGTGCTATCGCTAACATGTTGTAAGCCGCCCTGAGTCTAGGGAGAAGGACAGCATAAAAAAGTCAAATAAATAAATACATACATACATACATACATACATACATACATACATACATACATACATACTCTGGGTGTGCGGAGAGCTCTCTGCATTTACATTCACAGAACTGTTCCTTTCCGGAAGTCAGAGGCCTTGTTCATGTCTTTTCATCCATTGTCACTTGGCTAGAAGATTTTGCCTTCCACGGCTGGTAGGTGGCTTCAGGCTTGCATTCCTAGGCATTCAAATCGCAGCCTCTTCCAGTGCCTTAGGATGTGACAGTGCACTCCACCAGAAGTGCAGCTACCACAGTTGGCTGAACAGCTCAGGCTTCAGTTGAGGAGGTCTGTAAGGCAGTGGCTTGGATGTCAGCATCTCATTTCATCCGCCACCACTGGATTGATTCATTTGCTTTTGCTGAGACTGTGTTCGGCTGGCGTGTGCTGCAGTGGGTGCATGAGGAACTGAAGATTCATGCCTTTTCAGACTGACTACTGTTGGTATGTCCCATCCTGGATTCTCCCTTCAATACAATGGAGAAAGAGGGTTGGTTCTTACCTAACACACCCTTTCTCTGAGGATCAAAGGGAGTGCAGCCCACCCTTGTGTCTGGTTTTAGCCATCGGGAGGGGGGGGTGTTGATGTTTTTATATTTTCTGCAGATCTGTCTCAAGTTCTTCCCATATCCCATGTGTAATAAATCCCATAAATGGATGGATGGATGGATGAGTGAGTGAGTGAGTAAATGAGTAAGTAAGTAAGTAAGTATGTATGTATGTATGTATGTATGTATGTATGTATGTATGTATATATATATATATATATATATATATATATATATATATATATATATATATATATATATAAATACTGCTATGGGCTGGGCTTGCATCACTTGCTTCAGACTTGTTGTTGACTGAGGAAATGTCACCAGGGAGGTGGATCCTCAGAAATTCAACCCAGTCCATAGAGCTATGAAACTAGAGCAACTAATCCTGAACTCTCAGAGAAAGGATGGGTAAAAACCAACGCCCTGTTTCTTCTTTCATGTCCTTATTCTGTTTTTATGCATTCATTCAGCTTCCATCCTCTGTTCTCTTACCCACACATATATGTGCCAAATTCTGTATATTTATTTATTTATCAAACTTGCATGTCATCCATTTCACCAAGGACTATATGTAGTTTGTGTACTGTCATCAGTTCAGTTGTATCAAACATTGTATGCAAAATTAAAGGATCCTAATCTGGGGTTATTGTCAAAAATACTTTATGAAGTATGCTGACAGCATTGTGCACGCATAAGAACAAAATGCCGGTCATATTATAAAAGTTCTTCAATGATTATGGATCTTCCTGCCAATTTGTCTATTGTTTTGTTTTAGTGGTTTATATCTTCTACTGCATCATTAAAAAGCTGCATTGCTCCTCTTTCCATGGTGGTAGGAGAACAGCAGCAAACCTTTTCCTCCCATCTCCTTTACTTTTTGTTATTGGTTTTACTGAAAGAGTAGTAGATCCTTGGAACAAACTTCCAGCAGACATGGTAGACAAATCCACAGTAACTGAATTTAAACATGCCTGGGATAAACATATATCCATCCTAAGATAAAATACAAAAAATAGTATAAGGGCAGACTAGATGGATCATGAGGTCTTTTTCTGCCGTCAGTCTTCTATGTTTCTATGTTTTCCTCTGCATATTTTGTTATTTCTCTCCACAATTTTTACAGCCCTAAACACAGGTAATCCTCCATTCATTTAGTGACTGTGCAAAATTACGACATCAATAACCAAAGTGACTTACAACTGGTCCTCTCACTTAAGATCATTGCAGTATCCCCACAGATGTGATTAACATTTGGACAATTGGAAAGTGGTGTTGTTTATGAAGGTTGCAGCATCCCAGATAGAAAGAGTTGCCATTTGTAACATTCCCAATTAGTTTCCAACAAGCGAAGTCAATAGAGGAAACTGGATTCACTTAATGACCATGATTGGTTTTAATTACTGCAGTGATTTGCTTAATAACTGTGCCAAATAAGTTCATAAAATTAGGTGCAACTCTAATTTTGTTCGACAATGGAAATTATGGTCTCATTTGCGGTTGTAAGTAGAGAACTAATAATTCTCTAAATTTTAATAGAAAGAAATTTCTGTAGAAAACCTACAGAAATTGAAGAAATTATAACAATAGTTTGACTTTAGGTAAAGATACCTGCAGCACTCTGTTTCTGTCATCAGCTAGTTAGATGTATACCTTTTTAAAAGAAAAAAAGGATGTTTTTATAATACCGTTCACCATAAAACTGCCAGTAAAGTGCTTCTCTCTGAAAACAGAATTTCTATTCAACTGCTATGGATAATAGCCAATATTTAACTTTATGAACAAACTTTGAATTTACTCAAGCTCAGATCTGCAGATACCATTACTGTTCATTGTTCATGCCAGCTGGGATCCATGACACTAATAATGATTTCAGGGAACTTTAGGCTGAGAATGAAATCAAATATCTCTAAGCCAATAACATAAAATAAGCTGTGATCATAACTCCATCATATCCTCCTCTATGATGAGAGTAGCAGTCCAACATATCTAGAGAATGTTAGGTTGAGGGAAACAGATATAGACATAATACTGAAAGAGAAATGAATAAACACCAAGCAGAAGATGTCAGATTATTTCTTATTTTTTAAATATTTTTTTACATCCAGATCAATTTCATTTTTATTGCAGTCTTATTCCTCCTCTTAAACATTAAGGGGAGTTTATACACTCCAGGTCATTGCAACCACTAGGAGAGCATACAGAAAAGGTGAAAAGAAACAAGAACTAGCTTTTTAAGTTTCCAATATTTTATTTTATTTATTTATTTATTTTGTCTAATACATAATGTAAGTTTCAGAGGATATAATCATAGTAAAATACATCAATAGAAGAATAGAAGATAAGACATTAGAAATAATATGGAAGAAATAGTCATTGGGAATAATAGAGTTCATATACACGGAGCTAGTAGAAACATAAGAGAGACATTACGGCAAGGGATGGAAGGCACACTGGTGCACTTATGCACGCCCCTTACTGACCTCTTAGGAATCTGGAGAGGTCAACTGTGGATAGTCTAAGGGTAAAATTTGGGGGGTTAGGGGATGACACCACAGAGTCTGGTAAAGAATTCCATGCTTCAACAACTCAATTACTAAAGCCGTATTTTTTGCAGTCAAGTTTGAATCTGTTGTGAGATCATGTGTTGTTGTGGTTGAAGCTGAAGTAGTCATTGACAGGGAGGACATTGTAGCACATGGTCTTGTGGGCTATGCTTAGATCATGTTTGAGGGGTCATAGTTCTAAGCTTTCTAAGCCCAGGATTGTAAGTCTAGTTTTGAGTGGAGGAGTGAAGGGCTCTTCTGGTGAAGTATCTTTCCACCACAGGCACCTTTTCCCTCCCTTCCACCATATCCCAACTGAGGCCAGGATAAACATAAAAAACAGTGACAGGTGAGAGAGAGGAGTCTCAAACTAACCTTGCCAAAAAAAAAGAGCCAGCCCTTTTCCGCTCCTTTATATCCAGCTGTCCAAGGAGATACAAGCTCTGCTTAGCTCTCCTTCCTGCGTTCCATCCAAATTAGTAAAATTCCCCTCTACAGTTTCGGCAACTCTTGCTGGAAAATCTTGCCGAAGCCGCCTTTTCCTTCATCAAAATCCTTTCAGTACTCGTCTCTTACCTGCCCACCTGACAGACCACGGCCATACTGCTTCCCTTCCTTGAATCCTGCATCCCAGTCTGCCCGGATAACACGGTCATCCAGCTGGGTTATTGTTGTTGTTGTTGTTGTTGTTGTTGTTGTTGTTGTTATTATTATTATTATTATTATTATTATTATTATTATTATTATTTATTAGATTTGTATGTCGCCCCTCTCCAGAGACTCGGAGCGGGTTCCATTGATGAAACATATGGCATGCTCACCTTCACCTTTTGTGTAGTATTCCACGAAGCAAAAGCCGCAGGGCGTGTGCTTCTCCTTGTCCAGGCCCATGATGATGCTCTTGATTTCTCCGCACTTGGAGAAGAGCTCGTGGATCTGCTCCTCTGTGGCGTAGAAGGAGAAGTTGCCTATGTAGAAGGTGGAGGAGCTCTTCAGGTCCTCAGATTGCTGCTCCCGCTTTCCCTTATTGGACTGCTCCATGTACTCACTCAAGTTGCAGTACGAGTCACTGGTGAGCATCTTCAGGGTGATGCTGAGGAGCCCCAACATGTTGAGCGCCCAGATTATTTCAAAGATACAGAATGTGACACATGGGAAGTGTTTTTTAAAGTAACTGGCAACTTTATCCACTTTATCCGCAAGACACCTTTATTTTGTTAGTCCACACAATTATACCAACTGCTATGTCTCCTTCAAATTGGGACAGTTATATCTAGAATATAATTGTCTTGATAGCAGTAACATTTTTTACCAGGATAATGGAACTTCCAAGATATGTGGCAACAACTTGCCTATGTAACTTTGTGCATGATATGACTGTGTGCATGTATTTTATCTATTGGTGTTTTTTTTGTAATGTAAAACTGTTATTTTAGATTTTAATTATTAGATTTGTTACCATGTATTGTTTTTATCACTGTTGTGTGCCACCCCGAGTCTACGGAGAGGGGCGGCATACAAATCTAATTAATAATAATAATAATAATAATAATAATAATAATAATAATAATAATAACTCCCACAATATAGTATCAGACACTTCAGTATTGCCAATGTAATTAGGCCGGCAGGTGAGGTTGAACACACTAGGAAGCATCTAAATGGGAAATATGCAAAACATTATGTTGCATTAATACAATGTCCAAATATAATTATTAAACAATTAATGTATTCTATTTAGTCTGAGGTTCAGTGCAAAATATACTGCTCAAAAAAATAAAGGGAGCACTCAAATAACATATCCTAGATCCGAACGAATGAAATATTCTCATTGAATACTTTGTCCTGTACAACAGGATGCGAAATTGATTGTCAATCAGTGTTGCTTCCTAAGTGGTGTTGTGATTCAGTCTGAGGCTCCTCAGGGAACGGCTGGAACTCTGCCGGCTCCATGCTCGGAGGGGGAGGGGGAGGAACAGGAGGAGGAGGAGGACCAGGCAGACGGGGAAGAGGAATGTCAGGACGAGGAGGAGGGAGAACAGCCTGAGACCCCCGGGGGGGAGCTCTCCCCAGCGAGTAGCCTGGAGTTATTAGATGAGAACGCACAAGCCATCATAGAAATGAGGCAGAGAAGGGCAGCACAAAGAAGGGGACAATTAGCCAGGTATTTCCATCCCTAATAGGCAACAGCTGGGTTTGGGTGTGGTTCTCCTCAGAAAGGTTGAAAAGGCAGGCCCGCCCTTCCTGTATTGTGGAGAGTTATCTTTTGGGAGTCCTGTGACCTTGCTTCGATCCTTGGCATCTCTGATTCTGGCTTGTGGCCTCGAAGGCTGAAAACTTGGGGGAGGCACGGGTTTTATTATCTACAGTGGTGTGTGTGCCAGCAAGAAGCCTGTTGTATTGTCTGGCCGTCGTGACTCTTCTGTGAAGCTTCATAGCATTCCAGTTTGTAAGAACAATTTTTATTATCTGTGTTTGTTTTCAAAGATATAAAATGACTTTGCTTTTTACCAGCGTGTCTGGCTACTCTTTTTAGTTGGTGTTGACGTCTGGGGGAACCCAGACAGAACAAGTGGATAGTTTGATTTCACAGAAGTTTGATTTACTTGGAGTTATATTGTGTTGTTTAAGTGTTCCCTTTATTTTTTTGAGCAGTGTATATTCTCAGGATGGAAATCCCTCCGTTCTTGCCTTATTGAATATATACCAGCTGAATTTGCATTACAGGCTTGGTTAAAGATTTAGCAGCTGCCTTTGCACACCTAAAAAAATCACTTGTCTCACCCTATGAATGTTTAGAGGAATTTTTTGTTTTGTTTTGTTTTGTTTTGCTTGCTGTGTGTGCAAACACAGCAAGCAAATTACTTTATGATTCATTGTACAGTGCAGATTAAGAGCATGAGTTAATTCAATAATTAAACATTTTAAGAGAAAGCAGTAACGTAGGTATATTAGTCAGGCAGCAGGCAAGATAATGATGATCATTTCATTCATTTCCTTGCCACTTTCTCCAACCACTTTCTCCAATCTAATGTTCTCCAAGTGCTGAATTACAGTTCTTATTGTGCCAAACTATAACGATCATAATGTCAATTGCAGTCCAGCAACATTTGAAGTGCGCCAGGTAGTTCTCGAGTGTGGCAATTAAAAGTGAAGTCCTGGTGGTTTTAAAACATCATGTGACCAGAAGTAATTTTTATGACCTTTTTTTCGGACGGTGATTGCCAGAACACCAGTTTTTGGCAAAAACATTGTAAAACACAGTCATGTAACCACGGGATGTTGCAAATGGCCCAAAATAAACTCATGTAATAAGGGGAGGAGGTAGTGCCCATCCAGTGTAACTTCAGAACTATGTCATAAATATCTTTTGGCGTAGGAGGGGGAGCTTTTTTAAAAACTTAGAACAGACACTTATAGATTGATCATAAGTCAAGGACTACCTGTAAAAAAAAGCTGCCTTGTACATATATATATATATATATATATATATATATATATATATATATATATAATGCCTGAAAATATCTTTCTGAATGAACTGACTGGATGCAAAACAAGGACATTATTTTCTTTTTTATGCAATGTCAAACTCTCCCACTCTCTCCTCCCAGTGGGGAATTGAACAAAAATAATTCCACAAGCAGTATGCAAACAGCCCTTAGAATAATATAAGTACAGTACAATGTTCATTAATGTAAGAGATCATAGTGTTCTCAATTTCAAGAATGCCATCTGAAATGCTTGCCTTTGCTTCTTTAAGGCTTTTGTTAAACAAAATGTTTTACAAATTGCTCTACCTCCAGATCAGGATGGCTGGTAACTTGATAATATTAAGAAAGTAAGGCCCGTGGTAAAATGGACCCCATTTAGATGAATCACAACATAAAGGGCCATAATGTGTTGTGTTTGGTTTTATCTATTGAATATCTTTTTCCCCATCAATGCAAACTGCCTAGATAAACTATGGAGTAGGTGGGTATGTAAGTGTCCAAATAAATAAAGAAATAAAGGAATTAAGAATGTGAATCCCATCAAAATTAATAGGATGGGGGGGGGGGGAAGTGGCAGAAATATACCAAGTGGCATCCCTTTTCATTTCTTAATATATTATTCCCACACTTGCAAAAGGGACAGGAGGAATACCTTATTAGTGATATTTTCCATAGTCCTGTTCATAAGGTTGTAGAATCCAGATGCAATTCTCTAACCATAATTCCACCTCCTCAAGAACTCCGTATTAATTCAATCATGTGTATCATTTGGGGAGGATAACGATTCCTATCAAGGTGGAAATTGTAATATCCAGTTTATAGCCACGTGAAAGAAATCCATCTTTCTATTCATATATAGCAATCTACCTGAGAGCTATGCTCAATATATTGTTACCCAATATATTGTGGCATAAATGATAAGGGGGGGGGCGGCTAGGATGGAGTTTTAAATATTGTTGATTCTGATTGACTAGAATTCCCCAAGGACATGGAGTTATTTTGATTCCTACTTTTTTTTTCCCAATTACCTTTGTAATTCTGTGTATAGGCAAGATCAATGTTCTGTGACTGACTTTTGGGATTTTCCACATTTAAGATAAAATGGGAAACATGAAGGCACATGAAACCATGTAGTTTTGAACTCTGACCACAGTTACTGAAGAATAGTGGAAGAGACAACAGTATAAACCCTTCATTACTCTCACTGAAGGTCCAGTCAGTGAAGCGGTGGAAGTGATGTGCCGGTGCCTGGAGGCTGTTGGGGTCTGGATGGGTGTCAACAGGCTCAAACTCAACTCTGACAAGTGGCTGTGGGTTTTGCCTCCCAAGGACAATTCCATCTGTCCGTCCATTACCCTGGTGGTGGTGGGACATTGACCTCCCTCGGAGAGGGTCCGCAACTTGGGCGTCCTCCTCGATCCACAGCTAACTCTAGAGCACATCTTTCAGCTGTGGCAAGGAGGGCGTTTTCCCAGGTTCGCCTGGTGCACCAGTTGTAGCCCTATTTGGACAGGGAGTCACTGCTCACAGTCATTCATGCCCTCATCACCTCGAGGTTTGATTACTGTAATGATCTCTACATGGGGCTACCTTTGAAAAGTGTTCGGAAAGCTTTCCTAGATATGCCCGTGTTGATGAGACACTGGCTACCGATCAGTTTTTGGTCACAATTCAAAGTGTTGGTTATGACCTATACCTTCGGGACTGCCTTCTGCCACACAAATCCCAGCGACCGATCAGGTCTCACAGAGTTGGCCTTCTCCATGGCCCATCGACAAAACAATGTAATCTGGCGGGCCCCAGAAGAGCCTTCTCTGTGGCGGCTCTGGCCCTCTGGAATCAACTCCCCCCGGAGATCAGGACTGCCCCCACCTCCTTGCCTTTTGCAAATTACTGAAAACCCACCTATGCTGCCAGGCTTGGGGGACATAACTGACCCTTAGCTGTTTCATTTTATGTATGGTTTAATTGGATGGTATAGCTGTTTTTTATAATGGGTTTTTAATAATTATTTTTAATATTAGATTTGTGCTTTGTATTTTGTTGTGAGCCGCTCCGAGTCTTCGGAGAGGGGTGGCATGCAAGTCTAATAAATTATTATTATTATTAGCCTTAATATAAATAATTGAAAAATCCCAGAACCAGTGGTGGGCTACGAGCTGGAACGCTAAATTGTGCTCGCTGCGGCTCGTAAGTTCTTGCGGGACCAGCGTGTTTTGCTGCTGCACCTGTGGAGGAAGCAAAATTGTACATGGAACTGCAGGTGTGCCCGTGTTTCGGCATGCACGGAAGCAAAAAAACCCTCACCAAAACATGGATACACCTGTGATTCTGTGTGTGATTTTGTTTCCTCCACAGTTCCTTCAAAATCGTGCTGGTCCTGCAAGAGCTTACGAGCTCCGGTGGCGAGCACAATTTAGTGTTCCGGCTCGTAGCCCACCGCTGCCCAGAACCTACCGAAAGCTTAGAAAGAATTACGGTAATATTGTATGCCTTTCCAAGACACTGGATTTGACTGTGAACTTTAAGTACGTATTTATTCTGAAGAATATCTACAGTAATGATTATGGATCGGTTGATATCAAGATTCCCTCATTTTTGTTAGATATGAACCAATTGTTTCATTTGTTTCTGTTGAGTCTACTTTTAGATCTTCCACATCTTTCAGCCAAGTTTTATTAGAGTTGGTTGAAGGGGTGGGCTGCTGCCTGGACAGGGGGTTGGAACGCAGTGGGGTAGCGAAAATGGAGCTCCACCCCAGAGCACCCAATTTGCACTGAACGATGTTGAAAGAAAATGCATAAGCTACACCCACAGTGTGGTAGTTAAAATTTTGGTAGCTCTTCACTGGTTGGTTGCCATACTTTCCAGCTCATGGAGTGTGAATTCCAGAGCAATTGATAATACGGCAATGCAGCATATGTGCCCAGTCACGATATGGAACATCTCTGATGTCTCGGGTTGGCTGCAGCACCATTTTTTAATTGTTACAAGATTTTTAATTGCCATAAATTCAAATCCCTAATATTTAATGGTAGTTATACAATATATTTAGAAAATGTTAACTTTTTTCAAACCATTTTTAAGTAAGATCCAAACTGCAACATCATATATCACTTCCAATAATATTAATGACTGATAGATACACATTTTACTTACAATGCTTATGCTGCGTTTTCTCTAGAGACACCATGTCAATAGCCTGAAGACTCAGGCAGTCTGGTCAATTTGACTATCGACATTTGCTTTGGCCACTCATTTCTATTATTGGACAATTCAGGCAAAAATCAGGCAAATTGTTCAGTTTGATCAAGGTGGGTTTCATTAAAGTAGATGGTAATCCAGGAGCCATGGTTGTGAATATCTTAGTACTGATAGTTAAGTTACACGAATAAGTAGCATTTTTATGTCAAGAAGAATTTCACTCTCTGCAAAAATCAGACTTACATCTCCAATTAATTCATCTTGTTCATATTTAACACCACACTGATTAGCAAAACCATTCTGCATGACCGTATTTATCACAATGTCGCACAGCAATGGAGATGAACACAACTGGGCCTCAGACCAGAGCACACAAGAAAGTCTTTGGATATTTAGCTATTAACAAAATCCTCCATATACCTGCTGTTGGAAGCATACTATTTTAACAGGCCAGGCTTTAGCTTCTAAGGCCAGTGAATGTACTGAATGCAAATTGCTGCAAAATTAACAGTACAGTGATGAGCATCTTTCTGTGCCTAATTGTCATAATTATTGTCATAATTTGGTCACAATGTCTTCTTCCAGACTTCATGCTTATTATATTTGACTTTTCTGAAGATGTTGGCCCACAATAAATAACTTGCCCATAATTGACCACAGGCTAATCTTATTGTCATTTTTGCCTTCCTCATTGTAGCCATTATTGAAAGTAGGGATGGATTTTGAATGTTTAAATCAATGTTGCATTTTTTTTCCAGACTGCCAGAGCATTTGAAGAAGCAATTCCCACAATCCCCAATTAGCTCAGTCAGTTCTGGATTCAACTCCTTTCTCCCTGCCAATCCATGAAGATTCTCCCAAGTATGAAAAGTATATGAATAACATTTTAAATCTATAAGCAAAATACATATTCTGTACAAATGAACAGTTGGCAGGGGAATTCTATACTACATTCACATCTGTTTGTTTTTGTGTTTGTTTTTCCTGAGGAGATGATTGTCTGTTACATAGTGTAAGCAATAATGTTCTAACTAGCAAAACTCATTACCCATAAGTAAGTATATTTTAAATTTATAAAACTTTTAGGACATTATTTGGAAAGAATTCAAAGTTGAAGATAAAATACAAATTCTTACACACATGCAAAAAGTAAGTTCTAATATAGGCATCGCAACTTTGAAGAAATTTGACCAAAAATAATCCTTTCTTATAAATTTTCAAAGATCTGAATGGTATAAACTCAGCTTGTTTATTCAAAAGGAAATAAAGAAGTATTTCAATTTCTAATACTGTATAATATAAACAGAGACACACCTGAGCTAGATATTCTTTCTAAATTTAGATGCCATGTGCCAACTATCCACCCCATTACTATAAGTTGGGACTTTACATAGGAACTAGTCAGCTAAGAGCAAGTTTAGACAACTCCTTGTTGGTTTCTGGGATTTTCTTTCTTATGAGAGGAACTGAGTAAAACAGAACAGGTGGTTACGTGCCACCTTCGGGGCAGGGCATGGGGGTGGGAACTGGAATGTCAAGATGGGTAAGTAAAGAGGGCCAGCAAGCCCCAACAAGCAAGAAAACTGAGATATTCTAGGGCAAATAGTGCAAGGGGAGCAATGCCAAGTAGACAATGGAGTTATTACTAAGCTGAGCCAAGTGAAATATTGGGCTTGAACACAACACAGAGATGTAGCATCCTTCCTTGCCATGGAGAAATTAGCCCAGCTTATCAAGCCCTTCACTCTCATTCCCAGCTCAGATACATGTGGGTATACCTGTGTTAAGGAGAGCCTACTACAGTAGGTGATTCACAATAGATTGGTGAGAATATCTGAATCCTAACTTTTGAAATGTATATTACTGTGACCTAAATGGTGGACATCTAGAAAAGTGTAGTACAGTGATACCTTGTCTTACGAACGCCTCTTCATACGAACTTTTCAAGATATGAACCCGGTGTTTAAGATTTGTTTGCCTCTTCTTAAGAACTATTTTCACCTTACGAACCCGAGCCTGTGTGCGTGGGCTCTCTTACTGCACATGCATTCTCTTACTGCCACAGGGATTTCCCTGCCTTGTGACTGCCACCGCCGGGATGTCCCATTTGTTTGCTGCCCCCGCCAGGATTTCCCGCCTCCTTTTACTTGCACCTGCAGTCCCAAGGCGGGGAACTCTGGAGCTGTCCCATTTCCCTGCCACTTTCCCCTCTATCCCTCCACTTCGTCTGCTCCCCGCAGCTGCCCCATCCCGCTGCCAAAATCCCCCCTAACTTACTGCTTCATTTGCCCCATCTTGCTGCTAAAATCACCCTTCCAAAAGCTTCCTATGCCCCCCCAAATTACCTCCAAAATCACCCCTCCAAAAGCTTCCTACACCACTCCAAATTGCTCCCAAAATCACCCCTCCAAAAGCTTCCTACACCACTCCAAATTGCCTCCAAAATCACCCCTCCAAAAGCTTCCTACACTGCTCCAAATTGCTCCCAAAATCACCCCTCCAAAAGCTTCCTACACAACCCCAAATTGCCTCCAAAATCACCCCTCCAAAAGCTTCCTACACAACCCCAAATTGCCTCCAAAATCGCTCCCCCAAAAGCTTCCTATGCCACCCCAAATCGCTTCCAAAGTCTTGACATTGTGTCAGAATTGTCAAACATCTGGCAATGCCAAATCTCAACCAACAAATGCTTTGTCCTATACATTAATAAAAAGAATCAGAACACCAAATACAAGCTGAATAAACAAGACCTTGCAGGTGACTCTCACTCTGTCAAAGATCTTGGAATACTCATATCAAACGACCTAAGTACCAAAGCCC
Organism: Erythrolamprus reginae; assembly: GCF_031021105.1. Taxonomy (NCBI): domain Eukaryota; kingdom Metazoa; phylum Chordata; class Lepidosauria; order Squamata; family Dipsadidae; genus Erythrolamprus; species Erythrolamprus reginae. The sequence goes on along the minus strand of NW_027248473.1, from coordinate 961,061 downwards.
ACTGCAACAACATCATCAAAAATGCTTCAAGATTTGTTAACCTAATCTTATATAGCTTCTAATATCACACTACTAATCAGAGCATTCAAAACATTTACCAGACCAATCCTTAAATACAGCGCATCTGTCTGGAGCCCACACTGTACATTGGACATAAATACATTATTAGAAAGAGATAAAGTATTCCAGAGATACTTTACTGGAATAGCCTTCTACTCGCAACAGAATACTTTATGCAACCAGACTTGAAATCCTAGGCTTAGAAAGTTTAGAACTACATCGCCTTCGGCATGGCCTAAGCATAGCTCATTAAATTATGTGCTACAATGTCCTTCCTGTCAACGATTACTTCAGCTTCAACCACAACAATACATGAGCACACAACAGATACAAACTCAAAGTGAACCAACCCCAAACTTGGCTGTAGAAAATACTACTTTAGCAACAGAGTAGTTAATGCTGGGAACTCCTGACTTTGTGGTTTCGTCACCAAACCCCCAAAGCATTACCCTTAGGTTGTCCACTGTTGAACTCACCCGATTCCTAAGAGGTCAGTAAGGGGTGTGCATAAGCACACCGGCGTGCCTACCATCCCTGTCCTAATGTTCACTCTTATCAGTAGCCATCTTATGTATATAAATGATGTTACATACATAATATATGTAATATATACATATATTACAAATATGTACTTGACAAAATAAATAAATAAAAGAGCAACTTTTATTGTTTAACTATACAACTTGCAGTCTGACAACTAGTCCTTTTTTAGGGAGCTGTCTGATCAATAGTATTCTCCCGCTCAAATGCTGGAACTGGATGAAACCATGTTCAACTCTCAGTACATAACATTTAGATTAGCTGTCTCCAGCTGACCCTCTAAATAAACCAAACACTTTCACCATTTTCATGTTTTACTTAACCTGGCACCCTAAGTTTGCCTATGTGACAAATCACTCTTACTGCCCTCCTATTATTCTGTCTCAATCAAGTCATGGTGCCAACACGGTAAGACTAATGTACAAGTTAAGTACTATACTATGCTTGTCTCTTCAGGGAGGGCTATTATCAACTGTGCTTATCTTACGCTTATCTTATGCTGTCATAGAACTACATTTATCTAAACTGAAAGAATGGTTATGAGACCCCTGCCTTTATGAAAAATAAATATCCAAGCTCCAATATAATATATGAATGGATACATGAAAGGACTGAGCTTACTTCTAATTACCTGCCTGTAAAAGAGGCACAATAGAATCAGTATTTTATCTAGGGCTTACTTCTTAGAAACAGGGAGATTTTCTCTAAATACAAGTCTGTGTAGGCTTAAAACATAAAAAGCAAATAAATCCATGGCAGTCAGAGACGCTGTAGCCAAACTACATGGCTAAAATCTCAGATAAATATATCATTCATCAGGAGGAAGGGGTTCAGGCAAAGGCTCAAAGCATTTTGAAATGCTGAATACAGCTCATTGTGTCTGTTCAGCATATTCAAAAATATTTCACATAATGTTTTATTGTTTTAAGTACATTCTGCACATTATATTAATGCTTTGAAATGTATGGACTGTGCTGAACAATATATAAAAGGAAGATACTGACTAGTTTCTGGAATTGGAAATGAAGGCCACATATCTGTACTTCCATAATCTTTAGTTAGGAAAAAATAAAATTTTATTCACCCTTTATTTTTGTACAATAAACGGCCCTATGCAAAAATGCACAATATCCATTTTATCTTTTTTCCCCTTGCGAAAACAATAGTTTTAACTTTGAAATAATGTCCATTTAGCTCACATTTGATTATAAATAAAGGAAGATCATAGCAACAAATATTCCTATTGTAACCACTTTTTAATAGAATAGAATAGAATTTTTATTGGCCAAGTGTGATTGGACACACAAGGAATTTGTCTTGGTGCATATGCTCTCAGCGTACATAAAATAAAATATACATTTGTCAAGAATCATGTACGACACTTAATGATTGTCATAGGGGTCAAATAAGCAATGAAGAAGCAATATTAATAAAAATCTTAGGATATAAGCAACAAGTTACAGTCATACAGTCAACATGGGAGGAAATGGGTGAAAGGAATGATGAGAAAAACTAGTAGAATAGAAGTGCAGATTTAGTAGAAAGTCTGACAGTGTTGAGGGAATTATTTGTTTTGTAGTGATGCCGTTCGGAAAAAAACTGTTCTTGTGTCTAGTTGTCTTGGTGTGCAGTGCTCTGTAGCAACGTTTTGAGGGTAGGAGTTGAAACAATTTGTGTCCAGGATGTGAGGGGTCAGTAAATATTTTCCCCGCCCTCTTTTTGACTCGTGCAGTATACAGGTCCTCAATGCCTGAAGTATTTTTTCCCCTTCAGCTCTGCTTGGAGGAGGCAAAATGTTAATGTAACTCAAGTAGAAAAAATGGGAAGCTAATACTTTTAATAGAGCATCCACTTAATTACTTCAGAATTACTACTGCAGCTCCTTCTTTCGCCCCTGCAAAATCTGTTGCAATATTATAAAATAAAAGATTAAAATATATAAGAATACATTTTTGCAAGTGTTTTGACAGTCTTCACCATTTGTATTTCTGCAGCGTGTTTTTGTGACATAAGGCTAGCTAACCTCTCCTCTAATGCTGCAACCATAGAAACAAAGTATTTTTCAGCCAAAAGTGTTCAGTGAAAGTTAAACTAAATACAAAACTCTGAAATAGTACAAAAGAAATAGCACATTTTGACATACTAAAAATACAGTTTAAAGAAATATGCTGTTTATTGTGTATAATGTACCCACATTTCCCCCAAAATAAGAGCAGCTCTGGATTTCTTTGGGGCCCCAAAATAAGCACAAGGGTTTATTTTTGGGAAGTTTATTTATTTATTTATTTATTTATTTATTTATTTATTTATTTATTTCTTTATTCGATTTTTATGCCGCCCTTCTCCTTAGACTCAGGGTGGCTTACAACATGTTAGTAATAGCACTTTTTAACACAGCCAGCATATTGCCCCCACAATCCGGGTCCTCATTTTACCCACCTCGGAAGGATGGAAGGCTGAGTCAACCTTGAGCCGGTGATGAGATTTGAACCGCTGACCTTCAGATCTACAGTCAGCTTCAGTGGCCTGCAGTACAGCACTCTACCTGCTGCGCCACTCCAGCTCTCTGTGTCTTCTTCCCCCCACCCATATACAGGAGGCCCAATTCTTCTACTTACTTTCGGTGGGGCAGGAGGTCACATGCTGTGTCAGTGCCCCTGCTGCAAGGCAAGGGAGTGGAGCTAATCCACACACCCTGCACCAATTTAGCTCAGGATCCTGCAGCCAAGCCATCTACACTCTGACACCTGCCTTGCCTTGTGGCCGTGGCACCAACGCACTGCTCGGCCTCCTGTTCTATCGTGGCTGCGAGAAAGCATAAGAAATGGGCTGGCGGCCATATGGGCCCTTGCTGCAGAAAGTCGCTGGTGCTGCTGCAAGGCAGTTTTCGGGCATAGATGTCCTGCCTATGAGGGCCCTAAGGTAAGTTGGTGCAGAGCAGTTCCACCACCACACCACCTCATCTCGTAGCAACCAGATAGAATGGGACGGCAGCCAGATGCTCAGGCTCTTAAGTAGGGCTTATTTTTGGAGGTAGGGCTTATATTAGTTGTATATATAAAAAGGATGCTAGGGCTTATTTTCAGGACAGGTCTTCTGGGAAACAGGGTACACGTGTGAGAAATTGTTTGCAGGAAATAGGGCAAATTCCATTACATGTATCTACATCGGTTATATGGAAAAATGTAGCTCTAGGAAAGGTTGTATTTTAACATACACGGTGGACAATATAGAAACATAGAAACATAGAAGACTGATGGCAGAAAAAGACCTCATGGTCTATCTAGTCTGCCCTTATACTATTTCCTGTATTTTATCTTAGGATGGATCTATGTTTATCTCAGGCATGTTTAAATTCAGTTACTGTGGATTTACCAACCACGTCTTCTGGAAGTTTGTTCCAAGGATTTACTACTCTTTCAGTAAAATAATATTTTCTCATATTGCTTTTGATCTTTCCCCCAACTAACTTCAGATTGTGTCCCCTTGTTCTTGTGTTCACTTTCCTATTAAAAACACTTCCCTCCTGAACCTTATTTAACCCTTTGACATATTTAAATGTTTCAATCATTTCCCCCCTTTTCCTTCTGTCCTCCAGACTATACAGATTGAGTTCATGAAGTCTTTCCTGATAAGTTTTATGCTTAAGACCTTCCACCATATATTAGAGAAGGCTAGATTAATCTATCTCAGGGTTTATCAACTAATGCACTTTAAAACACATGAACGTCCAACTTCAAGAATTTCATACCCCAATCATACTGGTTGGGAAATTCTAGGACTTGAAGACCACATGTCTTAAAGTTGCCAAAGTTGGTAAACCATGATCTGTCCGAATACATTTGCACATCTGATCCAACATACGGATAAAAAAGAACAACGGATCCCCTGATGTTGGAAATGCACTTGAATTACTTCTTCTCCGCTTTAGCAATTTATTTTTATTTATTTATTTATTGGATTTGTATGCCGCCCCTCTCCGTGGTCTTGGGGCGGCTAACAACAGTGATAAAAACAGCATGTAACAATCCAATACTAAAACAACTAAAAAACCCTTATTTATAAAACCAAACATACATACAAACATACCATGCATAAATTGTAGGTCTAGGGGGAAAGAATATCTCAGTTCCCCCATGCCTGATGACAGAGGTGGGTTTTAAGGAGCTTATGAAAGGTGAGGAGGGTGGGGGCAATTCTAATCTCTGGGGGGAGTTGGTTCCAGAGGGCCGGGGCCACCACAGAGAAGACTCTTCCCCTGGGTCCCGCCAAACGACATTGTTTAGTTGACAGGACTACTCTGTGGGACCTAACTGGTCGCTGGGATTCGTGCGGCAGAAGGCGGTCCTGGAGATAATCTGGTCTGGTGCCATGAAGAGCTTTATAGGTCATAACCAACACTTTGAATTGTGACCGGAAACTGATCGGCAACCAATGCAGACTGCGGAGTGTTGGTGTGACATGGGCATATATTTTTGCTAAAGGCAAGTTATTGATGATGCTATTTCACAAGAAGTATCCCTGCCTGGCATTACTCAGGTCAACCGAACCAGCAAGGTGTGTATCTTGACTTTTTGCTTAGAGTAAATTTATTCCTTTTGGATTTAGTCAGGAATAGTAATATTTCTTCCTTGCTAAGCTCCAAGTACAAGCAATGTTTTAAAGGCCACATATACTGACTGATAATTTAACACAAACTACATGTGAAAACAGAAATCACTCTCTTTGTTTAGTGCTGTTCTTTATACACAAAAACTCAGGACTATTACTTTATATGAATTTACACTGCCATAACCACTTCTGCATTAAATTCAGCACAACATGTAATAAATAACACAACAGAAGGCTCATTTATTGCCAGATTGGTTGATAGATCTGCAGCACTCCATATTCCCTGATTACAGTAGGTTGTAGAGAAAGTGGTGACACTCCAGCTCCTACAGTCATTGAACAAAACAGATTATCTAGGCCCTTTTCAATCAGGCTTCAGATGTGGCTACAGCACAGCAACTGCTTTGGTCACTCTGATGGATGATCTCTGGCGAGATAGAGGTCATTCCTCTATCTTGATGCTACTTGATTTCTTAGCTGCTTTTGATATCTTTGTGCATGGTATCCTTCTGCGACAACTAAGGGAGCTGGGAGTTGGAGGCACTGTGATACAGGGGTCCTCCTCCTATCTCTTGGGTCTATCGCAGTTGGTGTTGGTAGGAGGACAGAGGTCAACCCCCAGACCCCTTCTCTGTGAGGTGCCTCAGGGTTTGGTCTTCTCTCTTCTCCTATTTAACATCTGCATGAAACCACTGGGTGGGATCATCCAACGACACAAGGGGAGGTACCAACAATATGCTGATAATACCCAGTTATATATCTCCATCCTGTGTCCGTTCAGTGAAGCAGTGGATATGATGTGCCAGTGCCTGGAGGCTGTGAGGGTCTGGATGGGGATAAACAGGCTCAGACTTAACCCTGACAAGACTGAATGGCTGAGGGTATTGGCTCTGAAGGATTATATTGACTGTGCATTCTTGGTTCTTGGAGGGAAAAATTACACCCCATAGAACAGGTTCGCAATTTGGGTGTCCTCCTAGATTCACAGCTAAAATTAGACCAACATCTGACAGCTATAGCTAAGAGGACCTTTGCACAAGTTCACCTAATGCACCAATTGTGACCCTACTTGGGTCACTCATGCCCTTATCACCTCACTGTTAGATTATTGCAACATGCTCTACATGAGGCTATCTCTGAAAAGTGTTCGGAGACCACAGCTGATCGATAATGCAGCTGCGTGAGCTTTTGTGGGTGCACCTAAGTACACCGACATTACACCAATCCTTCACAGATTGCACTGGCTTCCCATTGGTCTCCAGGCCAAGATGTTGGTCATTACTTTTAAAGCCCTACATGGCTTACGGCCAGACTATCTTCGAGACTGCCTTCTAACACATAGCTCTCAGCTACTGATAAGGGCCCATAGGGCTGGTCTTCTCCAAGTCCCATCAACTGAACAGTGTCCCGTCCACTAAACAGGTCCAACTAAACTAGTGGATCTACAGGGGAGGACCTTTTTCTGTGGCTGTTCCAACTCTCTGGAAATAGCTACCTTCTGAGATCCCAACTACCCCCACCCTACTGGCCTTCCAGAAAGATGGAGATAATGAGACAAACGTAAGTCTCCCGAGGCTAACAGAAATAGAGTATGTACAGAATGGGAATCAAACTCACGGCTTCATGTTGCCATCAAATGATGTTTAGTGACATTTTTTCCCATTCATGGAGCTGGGGTGGGTGTGGCCCATACATGATGCATCCGACCCATGAGTCGCCTGTTTGACACTCCTGATGTAGAGAAAAATAAAAACAATAGGCACACGAGTCTACGGAGAGGGGCGGCGTACAAATCTAATAAATAAATCTAATAAATAAATAAATGCAACTCCATTTAGCTCACTCAAGGCCTTGGACAAAACCAGTTCTTTAATGCTCAATGGAATACTAAAAGGGTAGAAACTGTACTGACTTTAAAGGCCAAGCGCGTAAGAAAAAAAGGCACACTCTGTATCTCCATAGATGGCCCTACTTAATAGAAGAGATGTGGGGCATGCCAGCTGGCAAATAGTGCCAGGTAGAAACAAGCAGAGATAGATACTCCTTCAACCTGGTCCTATGTTATGGAAAGCTTTATAGATAATTATCAGCTTTAGAAAACCAAAGGCAGGGGAAAGAATCAAGGGGTGCCTCAAAAACATGCAGTTTGCTTTTGGGGCAGTGGCATTTCCTTTCAATTAATTTCCAAGACGTGTTTGAAATGCAATGGCAGATTTGCAGTCTTCTATCTGCAACCTTTAATAAAAACACAGCTAGATTTATGAAGACGCTCTATAGATTAATATGATCTGTCTCACTATATTTGAAAAATCAGTCAAGACTAGTAAATTTGTTATTTTCCAAGCATCTTATAGCACTTAAACTACTGGCATCTCTTCACACCTAGGAAATGAGAAGCATATAACAGTTCATCTTGGAGGAGCACCTCAGAATATTTATTTACATTTATTTATGTATGTGATTTATAGATCCACTCATGTTGTAGCAATGACTCAGGATAATATTGAAAGATTACAGTCACCAGAGCAACACATAACCTATAACAGCCTGCTTAAAACAACAGCTTCCTGCCTTCACCATTGGAAGTCACCTAATCTAATGGCACAAATGCCTGGGGAAACAGCCAAGTCTTCAGAGCCTTAGGGAAGGGAGCATGCCTTTCCCTTTCACTCTTGCAGTGTTTTTATTTCCAAAGCCTCCCACTCCACTCTCTTATTCTGAAAACATAGCTCTTGATCCAAAGCAATTGGCATCTTGCTTTCGTTTCACACCAATTGCTTTGGATCAAGAGCTATTATTATTATTATTATTATTATTATTATTATTATTATTATTATTATTATTAATTAGATTTGTATGCCACCCCTCTCCGCAGACAAAGTTGAGCTAATTTTTAAGGAAAATAAGGAGTCAAGACATACTAATATTCCAAACAAATGAGTCTTAATGTTTGGTTAAAATGGTAGTACAGTGTTCCCTTAACTTTCACGGGTCCGACATTCATGAAAAGTTTATACCACGTTTTTTCAAAAAATATTAATTAAAAAATGTAATGGAACATTGTAATTCAGGGGTTTAAAGTGTTAAGGGATGGCTTGTGGTACTGTTCATAGCCAAAAATTATGTACTTACTTCCGCATCTCTACTTCATGGAAATTTGAATTTCACGGGCAGTCTTGGAATGCATCCCCTGCGAAAGTCAAGGCAACACTATACTTCCATTGTTTAAGTATAAATTTTGTTAATATAGAAATTTTACTTAGAGCCTATTAAACAATTGAGTTAGCTGTTTACCTACAATCATATGTATCTATTAAGAGTAAATCCCATTGAAAAGGAGTATCAAGTAAACTTTTATTAAGGTTAGTCCCCTTCTTCCCTTCCCTTAGACTTTACATAGTTGAATTCCTTCTGTCCTCCAGACTACAGTGATCCCTCGAGTTTCGCGAGGGTTCCGTTCCAAGACCCCTCGCGAAACTCGATTTTTCGCGATATAGCGGTGCGGAAGTAAAAACACCATCTGCGCATGTGCGGCCATTTTTTCATGGCCGCACATGCGCAGATGGTGAAGTTTGCGTGTGGGCGGTGGGGAAGACCAAGGGAAGGTTCCTTCAGCCGCCCAACAGCTGATCTGCTCGGTAGCGCGGCAGCAGCGAGGAGCCGAAGATGGGGTTTCCCCTTTGCCTGGGCAACGGGGAAACCTCATCTTCGGCTCCTCGCTGCTGCCGCGCTACCGAGCAGATCAGCTGTTGGGCGGCCGAAGGAACCTTCCCTTGGTCTTCCCGCTGCCCAGGCAAAGGGGAAACCCCAAGATCGCTTACCGCTTGCCGTTCACCCGGCCGCCCGGCTTCCGCTTGCCGCTTGCCATTCACCCGGCCGCTCCGCTTGCCCGTTCACCCGCCCGTCCGCCGTTTGCTGCTCGCCCATTCACCCGCCCGTCCGCCGTTTGCTGCTCGCCCATTCACCCGCCCACCCGCTGTTTGCTGCTCGCCCATTCACCCGCCCACCCGCTGTTTGCTGCTCGCCCATTCACCCGCCCGTCCGCCGTTTGCTGCTCGCCCATTCACCCGCCCGTCCGCCGTTTGCTGCTCGCCCATTCACCCGCCCGTCCGCCGTTTGCTGCTCGCCCATTCACCCGCCCACCCGCTGTTTGCTGCTCGCCCATTCACCCGCCCACCCGCTGTTTGCTGCTCGCCCATTCACCCGCCCGTCCGCCGTTTGCTGCTCGCCCATTCACCCGCCCACCCGCCGTTTGCTGCTCGCCCATTCACCCGCCCACCCGCTGTTTGCTGCTCGCCCATTCACCCGCCCGTCCGCCGTTTGCTGCTCGCCCATTCACCCGCCCACCCGCTGTTTGCTGCTCGCCCGTTCACCTGCCCGCCATCAGGACCGCCGCGCACTAACTTGATGACGGCCATGCCGTCCCAGATCGTGGGGAGGGGAGCTCTTCTCCAGCCAGGGGACGGCGAGGCCCTCCCAATGCTTGCCCGCCGCCCAGGCCCCGCGCTTGGAGCCGGAGTGAGGCCACTTCCGCCTCCGGATGAAGGAATCTCCTCGGTGGGCGTAAGTGGCCTCAGAGGCTGCAACGCAGCCCCGAAAAGGACCGGCTCTTGGTCCCTTGAACCCACCACAGCCACCTCCGTTCGGGCGAAGGAATCTCTTCGGTGGGCGGCATCGGAGGATGCAGCAACGCAGCCCCGAAAAGGACCAGCCGAGGTCGCCAGGAAGGGAGAAGAAGAGTCAATGAACGGCGCCAGCCGCCGCCTCGTCCAACGCAAATCGCGAGAGCCCAGATCCCTGGGCAACGGGGAAACCCCACTGAAACCGGGCGGTTTGGACTTTCCATTCCTCCAAGTCACTTCGCCGCTCGTGTCCTGGGTAAACCGGGCGGCAGGATACAGGCTTTGAGTTTTTGGCTGCGGGGGGAGGGAGTTAGGAAAGTCCTACTTATCCCCCTGCAGCCAAAAACTCAAAGCCTGTATCCTGCCGCCCGGTTTACCCAGGACACGAGCGGCGAAGTGACTTGGAGGAATGGAAAGTCCAAACCGCCCGGTTTCAGTGGGGTTTCCCCGTTGCCCAGGGATCTGGGCTCTCGCGATTTGCGTTGGACGAGGCGGCGGCTGGCGCCGTTCATTGACTCTTCTTCTCCCTTCCTGGCGACCTCGGCCGGTCCTTTTCGGGGCTGCGTTGCTGCATCCTCTGATGCCGCCCACCGAGGAGATTCCTTCGCCCGAACGGAGGTGGCTGTGGTGGGTTCAAGGGACCAAGAGCCGGTCCTTTTCGGGGCTGCGTTGCAGCCTCTGAGGCCACTTCCGCCCACCGAGGAGATTCCTTCATCCGGAGGCGGAAGTGGCCTCACTCCGGCTCCAAGCGCGGGGCCTGGGCTGCGGGCAAGCATTGGGAGGGCCTCGCCGTCCCCTGGCTGGAGCAGAGCTCCCCTCCCCACGATCTGGGACGGCATGGCCGTCATCAAGTTAGTGCGCGGCGGTCCTGATGGCGGGCAGGTGAACGGGCGAGCAGCAAACGGCGAGCGGGGGGAGGGAGTTAGGAAAGTCCTACTTCTCCCCCCGCAGCCAAAAACTCGCAAGGTAAGCTTCGGGGCGGGGCGGGCGGGGCCCTTTTGTGCCAGTCGGGGAGGCGGCGGTGGCGGCTGCAGCAGAGGCGGGCGGGGGAGGCCGGCCCGCCGGAGGGGCAATGGGGGCGGCGGAGACAGGCGAAGTCCCGCCCGCCCCCCGCCCGCTTGGCCCCGGGGGGCTGAAGGGAGCCGGGCGGGGGAGGGCAGGGGCTACTCGGTTCTTCCTCAGCCGGGGGTAGCCGGAGCGCCGGCCAGGCGGGGGCGGGCGAGGCGAGGGCTGCGGGGCGTGCCGGGCTCCAAGTTGCCGCGCTGCCTTTGTAAACCTGCCCGAGGGAGGCGAGGGAGCCCCTTTGTTGGCCGGCGGCCTGGCCGGCCCTTGGCGCGCGGTGCCCGCGGGGACTGCTGCGGCGGGGCCTGCCCACTGCCTTCGCCCAGAACAGAGGCGTTGCTCGGCTGGGCTTGCAGATCCGCGGAGGCATCGCCGAGGGCGGGCTGAGCGGCGCTGTGTTGGGAGCCCGTGCCGTGGGAGTGGGCGGCTTGGCCTCGCTGCTGCGGCGGCGGCTTTGCGGGTCCTCGCTGGCGGCCTTTTCCCTCCTCCCGCCGGGCGGAGGAGGCTGCGGGGCTTTCTAAAGGGAGGAAGAACTTGCTATCGAGCCTGCTAATGAAATCCAACCGGCGGAGGGTCTGAAATTCCACCCGAGGGGAAATGGGGGAAAAAAGCCCAGCCGGGAGCGCGGCGCCAGGCATTGTTCTCCGGACCCCTCCCGCAGCCTGGAGAGGGAAAGGGCCGCTGCGGGTTGGATTTCATTAGCAGGCTCGATAGCAAGTTCTATAGCGGCGGGCGAACGAGGCGAGCGGCGGGCGAACGAGGGGAGTGGGGGGCGAACGAGGGGAGCGGCGGGCGAATGAGGCGAGCGGCGGGCGAACGAGGGGAGTGGGGGGCGAACGAGGGGAGCGGCGGGCGAATGAGGCGAGCGGCGGGCGAACGAGGGGAGTGGGGGGCGAATGAGGGGAGTGGCGGGCGAATGAGGCGAGCGGCGGGCAAACGGGGCGAGCGGCTGGCGAACGGGGCGAGCGGCGGGCGAACGGGACGTGCGGCCGCCGAACGGGGCGAGCGGCAAACGGCTGGCGGGCATCAGCGAGGATCCGAGGCGGCGGGGAAGACCCAGGGAACGTTCCTTCGGCCGCCTAGCAGCTGATCTGCTCGGCAGCGCAGCACCAGCGAGGAGCCGAAGATCTTCGGCTCCTCGCTGCTGCTGCGCTGCCGAGCAGATCAGCTGCTAGGCGGCCGCTCGAGAGCAAGAGGGGGAGAGAAAGAGAGAGAAGGAAAGAAAGAGATGAGAGAGGGAGGAAGAGAGTGTGAGAGAGGAAGAAGCAACATAGAGAAAAAGAGAGAGAAAGAAAGATGAGAAAGGAAGGAAGAGAGTGACCTGATCGGGTGGGGAAAATCGCGATATAGTGTTCGCGAAGATCGAGATGGTAACAATTGCTGAAAAATCGCGATATAGCGTTTCGCGAAGATCGAGATCGCGAAACTCGAGGGATCACTGTATATAGATTGAGTTCAATTGTGTGTGTGAGCGAGAGAGAGAGAGAGAGAGAGAAAGAGAGACAGAGAAAGAGAGAAAGAAAGAAAGAAAAAGAAAAAGGAAGGAAGAGAAATAGAGAAGAGAGGGGGGGAGAATGAAGAGGAAGGAAACACCACAAACTCTGGTACCAGACATGATTTCAGAAGACACTTTGAAATAGCACAGCAATTTAGGGCTGGAAGCAGTGAGTACTTACTTACTTACTTACTTACTTACTTACTTACTTACTTACTTACTTACTTACTTACTTACTTACTTATTTATTGGATTTGTATGCCGCCCCTCTCCAGAGACTCGGGGCGGCTAACAGCAATAATAAAACAGCATATAATAATAATCCAATACTAAAAACAATTAAAAACCCATTATTATAAAAACCAAACATACATACAGACATACCATGCATAAAATTGTAAAGGCCTAGGGGGAAAAAGTATCTCAATTCCCCCATGCCTGGTGGCAGAGGTGGGTTTTAAATAGCTTACGAAAGGCAAGGAGGGTGGGGGCAATTCTAATCTCTGGGGGGAGTTGGTTCCAGAGGGCCGGGGCCGCCACAGAGAAGACTCTTCCCCTGGATCCCACCAAGTGACATTGTTTAGTTGACGGGACCCGGAGAAGACCCACTCTGTGGGACCTAACTGGTCTCTGGGATTCATGCAGCAGAAGGCGGTTACCTCCATTTACCAGGACGCCTCCCAGCGGGTGGCAGTCATGGGCAGGTGGGTGGTGGTCATGGTCACGTGGACATATTTAAGTATCTTAAAGGAACAGGCTGTGGCGGCTGCCTTCTGAGCAGCTTCACTCTGAAGGGACGAACAAAAGTTTGGCCAAGTCATCTCCTCCTTCTCAGCCTCAAACATACACACAGAGCAAACACGCATACACCGCATGGTGCCAGGAACTTCTGCAGCATGTGAGTGAGCCCCACTGGTGCTGTGAGATGTGTGTGCATGTTTGCTCTATGTATATGTTTGAGGCCAAGAAGAAGGAGATGACTTGGCCGAACTTTTCTGCTTCCCTTCGTAGTTGCTGTGGCAGCCTGTCCCTTTAAGCACAGCAAAATTTAGTTTAGCAACTGGGAGTTTATTTATTTATTTTATTTATTTATTCATTTTGTCCAATACACAATGAGGTTTTTAGTGGGTATATATCTATATACACATAGTGAAATACATGAAGAAGGTTATAGAGGAGATACTCATAGTAAAATATATCTAAGAAAGAATAGAAAAGAAGGAATAGTAATAGTACATATCAATGAAAGTATAGAAGAAGAGATATAGGAATAGAAGAAAGGTATAGGAGAGCAATAGGGCAGGGGACGGAAGGCACTTTAGTGCACTTGTACTCGCCCCTTAAAATTGCCACTTTGGGTCTTGTAAGTCCCATCCGGAAAGCAGAGAGAAACAGCATTCTACCTGGCTGCTTCTCTCTGCCACAGAGCTTTCTGGATGGGACTTAGAGAATCCAAAGCTAAATTTTACTGTGCTGTGAAAGACCCTCTCACTCTCTCAGCAAGAGCAGTGATGGAGAGAAGCAGCCACTGACCCAGAGAGAACATGGAGTCGCTCCACTTGTTCTCCGGCAACCTGTTTTCTCTCCCCTGCTGCTCTTGCTGGGAAAGCATTTTTCACAGAACCGCAAAATTTACTTTAGCCACTGGGAGCTGCTGCTTTGGGTCCTGTAAATCCCATCTGAAAAGCATTGGTGAACCGTCTTGTTAATTTCCAAATTGCTTCAGCCCTCCTGCGCCCCTGCCATCCCCTCAGTCCTTCGGCCTAGCATGGCAGGCTGCAGGCTGAATAAATTGCTTTGGCCCAAGTGCCGCCTTTGAGGCCGGGGGTGTGTGGTGGCATGTAGTCGGAGGCTCGGGATGAGGCTGGAACAGAGGAATGGCATTTTCCCCAACCCAGCTGAGGTGAACAGTAAGCAGGCGGAGGCTCCAGCGCAAGGCCGAAGCAGGGGAATAGTGTGTTCCTGACCCTGCCAAGGTGAATGGCAAACGGGCAGAAGCTCTGGAGCAAGACCGGAGCTATGGAATGGCGTGTTCCCCAAATGGTTCGGGTGAATGGGGAAGCAAGCCAGGCAAACTATGGGGAAGAGGACAGGGGAAGCCTCACCAAGTGAATTGCAAGGGCCTAGTCCAGTCAGTTTCCAAGAATCGGACACCATTGAACAGAAGGGGGGGGGAGGAATTAAAATCTAATTGAATTAAAAGTAGTTTTCCCTTGCTCTTTTGTTGTGGCCGTGCTCACTTTTCAAAGGAGGGGTTCCTGCCATGACTCTCAAAGGCCACTGGCCCACAACACGTGGTGCAATGCAGCTTACCAGAAATCCATATAAGGATGTTCCACACAGCTCTCAGGAAGCAAGATTCCTGTTGAGAAATCACATGATTGCTAGGAAGGTTCTTGTTTGTTCCATTTTATAACCTGCTGGTTTTCCAAGAATCTGGGTGGGCATTCTGCACGATCTGAAGTTTCCGAACACTTTTCAAAGGTAGCCCCATGTAGAGAGCGTTGCAGTAATTGAACCTCAAGGTGATGAGGGCATGAATGACTGTGAGCAATGACTCCCTGTCCAAATATGAATAGAATGCTGGACTCGATGGGCTTTGGCCTGATTCAGCATGGCTCTTCTTGGATTCTTATGTTCTTATGGTCTATGGGTGAATTTCTTCTATAAGAACCCTGAGATAAATTCTCCCATTGACCATGGTTAGGTAAGCCACCATAGTATATGGTCTCCAGGATTGCATTTTTGATCCCCTTCTGTGCTGTCTTCTCCAAGCCAAACCTTTTCAATGGCAACTGCCCCAAATGAACTGTAATTCTCCAGCCTTTATTTATTAATTGCATTTGGAAAGCTGCCTCTTAGATGCTGAAAAATCTAAATTGAATCCTCTTCTATTTGTGCTGAATGGTTGCGTGAGTCTGATAACAGTCTTCTATGTTTCTATGAAGCTAGCTAGGCCACAGCACCACATGGGATGGAGCTGCAGAGGCAAAGCAAGCCAGGCAAGCTGGAAGCCGGGGACTGTGGTGATGGTGGTGAAGCTAGCTAGGCTCTGACTTTTAGGCTTATTTATCTCAGGCAGGCAGATCAGGGCTGCTCAGTTGGGACACAGGCAAATAAGGTGCAGAGACTATGGGAAGGCAGGCAAACCATGAAGACTGTGTAGTCAATGCAAGCATGAAGCCACACAGTGTGCTATGCCGGGGAGGCCAGATGAGGAGTGGCTGAGCAGGGGAGCCAGAATTTTTACTACTAATTTGCCCAACCATGGCTAAATCCCATCTTATCCAACTCCATTTTAAATTGTTTTTCTCAGATTTTAGTAATACCCTATTTTTCGGAGTATAAGACATACCGGAGTATAAGACGCACCTTAGTTTTCGGGGAGGAAAATAGGGAAAAGAATCTGCTTACCAGGTATTCATCTGGCTAGTGTTCTTAGTCTGGTCAGCTTCAGCACATTATTTTATCCCCTGGTTAAGTGCTTAAAAAACTTTATTCTGAGAGAGTAACAATGAAAGAACTTGCAAGCAGGAAGAGCTGGGAACATCGTTAGCACCTGGTTAGGGCTGGAAAGAAACTTAATCGGAGCAAGTTAGAGCAATGAAAAAAACCCTGCAAAGACTTAGGGCTTGGAAAACATTCTTCACAGAGAGAAACAATGAAAGAGCCTGCAAGGTAAGAGCTGGGAAGATCATTAGCACCTGATTAGGGCTGGGGTGGTGGGGAAAGCTACATTCAGAGTATAAGATGTATCCTAATTATCAGCCCCTTTTGGGGAGGAAAAGGATGCATATTTACTCTGAAAAATATTGTAAAAATATTGTAATTTATGTCTGGAATTCTGGACTTTTATATGGCCCAAGGGCTATCAGTAAACTAACCTTATGGAAGGCTATCACAGCTGAAGTTGTTATTATTATTATTATTATTATTATTATTATTATTATTATTATTATTTATTAGATTTGTATGCCGCCCCTCTCCGAAGACTCCGGGCGGCTCACAACAATGATAAAAACAATATTACAGTGAAACAAATCTAATATTAAAAAGAAATATATAAAACCCTATCATATTAAAACCAGACAACACATACATACCAAACATAAAATATAAAAGCCTGGGGTAGGTGTCTCAGTTCCCCCATGCCTGGTGATACAGGTGAGTCTTGAGTAGTTTACGAAAGACAAGGAGAGTGGGGGCAGTTCTAATCTCTGGGGGGAATTGATTCCATAGGGCCGGGGCCACTACAGAGAAGGCTCTTCCCCTGGGGCCCACCAGACGACATTGTTTAGTCGACGGGACCCGGAGAAGGCCAACTCTGTGGGACCTTATCGGTTGCTGGGATTCATGCGGTAGCAGGCGGTTCCGGAGGTACTCTGGTCCAATGCCATGTAGGGATTTAAAAGTCATAACCAACACTTTGAATTGTGACCGGAAACTGATCGGCAGCCAATGCAGGCCACGGAGTGTTGTAGAAACGTGGGCGAATCTGGGAAGCCCCACGATGGCTCTCACAGCCGCATTCTGCACGATTTGAAATTTCCAAACACTTTTCAAAGGTAGCCCCATGTAGAGAGTGTTGCAGTAATCGAACCTCGAGGTGATGAGGGCATGAGTGACTGTGAGCAATGACTCCCTGTCCAAATAGGGCCGCAACTGGTGCACCAGGCGAACCTGGGCAAACGCCCTCCTCGCCACAGCCGAAAGATGATGTTCCAATGTCAGCTGTGGATCGAGGAGGACGCCCAAGTTCCGTACCCTCTCTGAGGGGGACAATAATTCCCCCCCCCCCGGGTGATGGACGGACAGATGGAATTGTCCTTGAGATGCAAGACCCACAGCCACTCCGTCTTGTTGGTTGAGTTTGAGTTTGTTGACATCCATCCAGGCCCCAACAGCCTCCAGGCACCGGCACATCCCTTCCACTGCTCCGTTGACTGGACATGGGGTGGAGATGTATAACTGGGTATCATCAGCATGTTGATGATGCCCTTGGATGATAGTATTTTTTCCTCTTATAATTCCTTTGCAACACTGTAGATAAGCTAAGTGTGTAAGTTTACTACCAATGTATCACAGTAGGAATGGAATGGAAGTATTGTGTAGTTTCCAGGTCCATGAGAGTAACAAAACTCAGAGCAGAGACTCCTGGCAGAATTATCTTGTCAGCAAGCTTGTAAAGGAAAGGAAAAATCCAAGTTGGGGATCAGCAAATTGAAGGAAGGCATCTCAGCCCGGAAAATGGATTGGAATATCAAATCTAGAACAAGATGAAAACTGTAAATCGCCTTTGTGTTTTTGCAAAAAAAAAACCTCTGGTGAACATGTATGTAAAATTTAGTGAAATTGAAGCCAGCTGGTGAGATACTCCAGATCAGAGAGCCCACTTGTTATTATTGGGAAAGAAATGTCAACTTCTGGAAAGAAATATGGACATGGCGACATGACCAGATAAAAGTTATATGGAAAGAAGCAACTTCCTAAGGAGAAATTTCCTGATAGTTAGAACAATTAATCAGTGGAACAATTTTCCTCCAGAAATTGTGAATGTTCCAACACTGGACGCTTTTAAGAAGATGTTGGATAGCCATTTGTCTCAAGTAGTGTACGGTCTCCTGCCTAAGCAGGAATTGGACTAGAAGACCTCAAACGTCCCTTCCAACTCTATTATTATTATTTATTAATAAGGAAGTCTTATCACTAAATATAATGTAATAGTTAAAGGGAGTTCCTTTGGGTTTTTTTACATCTGGAATGTGGTATGTAAAAAGCAACTAAGGAAATGAACCATACTAGTTGTTGTAAGAGTGGATTATCACACACTTTATCACATTGATAAAGAAACCAATAGACATTGAATAAACAATATTCAGGTATAGAATAATCCTTTGAGGAAAGGGCATATTGATGCATCAAATTCATATTACAAAATGAGACAGATTTCAATTTAACATACTTCCCAATACTAGCTTCCCAATACAAAGCTTATTTAAAATATAAAGTGGATCTCCGAGACCGCCTGCTGCCGCACGAATCCCAGCGACCGATTAGGTCCCACAGAGTGGGCCTTCTCCGGGTCCCGTCAACTAAACAATGTCGGTTGGCGGGCCCCAGGGGAAGAGCCTACTCTGTGGCGGCCCCGACCCTCTGGAACCAACTCCCCCCGGAGATTATAACTGTCCCTACTCTCCTTGCCTTTCGTAAGCTCCTTAAGACCCACCTTTGTCGTCAGGCATGGGGGAACTGAGACATCTCCCCTGGGCATATACAATTTATGAATGGTATGTCTGTATGTATGTTTGTTTAGAAAATGGGGTTTTTAAAATATTTTTAAACTGTAATTTAGATTTGTTGTAAATTGTTTCACTTTGTTGTGAGCCGCCCCGAGTCTGCGGAGAGGGGCGGCATACAAATCTAAATAATAAATAAATAAATAAATAAATTTTAATCATTAAATTAGGCAGCAGAATATTTTTTAATGTTCATTGTTAGGGCATTTCACTGTTTCCAATTTGGATCAATTAACTTAACTTGCTTGAGTGACAAAAAAAACAGAGTCCTTTATAATATATGTTATTGGTTTGGTATAGAAACAGCCCAATATTTTATTTGTTATAGCTGTCCCAAATACATAGTGGTAGTTTATTTCTTATTTTAGGATTGGGCTTTGATACTGAAAATAGATACTGAAATCCCCCACAGCATAAAAATAAAACATTGTGTACTGATTTTCTATTGTTCTTGGATCCTTCTAATATAACAGAGTCTGGATGCTTAAGGAATCTGCAATGTGCTATCAAGAATTAGCAGTTAGGTAGAGTAGAATTTTCAGGAATATAATATTGATTTCCATTAATTAGTTTAACTCCATCTATAACCCTATAAAATATTTTTCCATATCTAAAAAATGTGACAGCATCTATATACTGCCAGCAAAGAGAAACTGTACTTGGATGAAACTCCGCTGGCATGGATTAAAAATAATGAATATATAAGTAATCTTGGTTGTATTGTAATTATTTAATTGTTTTTAATCTTGCTGTAAGCTGCCCTGAGTCCCATGGAATTGGGTGGCACATAAATCTAATGTAGTGTAATCTAATCAAATAAATAAATACTGCTCTGTTTAGTGATGTTGAAAATTATAACAGCGCTGAAAAAGTGGATTTATGATTGCCGTTGTAATTGGATAACTACTTGTTGTGTGTATTTGAATTTGATTGTGTACATACTATCATACAGAATTTAATTTCTAGACAAAGGCCACAGTAATGCTTTCCTCCAGCCAATGGGAGAACCAAAATGTAAGTTGGACACACTTTGTACTAGCTCCACAATTCTATTCTGAAATAAGGAAGTAACTGGAGCTAGCCTCACACATTAAATTCTGGAAGAGAGAGTGGAAGTTATTCAAAGGAGGGTTTTAGCAGGTTCTGGACAATCAGAGTGAACAATTTGACTATTTCAGAGAATAGATAAATACCAACTCTGACTGCCTCCATCTATTCTCTGCCTTCCAAGTCCGAGCTGATCAGAAGGAAATGGGGATTTTGCAGTAACCTTTCCCTGGAGTGAGAGGGAATGGAGATTTTACAGTATCCTTCCCCTGGAGTGGGGTGGGAATCGAGATTCCCCTGCCACGCCCACTAAACCATGCCCACTAAGCCACATCCACAGAACCAGTAGCAATTTTTTTGAATCCCACCACTGGTTAGTGGTTGGTCCACTCTTTCCCTCCACTCATTTCCCCTCCTCTTAATTTTTTTTTGAGAAGCAGGGTGACCTTTTAACATCTAAAAATCACTGGTGAAGTAGCAAATCCTGCAGACCAAAAAGGGAAAGGAGCTACAGAACTATCAAACAGGATGGGAGGGGCTGGAAGGATTTTTCACCAGGCAAAACGAAGGCTCCAGCTTTTTCCTGAGTTGTCTTTCTCTATCTCCTTTGCATGTTTTCTTACATTAATAAATAGCAAGTTTTCAGAAGGCCAATTGCTCAGCCTCGACAGCAATAAAATACAGTCTATTTCCCTTCCCCACCCTAAATTACACAGTTGAAGCAACCAACTCTGCAGTCTGGGTTCTGTTTTGATAATCAAAAGAAACCTCAGCGCACAGAAGCATCATCTGTTTTATTCTAAGCATGCATGACAGGTTTCTACAAAAGAGCGAGCAGATCTTTCAGCCTTTCCATCTGCCCTCTCCTGTCATGCAAAGGATCCTTCTAGATATCTCGTGGGGAAAGGGGAGGGGGAGAGAAATATTACACAATGCTACAATTGCTATAAGGGAAAACTTAGAAGGTGCCTTTTTCTTCTGCTCCCCTTTTTTTAATTTTATTTATTTATTTATTTATTCTTTGTCCAATATACAATACATATGGAAGAGAGTAGGCATTACGTAATATATATAAAGATAGAAGGAAAAAGAGGATATATATGATATAAGAGATAAGGAGAGAATATATATGATATATGTATATATATATATGTAGATAGATAGATAGATAGATAGATGATAGATAGATAGATAGATAGATAGATAGATAGATAGATAAGGTAAAGGAAGACAATTGGACAGGGGACGATAGGCACATCAGTGCACTTATATACGCCCCTTTTATACCGACGAACTCTGGATTTCCAAGAGTTTGCTTTCTGGTTTTGCGTGGCATTCTCCCTTTTTCAGTTTGAGCAAAATATATTCTGGAGAGTAAAGGAACAACTGCTGTGTATTCTGCAGGCAAACGAAATGTTAATAGTCCCTTAGAAACTGCACAGTGGGAAACGGATAATTCAATCACAGGGAGAAAAAGAAGAGGGACTAGAAATGGGCTCAGTGGGAGGGAAAGTCATTTCTCCAGCTGGGCCTGCATCAAAGCAAGTAAAGGGGGAGGTAAACCTCCCAGGTTTCAGGGCACCTATTTCCAAGGGAGCCTGCACTGAACTGCAGCATTAAAAAAAAAAAAACATTCAGGATAGAACGTTTTGTCATGTCCTTCCATCTCATCCTCAAGAATATTATGGCACAAAAACTGGCAACATAAGGGAGGAAAAACGGTGAGAAGAAAAAGTTCTTGTAAAACCCTCCTGCCATCCTTGCCATACATCCCATTCACCAACATGGACCATCCTTGACTTTGTTTATTCGTATAACCTTACTTATTTAATGTTATACATTTATGCATAACAATCTAATAGGGGTTTAAAGAGAGGGATATGTATGTATGTATGTATGTATGCTCAAAAAAATGGAGGGAGCACTTAAACAACATGATATAACTCCAAGTAAATCAAAGTTCTGTAAAATCATACCTCCAGATGGATTCAAAATTGGCTAACTAGCCACATTCAACATGTAATGCTACATAGAGGGATATAGGCAGTGGAATACCCCAAAGCTCTGTTTTAGGTCCAGTACTCTTCAACATCTTCATCAATGACTTGGACGAGGGGATAGATGGGGAACTTATCAAATTTGTAAATGACACCAAACTGGCAACGATAGCCAACACTCCAGAATATAGGTGCAAAATACAGAAGGATCTTGACAGACTTGAACAATGAGCACTATCTAACAAAATGAAATTCAATGGTGAAAAAAGTAAGGTTCTATATTTAGGCAAGAAAAATAAAATGCACAGGTACAGAATATGTGGTACATTGCTCAACAGTAGTAAGTGTGAGAGGGATCTTGGAGTCCTAGTGGACAACCATTTAAATATGAGCTAGTAGTGTGCAGCAGCTGCCAAAAAAGCCAACACAGTTCTAGGCTGCATTAACAGAGGGATAGAATCAAGATCATGTGAAGTATTAATACCACTTTATAATGTCTTGGTAAGGCCACACTTGGAATACTACATTCGGTTTTGGTCACCACGATGCAAAAAGGATATTGAGACTCTAGAAAAAGTGCAGAGCAGAGCACCAAAGATATTTAGAGGACTGGAGGCTAAAACATATGAAGAACGGTTACAGGAACTGGGCATGGCTAGTTGAATGAAACGAAGGACCAGGGGAGACATGATAGCAGTGTTCCAGTATCTCAGGGGTTGCCATAAACAAGAAGGAGTCAACCTATTCTCCAAAGCACCTGAGAGTAGAACAAGAAGCAATGGAGAGAAGTAACTTAGAACTAAGGAGAAATTTCCTGACAGTCAGAACGGTTGGTCAATGGAACAACTTGCCTCCAGAAGTTATGAATGCCCCAGAACTGGAAGTTTTTCAGCAGATGTTAGATAACCGTCTGTCTGAAGTAGTGTAGGGTTTCCTATCTAAGCAGGGGGTTGGACTAGAAGACCTCCAAGGACTCTTCCAACTCTGTTGTTGTTGTTGTTGTTTCTAGTCTTATTATGCACAGACTGCATATGCTTCCATTCAAAATTCAAGCAAATACTTTTAAAATTATGTCTTCGCTTTATATTCTAGCTTTGAAATATAATTTAGCATTGAATCCTGAATATTTTTGCATCAAATCTTGAATGAGGATAAGATTGGCTTTTTCCTCAGTCCTAGAA
Source organism: Erythrolamprus reginae (assembly GCF_031021105.1). Classification (NCBI taxonomy): domain Eukaryota; kingdom Metazoa; phylum Chordata; class Lepidosauria; order Squamata; family Dipsadidae; genus Erythrolamprus; species Erythrolamprus reginae. The sequence goes on along the minus strand of NW_027248473.1, from coordinate 938,150 downwards.
AGATAAAAATAAAAAAATAACAACTGGTTCCCCTCCCCCATCATTCAACAGCAGGTGACCTTCCTAGTTCAGTTTCAATCTGCAGTCCAGAATCCAACAAAGGAACAGATTAGGGAGAAAGAAGTAGATTTGTAAACAATCATTTGCATCTCTGAAAATGCTGAATAAACTCTATTTGGATTTTACATACCTGTTGTAAATATATTTTAAGCTTTATTTCCTTGTCAGAAAAAATTCTGGATATGGTATTTCCTCAATGGCAATAATGGACTGTAACTATTGAATCTATACTGTCTGAAGTTGCTATTCCTTTGCTGCAAATATTGTAGGTTTGGAGAAAGAATTCAGCCACTGAAAAGAGAAATGAATGAGAAACTATTGCCAATGGATATGCCTCTAAATTACAGAGGTTCATTTTACCCACTGCTATGTTATGCTTTCCTATTTATTTATTTAATTTTAATTCCAACTGTGCCTAGGTAGTTTACAAATAATAACTTGAAAAGTTATTACAAACTAAATAAAAGAAGGGATCTAGATGTAATATTTAAATAGAAAATAGAAATAACAGACACACACACACACACACACACACACACACAAGCCTGCATCCAACTGGTTTGATTTAGCATAGTGTACAAATCCAGTCTCTAAAGTTTTGAGGGCACCAGTTTTTTGCATCTTATGAAGGGGGAACAAAAACATGTGTGGGTTAAGCAATAAACCATAATTAAACAAACTATGGCTTAGTTTTTAAGTTTTATCTCTATATTAATGAAGAAATAAATAATGCAGAAAATAATTTCAGTCAATTGATTAAAAATATATCTTTATAAAAGGATTATTTCTTTTTCCTCTTATTATAACTTATACTGGAAAGTAGAAAATTCAGAGCATTAATACAGAAATTCATTGTTTGCTATATTCTGAAACCCACGCTTAATTTTCTACTTTCCAGAGAAGCAAAAACTAGTTATGGAATGAGTATTAACAGGGAACTGATGTTGGTTGAACTCTACTGAATTCAGATCATTTTTCAGATCAGCATTCCACAGCTTTTTTCCCCTATCAAAATAGAACAAGTAAATTAAGCACATTCCTTTTTTAAAAACATGAACACAGTGACATTTTACACAAATATTTATCCGTATAACCTTACTTATTTAATGTTATACATTTATGCACTATAGCCAATCTAATAGGGGTTTAAAAAGAGGGAAGTGTATGTATGCATGTATGTGTTGTGGTTGGCTCTGGCCCAGCTCCTACCCCAGGTAATGTGGAGGTAGAGGCAGGGGAAACAGCAACATGTCCTAGGCCTGTTTTGTTGCCGGCACAGTCAGGGAGTGTAGTTTCCTCAGACGAAGAAGAAGGTGGGGATGACTTGGAAGAGGGGGGCTTGGCACACAGCCCAGGAAGCCAATCTCCATTATCTTTGGTCGAATCTGAGGACGAAGTGTTAGACCCACGCAGGCGCAGACTTATGCATCGAAGAAACCAATTGAGGAGATATCACAGGAGATAAGAGAGGCCACCTGTGTTTGGGTGGGGCTCCAGTAATTAGAGCTGCTGCTATAAATAGCAGCGTGCTAGTTTGGCCGTTGTGGAAGATTATCTGATCGCAGTTCTACAGGATCGTGCCTCGCTGTTTCTGAACTTTGTGGATTTTTCACGCCTTTGACACCAAAGCAAAGTGTGTGTGTGTTTCACTTTGTTGGAAGAAGGAGGGCTGTGACGTTTTTTCACAGCTACTAGCTAAGTACTTAAGGACTGATTAAGGGACTTGTATAGCCTGCAAGGTTGTTTTGGGGAAGAGTGCTCTTTGCAATACAAAAAGTGTGCTTTGTTTCTTTTGAATGTTTTGATAAAGAACATTGTTTTGAATTTTCAAATGTGTGTTTGTCTGAAATTTGTAACCTTGAATTTTCAGGAGGCTTCTACCAGAGAGCCCGGCAGAACAGTATGTATGTATGTATGTATGTTCAAAAAAATAGAGGGAACACATAAACAACACAATATAATTCAAAGTAAATCAAACTTTTGTGAAATCAAACTGTCCACTTAGGAAGCAACACTGATTGACAATCAATTCCGCATCCTGGTGTGCACATTCAACTTTGTACAGAGCAAAGTATTCAATTAGAATATTTCATTCATTCAGATCTAGGATGTGTTATTTAATAATTTAATAATAATTTATTAGATTTGTATGCCGCCCCTCTCCGAAGACTCGGGGCGGCTCACAACAAGCGACAAAACAATATTGTACAGGCACAAATCTAATATTAAGAAAAACTAAAAACCCTATCAATTAAAAAACCAAACAGCACATACATACCAAATATAAATTATAATAAGCCTGGGGGAAAGGTGTCTCAAATCCCCCATGCCTGGCGGTATAGATGGGTCTTAAGTAGTTTACGGAAGACAAGGAGGGTGGGAGCAGTTCTAATCTCTGGGGGGAGTTGATTCCAGAGGGCCGGGGCCGCCACAGAGAAGGCTATTCCCCTGGGGCCCGCCAGACGACATTGTTTAGTCGACGGGACCCGGAGAAGGCCAACTCTGTGGGACCTTATCGGCCGCTGGGATTCGTGCGGTAGTAGGCGGTTCCGGAGGTATTCTGGTCCAATGCCATGTAGGGCTTTAAAGGTCATGACCAACACTTTGAATTGTGACCGGAAACTGATCGGCAGCCAATGCAGGCCACGGAGTGTTGTAGAAATGTGGGCGAATCTGGGAAGCCCCACGATGGCTCTCGCGGCTGCGTTCTGCACGAACACTTTTCAGAGGTAGCCCCATGTAGAGAGCATTGCAATAATCGAACCTCGAGGTGATAAGGGCATGAGTGACTGTGAGCAATGACTCCCTGTCCAAATAGGGCCGCAACTGGTGCACCAGGCGAACCTGGGCAAACGCCCTCCTCGCCACAGCCGAAAGATGATGTTCCAATGTCAGCTGTGGGTCAAGGAGGACGCCCAAGTTGCGCACCCTCTCTGAGGGGGTCAGTAGTTCCCCCCCCCCTAGGGTAATGGATGGACAGATGGAATTGTCCTTGGGAGGCAACACCCACAGCCACTCCGTCTTGTCTGGATTGAGTTTGAGTTTGTTGACACCCATCCAGTCCCCAACAGCCTCCAGGCACCGGCACCTAAGGGGCTTAGAAGTGTTGCCTTTGTCATGGTCAGACCATTTTCTACTGCGGCTTGACTTCCTGGCTCCAATCCTTCCCCGCAGGGAGGCGGAACCGATTAAGCTGTTCCGCCCCAGACGCCTGATGGATCCAGAGGGCTTTCAGATGGCGCTTGGGGTTATTCCAGATACACTCGTACACAGTTCGGCAGAGTCTCTAGCTGAGGCCTGGAACAAGGCTGCAGCGGAGGCTCTTGACCGAATTGCGCCGTTGCGACCTCTCTGCGGCACTAGACCCCGTAGAGCTCCAAGGTTCAATGAGGAGCTCCGGGAGTTGAAACGCCAGAAGAGACGTCTAGAGAAGTGATGGAGGAAGAGTAAGTCCGAATCCGATCGAACACTTGTAAGAGCACATGTTAAGACTTACAAAGTGGCGCTCAAGGCGGCAAGATGCGCGTATCATTCCGCTTTGATTGCATCAGCGGAATCCCGCCCGGCCGCTCTGTTTAGGGTGACCCGCTCCCTTCTTAATCAGGGGGGAGTTGGGGAGCCCTTGCAGAGTAGTGCCGAGGATTTTAACACGTTTTTCGCTGATAAAATCGCTCCGATCCGAGCGGACCTCGACTCCAATTGGAATACAGAGTCGACTGACAACGAGTCAGTTGAGGTGACTGGGGCACGTACTTGCCCACCTGTCTGGGAAGAGTTTGATCTGGTGACACCTGATGAAGTGGACAAGGCCATTGGAGCTGTGAGTTCCGCCACCTGTTTACTGGATCCGTGTCCCTCCTGGCTGGTTTCGGCCAGCAGGGAGGTGACACGGAGCTGGGTCCAGGAGATTGTCAACGCTTCTTTGGGGAGGGGGTCCTTCCCGGATCCCTACAAGGAGGCACTTGTGCGCCCCCTCCTCAAGAAGCCTTCCCTGGACCCAGCCATTCTCAACAACTATCGACCAGTCTCCAACCTTCCCTTTATGGGGAAGGTTGTTGAGAAGGTGGTGGCACTCCAGCTCCAGTGGTCCTTGGAAGAAGCCGATTATCTAGGTCCTCAGCAGTCAGGATTCAGGCCCGGCTACAGCACGGAAACTGCTTTGGTCGCGCTGATGGATGATCTCTGGCGGGCCCGGGACAGGGGTTTATCCTCTGTCCTGGTGCTTCTTGACCTCTCAGTGGCTTTCGATACCATCGACCATGGTATCCTTCTGCGCCGGCTGGAGGGGTTGGGAATGGGAGGCACTGTCCTTCAGTGGTTCTCTTCCTACCTCTCTGGTCAGTCGCAGTCGGTGTTAGTGGGGGGTCAGAGGTCGACCTCTAGGTTACTCCCTTGTGGGGTGCCTCAGGGGTCGGTCCTCTCCCCCCTACTATTTAATATCTACATGAAACCGCTGGGTGAGATCATCCAAGGGCATGGGGTGAGGTATCATCAGTATGCAGATGATACCCAGCTTTACATCTCCACCCCTTGTCCAGTCGGCGAAGCAGTGGAAGTGATGTGCCAGTGCCTGGAGGCTGTTGGGGTCTGGATGGGTGTCAACAGACTCAAGCTCAACCCGGATAAGACGGAGTGGCTGTGGGTTTTGCCTCCCAAGGACAATTCCATCTGTACGTCCATCACCCTGGGGGGGGAGTCACTAACCCCCTCAAAGAGGGTTCACAACTTGGGCGTCCTCCTCGATCCACAGCTCACATTAGAGAAACATCTTTCAGCTGTGGCAAGGGGGGCGTTTGCCCAGGTTCGCCTGGTGCACCAGTTGCGGCCCTATTTGGACCGGGGGTCACTGCTCACAGTCATTCATGCCCTCATCACCTCGAGGCTCGACTACTGTAATGCTCTCTACATGGGGCTACCTTTGGAAAGTGTTTGGAAACTTCAGATCGTGCAGAATGCAGCTGCGAGAGCTATCATGGGCGTTCCTAAATTTGCCCATGTTACACCAACACTCCGCAGTCTGCACTGGTTGCCGATCAGTTTCCGGTCACAATTCAAAGTGTTGGTTATGACCTATAAAGCCCTACATGGCACCGGACCAGAATATCTCCGGGACCGCCTTCTGCCGCACGAATCCCAGCGACCAGTTAGGTCCCACAGATTTGGCCTTCTCCGGGTCCCGTCAACGGACAGATGGGATTGTCCTTGGGAGGCAGAACCCACAGCCACTCCGTCTTATCCGGGTTGAGTTTGAGTCTATTGACACCCATCCAGGCCCCAACAGCCTCCAGGCACCGGCACATCACTTCCACCGCTTCGTTGACTGGGCATGGGGTGGAGATGTAAAGCTGGGTATCATCCGCATATTGATGATACCTCACCCCATGTCCTTGGATGATCTCGCCCAGCGGTTTCATGTAGATGTTGAATAGCAGGGGGGAGAGGACCGACCCCTAAGGCACCCCACAAGGGAGAAACCTAGGAGTCGACCTCTGACCCCCCACTAACACCGACTGCGACCGGCCAGAGAGGTAGGAGGAGAACCACTGAAGAACAGTGCCTCCCACTCCCAACCCCTCCAGCCGGTGCAGAAGGATACCATGGTCGATGGTATCGAAAGCCGCTGAGAGGTCAAGGAGCACCAGGACAGAGGATAAACCCCTGTCCCGGGCCCGCCAGAGATCATCCATCAACGCGATCAAAGCAGTTTCCATGCTGTAACCGGGCCTGAAACCCGACTGCTGGGGACCTAGATAATCGGCTTCTTCCAAGGACCGCTGGAGTTGGAGTGCCACCACCTTCTCAACAACCTTCCCCATAAAGGGAAGGTTGGAGACTGGACGGTAGTTATTAAGCACAGCTGGGTCCAGGGAGGGCTTCTTGAGGAGGGGGCGCACAAGCGCTTCTTTATAGAGTGATGGAAAAACTCCCCTCCCCAAGGAAGCGTTGGTAATCTCCTGGGCCCAGCTCCGTGTCACCTCCCTGCTGGCCGAAACCAACCAGGAGGGACACGGATCCAGTAAACAGGTGGCGGAACTCACAGCTCCAATGGCCTTGTCCACTTCATCAGGTGTCACCAGATCAAACTCTTCCCAGACAGGTGGACAAGTACGTGCCCCAGTCACCTCGACTGACTTGTTGTCAGTCGACTCTGTTTTACAATTGGAGTCGAGGTCGGCCCGAATCCGAGCGACTTTATCAGCGAAAAACGTGTTAAAGTCCTCGGCACTACTCTGCAAGGGCTCCCCAACTCCCCCCTGATTAAGAAGGGAGCGGGTCACCCTAAACAGAGCGGCCGGGCGGGATTCCGCTGATGCAATCAAGGCGGCATGGTACGCGCATCTTGCCGTCTTGAGCGCCACTTTGTAAGTCTTAATAAAAGCTCTTACAAGTGTTCGATCAGATTCAGACCTACTCTTCCTCCATCGCTTCTCTAGACGTCTCTTCTGGCGTTTCAACTCCCGGAGCTCCTCGTTGAACCATGGAGCTCTACGGGGTCTAGCGCCACGGAGAGGTCGCAAAGGCGCAATCCGGTCAAGGGCCTCTGCTGCAGCCTCGTTCCAGGCTTTCGCAAGAGACTCTGCCGAACTGTGGACAAGTGCCTCTGGAATAACCCCAAGCGCCGTCTGAAAGCCCTCTGGGTCCATCAGGCGTCTGGGGCGGAACATCTTTTTTTTTTTTTTTTAATATTTTTTATTATTTTCAAAATAAAACGAACAAAGACATACAACATTGAACATTTAAGGAGCTACTATTGCTCCTCTTATCATAGAAGTCTAACTAATACAGAATAAAAAAAACTCTAACTATTACAAGATCTAAGCAGAAAAGCCACACTCGAAGATTACATTGTCATTACTTTTAATTATAGTTTTTTTTTAAATTAAGATTGTTAATTAAGTTTCTTTGTATATATTTTTTTAAACAAAAAATAATAATAATATACTTATATGTATATGTATATATCAAAAAGCAATAAACAAATTATTACTAATACAAAAAGAAAATAATATAAACACTTCTAGGTTAGTTATACTATAGACTATATAAACTATATGATTCTATCTTATGATTTTTAAATAGTCATTTATTCTTATATATTTAATTTTTAATACTATTTTTGTCGTTCCACCAATCATATACTTTATCCCAAATTTTATAAAATTCTGTTTCAGTTTGATTGTTCAACCTTTTAGTCATCATGTCTAGTTCTGCACACTCTATAATTTTTTTAAACACCTCAGTGTCTTTCGGTATCGTCTTTTCTTTCCATTTCTGCGCGAATGTTATTCGTGCTGCCGTCAATATATGTATTATTAAATAGTAAATTTCTTTTTTATACTTTATATTTGAAATACCCAATAGAAAAAATTCAGGAGATTTTATAATCTTCTCCTTTGTTATTTCATTTATCCAATTCTCTACTTTGTTCCAAAATATTTTGGTCTCCGGACAGGTCCACCATGCATGGTAGTATGTGCCGACTTCTTTTTTACATTTCCAACAAATGGGCGATACCGAAGGAAACATTTTAGAGATTCTGTATGGTGGAAGGTGCCATCTATAAAACATCTTAATTTGATTTTCTTTAAAAGAAATTGATTTTGTTATTTTCCAATTATACGTCCATATCTTTTCCCAAGTATCTATATCAATCTCTTTGCCAAAATTTTTGCACCAACTGATCATATTATCTTTCAATATCCAACCTATCGTCCTATGATTTAGTAAATATTTATAAACATTTCCAATTGTCTTTGTTTGATTTTGGAATAGTAATTTGCCCAGTACATTGTTTTCTTTTTTAAAGATATAAGTCTTTACGTCTGTTTGGTATCTGGAACTAATCTGCATATAATGCCACCAATCTAAATCTATACCTAACTCATATAACTCTTGTTTTGTTCTTAATTTTAATTGATTATTTAACAAGTCACTATATTTCCAAGTCTTACCTTTTCCTTTTAGATTTGGGTGCACTATGGCTTCAAGGGGTGAAACCCATTCTGGCATTACTAAGAAATGGTTTTTCTTTATTTCATTCCACACTTCTATCAATGCCTTCCTAATAACATTATTTTTGAAATATGAGTGGGTTCTTAACTTGTCATACCATACAAATGCATGCCACCCGACCATCAAGTCATGGCCTTCTAAATTAAGCAATCTTTGATTTTCTAGTGTGAGCCATTCTTTTATCCATGTCAAAGCCGTGGCATGATAATATAGTTTCCAATTTGGAAGACCCAGACCACCTCTCTCCTTACGGTCTTCTAACGAATTTTGTTTTATTCTTGACTTTTTTCCTTGCCAAATAAATTTTCTTATTATCTTATTCAGTTCGGCAAAGAATTTCGTTCCTGGATTTATTGGAATCACTTGAAAAAGGAATAATATTTTTGGAAGAATATTCATTTTAACTGTGGAGATTCTTCCAACAAATGATAATTGTAAGTTACTCCATATTTCTAAGTCTTTTTAAATCTGACTTAATAGTTTTAAATAATTGTCATTTTTTAAAGATAGGGCTTTGGAGGTCATCCATATCCCTAAGTATTTCACTTTTTTCGTCATCTTCATGTTTGATAAGTCTCCTAGGTATTTTCTCTGTATTTCAGTCATATTTTTTGTTAATATCTGTGTCTTTTCCTTATTTATTTTCAATCCTGCAACTTTCCCATATTCTTCAATCACATTTGTTAAATTTAAAATAGATTCTGTTGGGTCATCTAAAATAAAGACTACATCATCTGCAAATGCTTGTGTTTTATAGACTTCTTTTCTAATTTTCAATCCTTTTATTTTCTGGTCTGCTCTTATTTTTATCAGCAATACTTCTAGAGTTAAAATAAATAACAATGGTGATATTGGACAACCTTGTCTTACTCCTCTTTGTATAACTACTTTTTCTGTTTGTTCACTATTTATTATAATTTTAGCAGTTTGTTCAGAATATATAGCATCTATTATATTAAAAAACTTTGTTCCTACTTCCATCTTATTTAATTGTATTTTCATAAAATTCCAATCCACGTTGTCAAATGCTTTTTGGGCATCTAGAAATACAAGTGCCATTTGCTTTTCAGGGTGCTGTTCATAGTATTCCAAAGTATTAACTATTATTCTTAAATTATTTTTAATTTGTCTTCCTGGTAAAAATCCATTTTGATCACTATGTATCATGTTATTTATAATACCTTTAAGTCTATTGGCAAATATTGATATAAAGATTTTATAATCTACGTTCAACAATGAAATAGGTCTGTAATTTTCAATTTTTTCTTTCTTGGTATCAGCCTTATGTATTAAGGTTATTAAAGTTTCTGACCAGGTTTTTGGTAATTTACCTCCCTGCCTCCCTGCGGGGAAGGATTGGAGCCAGGAAGTCAAGCCGTAGTAGAAAATGGTCTGACCATGACAAAGGCACTGCTTCTAAGCCCCTTAGTCTCAGACCATTACTCAATTGCTCGGAAAGGAATACCATGTCGGGTGCGTGCCCCCCCCTCATGAGTCGGACCCTGTACTACTTGAGTCAGGTCCATGGCTGTCATGGTGGCCATGAACTCCTGTGCCAACCCAGAGGTTTCGCCGAGTGACGGCAGGTTGAAGTCCCCCAAGACAATAAGTCTGGGGAACTCCACCGCCAACCCGGCTACCTCCTCGAGTAGCACAGGCAGGGCTTTTGACACGCAGCTGGGAGGCAGGTACGTGAGAAATAAGCCCACCTGAACCCCTAAGTCCAACTTCATCAAGAGTGACTCGCAACCCGCAATTTCCGGAGCAATGAGTCCACGTAGGCAAAGGCTGTCCCTGGCTATAATAGCCACTCCTCCCCCCCTTCCCTGGGGTCGAGGTTGATGCCATATCTGAAACCCAGCTGGGCAGATTTCAGAGAGAGGAACACCTCCCTCTGGGCCCAGCCAGGTTTCAGTAATACATGCCAGGTCGGCCTCCTCATCCAGGATCAAATCCCGAATGAGGAGAGCTTTATTTACCACCGACCTGGCATTAAGCAGCAGCAACCTGAGCCCAGGGCCAGAGTTACACTCATCACCAGTACCCAAGATTGGGCTCACGGAGCCAGAACAAGGGATCGTTATTAAGCAACGGTCCCTCGTTCCCCTGGAACGGCTAACTCCGCGGCCCCCGCCATATCTGCCTCTCCCCAGCAACACAGGAATATTCTGACCCTCTGTCACCCCAGAGATTAGTGCCGCCTCCCCTCCCGCCTCTCCGGCGTCAGGTGGGCAAAGTCTATCATTCATACTGCTTCCATTTATCACATTCATACCATACTCCCACCCGCCCCAACCATTGCATTCATACCAATCATTCGTCCCAAATTTACCCCAATCATCCATTAATTACAAAACCCCCTAGTGATATTAAAATGAATTAAATTAATAATAATTAAAATACTAATAATATATATCACAATATAAAATAGGAATAAAAAGTTCATAGATTAATAGTTAATAATATAAAATCAGAGCTTAGCTATTAATTAAAGTTGGTAAAGTGCAAAGTTCTAAAGTGCTAAAAATATAGGAAATAATTAAAAATCAACTATCCATCAAGCCAGCAATACTGACACCAGTTCTTAAAGGTGAGTTCTGGGGGGGGAAAAGAATTGATCAGGGGAAAAATGTTGTTGAGGGAGAAATCTTGGCATATTGTTGTTAAGTTTTTGGTGCCAGCCACTGCCACTGGCTGGCACTCTCAGGTCTTTCTCTGGGTTCTCAGTCACTTCCTCTCCTCTGCTCTTACAATGCTTCCAGGTCTCCAGACCCTCTGCAGTCTTATGAGGTCTTAATAGAAACTCCATGTGGGCTCAGTGGGGCGAGCTTCAGGCACTGCCTCAGTCTCAGTTCCTCTTTCCTCCTTCCTCTTTCTTTCCTCTTTCTTTCCTCTCCTTCCTCCCACTAGTTCATTCCTCCATAGTCCCTCCGGCGCCGGGTGTTCCCACCATACAGCTCCTTGGCGTCTCGGGTCTATGCAGTGGGGGGAGGGCAATTTCAGACGTCGCCCCTCTTCTCCCCTCTCTCCTTTTCTCTCGGTGCACGCTCTCTCCTCCCGTCAGCTGTCCTTCCTTGCACACTCGAGACCCCTCCAGGGGACCATCAGCTTCAGGAGACCTCCTCCAAAAAAGGCTTCCCCCGGAGTCTGGGTCGTCCAAGCCAGTTGTTTCTTGGTTTGCTCCCTCTCCTCTCCCTGGCCGTCACGGTCCTCCACTCTTCCCTTCTCCGACTCACCCGACTCACTCTCGGCAGCGCGGCTCAGCTGTAAATAGCAGCCGCCATTCCTCCGTATCTCCGCCAACCCGACTCCAGGCGTGTTCGTGGCCAAACAGCTCGCCACCGCCACGAACACCGCCGAATCTAGGATTTCTGGAAACGGGGACACTTCACCTCCCCAGAACTTCAAAGCAGTTGCTGACTCAACGGGGGGGGGGGGGGTTTCCTATATTTTCCTTTGATATTTAGCCGTAGTCCGGTGGAGCTATATTCCACCCTCCTCCTCCCACCGGAACCGGAAACGCCTTGTTGTCCCTTACAAATAGGCATAAAAACCCATATTCCTTCTAAGCTATCTTGCTATAACTCAGTATTGTTACTTAAATCATACTGTACATAATAATTACAATTATTATCGTAAGTTATTTTCAGATAAGATATGAAATTGGATGGAGAACATGGACCTTCAGCATTTTGGAAAATTGATAATCTAGTTGATTTTCACCAAATTCTTTTGCATATTTATATGGCATCTTAATAAATTCTTGCTGAAAAATGAAAACCTTGCCATTCAGAAAAGAAAAATCATTTTCTTTCACCAATGTGACATTTTTAGTATAATCAAAAATTCCTATTAAAAAAAGTGAGATAACTGTGAATGTTTATTATTTTAGCAGATATTTTATATAATTGCTACAAAAGATATGAAACACCACATCCCCAAAAATTTTAATTATTAAATTAAACTTCCAAGTTCAGTATCTTTCAAATCTCACGTTGTTTTGGAAATTGCTAAGAATGAGCAAATGAACACAGAGATAGCAATGTTGCAATACTTAATATCTTAGTTAACTATTATTGATTTTGCCGCATCAGACCCTCAGTAGTGAGTAACAACTAATATTCAGCTCATCTAGAGAGCAATAGCTGCAAAAAGCTGGTTTGTGAGATCAGAAGGTTTTTCTGAGACAAGTCTGGAAATCATTTCCACGAGACATGCAATAATTAGGTAATACTAAGTATAGTAAGCCATATACTAAATATAGTAAAACCTATATTTAACGAAGCATTTTGGCAAGCAATTGAAACTCAATTACTGGTGAGACTGTTCTTATATATTATTGCAAGGCCCTAGGGCAGTAATGGTGAACCTATGGCAAGGGTGCCACAGGTGGCACACGGAGCCATATCTGCTGGCACAAGAACTGTTGCCCTAGCTCAGCTCCAACATGCATGTGTGGGCTGGACAGCTGATTTTTGGCTCACACAGAGGCTCTGGGAGGCCGTTTCTGGCTTCTAAAGAAACTCGGATGGGTGTGTGGAGGAGGGCGTCCAGGGAAGCCTTTGGAGCCTGGGTAAGGCAAAACACCTACTGGCCTCTGGAGGCTGGGGAAAGCTGTTTTCGCTCCTCTCCAGGCATTGAATTATGGGTGTGGGCACTTGCACATGTGTGATAGCACAGGCCCACGCTCTTTCGGCATCTGAGGGGAAAAAGGTTCGCCATCACTGCCCTAGAGCTTTGATGGAGACCCTATGGAGCCCTTTCTGTGGGCACGCAAGCCATCACACAGCTCAGCCGCTGTAGCAAATGATTAGGAAACTGTCAGAATTAATACCTTGCTTTTTTCCACAAATAGCCTCTCCCCCCTTAATAAAAACAAACGGAGATTTATTTTTAAAATGTGAACGGAATGAAGAAAGTGGCAGTAATAATAATAATAATAATTGTTGTTGTTGTTTGTTGTTGTTGTTGTTTAGACTTGCATGCAGTAGCCACAATCCTCTCAAGTGGGAGCCCAGATGAATCAGCATTAACATGGAGAGATGTAGAATGAGGCCTAAAAAGCCTCCAGGCACTGTTTTATGCGTTGCCACGATGTTAGAGTCAGTTGCCTGGCAACCTGTTCTCTAGTTAAAATTTGGGATGGCAATAATTACAGGCAGGAAACCAGATAGGATGGCACCTTTTGTGCCACCTCCACCCCGCAAATGGTTGGAGGCAACTGAGAGGAGAAGCATGGGAGCAATGACATCCATTTTGAAATGAAGTGTCTTTTCCATCTCTGCTAATATTAAGAACATCATTCTCAGAACAGCAGTGAGTTGTTTGCGGTTCGGTCCATTTCTGCGAACCAGTAGCTGAGCAGAAGGGGGCTCTGTCCACCCGCCCATCGCATACACAGGCAAACTGATAGCAAATGGTAGATTGAAAAACAGATCGAGAAACAGTGCTTTCAATCCCAATAAACTGGTGCAGATGATGGTCTGCAGAATAGACAGGTCTTAATGTACTGTCAGATGTAAGGGTTAACATGAACTGGAGTACAACCAGCTGTTAGCAGGATTGCCATCTGGATACTCCCTTAGGGTGGAACTAGATATAAAAAGAAAATGTCAGGTTCTCAATCTGTTGTTTGTTTGTTTCTTTGAACAATGTTAATACTGACATTAACATTAGCAATAATAGGATGGGGTATTATGTAATAAAAGACTATTAAATGAAGACAACAAAGCGGAGCAGGCTTGTGTTGTTGACTTGTTGGGTCTTCTCACCATTTTCCAGATATACATGTTTTCCCCGCTCTCAAACCAACTAAAATTCTCCAAAACATCTTAAGTAAACAAAAAGATGCTCAAGGAAGAAAGAAAACCTCCAACTTTCCCGATGAAGTGTTAGCACCCAATAGTCTATATGCAGAAGTTTAGCCAATGTTGGCTTGTGAGACAAAAAATTTAAAAATCCCAGAAAAACATGTAATTCCAATTTGTTTGTATGGGTTGGAGTATTTTGTACAGCTTGAATTTTTTCACAGGTAGGATGGATATCCTTGGAGTCTATTAGGTATCCCAGAGATTAGATCTGGGGCACCCCAATCTTGCACTTGGAACTTTTTAACTTGAGGCCAGCCTCTCTAAAACATTGTAATACAGTCATGAGGCAGCCAGTTAGTTCCTCAGAAGAGCTTGCAGACAACAGAATGTCGTCAAAATAGGGGAGGATCCCGGGATGCCTGACAGAAGCTTCTCCATCAGGCTCTGGAAGATCCCAGGGGCCACACAACCCTCAAATTGAAGTCCACGACATCAAAAGGTGCCTTGATGGGTGAAAATGCATCTGCTGTGGTCTGGCCTACAGAGTTGCTGGTATGCTTGTTGTAAATCCAGTTTTGCAAAAATGGATTCTTGTTCCAGAGGATGCAGCAAGTATTGAACAACAGGGACAGGATATGGATTTACCTGTAAAGCCTTATTCAAAGTTGCCTTATAATCCGCACATATGCAAATTGATCCATTGGGTTTGATTGGGATAACAATTGGGGTTTCCCATTTTGCATAGTCTACAGCTTCCCAAACTCCCTGTACCACTAATCTACCCAACTCTTGGTCCACTCTTCCTTGGAGGGTGAGGCTGTCCAATTAAAAATTACTCCTAATTCTGACAATAAGGAGTGAAAATTACTGTCATTAAGGGCATGGACACCAAAGCCTCAAACCAGTCCAATCCCAAAAATGAGGGAAGGGGACCCCCAACAACAATAAGGTTTAGGAGACCAAAAAAACTGCTTGTATCTGACGGCAAATTTCCCACAACCTCAACAGGGATTTGATTACCTTGATAGTCTTGCAGTCGCCTAGTGGTCGAAGCCAATCTTCTTTTGGATATGGAGGGAACCAATCTTTTCAGGGTGCTCCAAGGGATAATAGAAAGGGCGGGGCCAGTATCAATCTCCATTTGACAGGGCTTTCCCTCCAATTCTAACCTGAGGTAAATCTTTTTGGAGATCTCAGAGTCGGTGTGGCCAATTACAGTGTCCTTAAGTCTGGAATTTCAATAGATAATAAAACAGTCCCTGTTTCTCCACTCCTGGCCCTGTCTGCTATATACAGGATGATAATTTTGAGCTGATTTGACTTGCTGTCAACATGGTTGGCCAGATCTGCAAACCTGAGCTATGTGCCACTTCCTGCCACAACATCTGCAGATTGGGTTTTTAAAATGGCAAGCTGGTCATAAATGGGGTCCTCCACCACTCTCACAGCGTTCCTGGGTCCGCCTGTATTCTTTCTTTCGGCTAGGTGTTTGAGCCATTTCGAACCAGCTCACCTCATCCCCCACCTCAGCTAGGGGATCCCAGTCCACCTTCTCATGAGGTATAGAAGCTGCTCCTCTCCCTGAAATAAATCCTGCAGACTTCTGTAACTCCACAGCTGATTGGTTGGACATCTCAGAGGCTCTAGCCTCTTCTACGCAGATTGGAGAGTAACGTCCTTCCTTGCCAGTAACCGCTTCTGAAGTCTTAAATCTCTTACTCCACATACCAACTGGTCTAAAAGGAGATCCTTTAAGTTCCAAAACTCACAATATTGGGCAGCTGCTCTCAGAGCTGACATAATCTGATTTATAGTCTCTCTTTCTGCTTGATACCTTTGTTTGAATGCATGTCGCCTGGCTAACTTTAAGGCAAAGGTGCATGCCCTGGTAGCTTGTCAAGGAGTATTGGCCATGAGGCATTCTGCACTTTCTGAAGTGCCATCAAGTTTTGGGCTGCTTCAAACATATCATGGCCACGAAGGCTTAAAAACACAGCCAGTTTATGATCCACTGGTAGTCACTTAAAATTGTTTGCCGCCAAGAAACAGTCAAACCTGTCCAAAAAGGAGTCCCAAGAATCTGTCTTTTGGTCAAAAGGGGCAAATGTCGAGAGGGTGGCCATTATATTATTATTATTATTATTATTATTATTATTATTATTATTATTTATTAGATTCGTATGCCGCCCCTCTCCGAAGACTCGGGGAGACTAACAACAATGAAAAGACAATGAAAATAAATCTAATATTAAAAATAATCTAAAAAACCGCAATTTAAAAAACCACTCATACATACAAGCATACCATGTATAAATTCTATAAGCCTTAGGGGAAGAGAAATTTCAATTCCCCCATACCTGACGACAGGTATGGAGTTTGCAAAAGGCAAGGAGTTTGCAAAAGGCAAGGAGGGTGGGGGCCACTCTGATATCTGGGGGGAGCTGGTTCCAGAGGGTCGGGGCCGCCACAGAGAAGGCCATGCTGGAATGGAGGCTCATAAGCTGATTCTGCAGCTAGAAAGGAAAATAAACAACCTCTTATCACCTTAAAAAAATTATCTCAGTGCTTCAGAAGTGACATTTCATTTCGGAGCTGCCAACATCTCACCCTTGTCACCAGTAATGTGTAGACTAACTTGGTGCTGAATGAGAGAGGTGAGGCTGGGAAATGTTCAACTCTTTATTTGGGCCGTAGCCTTGCTAATGTGACTCACTCCTGGCTAACTGAGGGAACTCTATGATCTGACAGCTCTTATATAGTCCCAGCTGTCAGCATCTTAACCAATTGTTGACCTGTAGTTCCCCCGTTTCAGCTGGGGTGGCCTGCAGCCAATCACAGGCTTCTATGACTCCACATGGTCTCACTGCATGTAACACTATAGCTTAAGGATTGTAACAGCCACTGAATGGGACAGATAAGAGATTAGCAGAGTGCATCAATGAACAACATCCTTGGCAGGAAAACTATTGAATGTAAATAGGCAGAAAATTCCATTGACAGCACTGGTGATGTTACCATGCGAGGAAATGAAACATTTACAAGTTCACCAAGCTCAAAGACCATAAAGGAATCGCATCTCAGACATTAACACCCTTGAAAATGTCCAAAGATACTTCACCAGAAGAGCCCTTCACTCCTCCACTCGAAACAGAATACCCTACGAGACTAGACTTTCAATCCTGGGCCTAGAAAGCCTAGAACTAAGACACCTTAAACAAGATCTAAGTATTGCCCACAAGATCATATGCTGCAATGTCCTGCATGTCGGCGACTACTTCAGCTTCAACCACAAAAACACAAGAGCACACAACAGATTTAAACTTAATATTAACTGCTCCAAACTTGACTGTAAAAAATATGACTTCAGTAACCGAGTTGTCGAAGCGTGGAACTCATTACCGGACTCCATAGTGTCACCCCCAACACTTTACCCTTAGATTATCTACGGTTGACCTATCCAGATTCCTAAGAGGTCAGTAAGGGATGAGTACAAGTGCACTAGAGTGCCTTCCGTCCCCTGTCCTATTACTCTCCTATATCTCCTATACCTTTCATGTATTCCTATATCTCTTCTTCTATTCTTTCATTGATATGTTCTATTACTATACCTTCTTTTCTATTCTTTCTTAGATATATTTTACTATGAGTATGTCCTCTATAACCATCATGTATTTTACTATGTGTGTATAGATATATACCCACTAAAACACTCTTTGTGTATTGGACTAAATAAATAGATAGATAAATAAACAAACAAACAAACAAATAAACAAGCAAGCAAGCAAGCAAGCAAGCAAGCAAGCAAGCAAGCAAGCAAGCAAGCAAGCAAGCAAGCAAATAATAAGTAAGTAAGTAAGTAAGTAAGTAAGTAAGTAAGTAAGTAAATGTTATTTGGTAGGTGGGTCCTGAAAATTGGTGTGTGCAGAGTGAGAGGTGGGAGACTCTGATGATAATAGTTTGCTCTTCTTGGTTGATCTTGAAAAAGCTAAGCAATATGAGACCTCACTGGTATTTCTTGAGATACTATCATGGCTACAAGCCAGGCTGAAAAGGCTCCCAGAAAAGGCAATAACAAACTAATTATAGTACTGTTGCTAAAGAACCTTCATAGGCATAGACAGAGCTTAATAATATTATATTGTGCATAATAATAGGCAGTGCTAAAAAGTCAAAATGAGCAATAAATAATCTTAGAAAATTAGAGTGGTTGAAATTGCTTAATTCAATCATCTTTCAAGTTAGGCAGGGGAATATAGAATATAGATCTCATTAAATTAGGATTACTATCAACCTACCATATTGAGATAGTATTATTGTCTTTTCATCTTCCTGGAGTGTGCCCTGCCTTTTCTATCCTACTTTCAATTTTTCTGCCATTTCTTTTGGTCTATCAGCAAAGAGACTTTAATTGGAAGAGGCATTACAGTTGCATAATGATAGAATAATTTATGTCATCATATTCTACTACAGCTTGTGTGTGTATGTGGGGGGTTTTTTTGATGTTGTTAGGGTTATGGCTTTAATTTGTACTTTTGGTATGCTTGCTGGGTCCTAACGTTTTAATTTTTAGAATTGCACATTTCATCCTGAGTAGAATGACGTATTTCTTTATGCTCTTTTTACGCTTTAAATTTTGGGCACCGTAATAAAACTTTGGGACAATGCTGACTCGGATTATGCCATTACCTATTTGTGTAGTAGGTCTGTTCTACTTTTAAGACTTTCTGAGCTATCAGGGATTATTGGAAGGTACCTAACAGACATCAGCCATTTTCTCTTGTCCAGATGGTATGGCATAAGACAACTTGAAATCACATGGTTAGACAGAAGCTGAAAACACCCTGGAGGGGTGCCTGGAGGATCCAGCATCTTGTTCAAGACAATCCATCTTTTGTTCTCAGAGTGTGCCTTCACAGCCAAATTCTCTTGGCCTTTGGAAAGCCAGATGGGCCAGGGCTGGAAAGATTGGTAGAACAGATCCCAGTTTATTAACACACTGCGGTATGTAAGGTTGGATTGGATTCAGCTTCAGTTAATGTGGGCCATCTTGTTCTTTTGTGTGATTGTATTAGAAGAAACTGAGTTTAAAAGATCAGCAGTTCTAATCCAAAGTAAAAATCAGCGCGTTGCAAGACAATATATTTCAGGTTTTATATACATTTATATCAAAAACCTTTGCAAAGTTGTGAAGCAGAAGAATAGAATAGGGTCGCAGTTTCTTATGCAGAAATTGGTGAGGTATTTAGTTTTTGTTTTGTTTAGTTTTATTAGATTTATAGCCGCCCTTCTCCAGGCAGACTCAGGGCAGCTTACCGAATGAAATAGACCGAGTAACAATAAATAGAATTTAAAATATTCAAAATAAATAAAATAATAATAATAAATTTATTGTCATTGTCAAAACAACGAATTGTCATTGGCAACTAAAGTTGTGTGACACCCAGAGACCAGTCCCACCATACATAAAAATTAGAATAGTTAAATTTAAAAATAAAATAAAAAATAGAATAAAAAATTGAATAAAATGTCCCACCCACTGCAAATTCCCCACCCTGAACCACTCAACCATCTACATGACAAACCAAGTAATATTGTCCAACAGTTCACTGATAGTGACCCTTTAGTTCGTTGTTAAGTGTGAGTATAGCTCTGGGATAAAAACTATTCAGGAAACGTGTGGTCCGAGTTCTAGTTGTTCTGTATCTTCTGCCAGAAGGCAACAGTTCAAAGAGATTGTAAGCAGGATGAGAAGAGTCTTTGAGAATGGTATGCACCTTCCTAGAACAGCAAGATGTGAAGATGTCGTCCAGGGCAGGTAGCTGGAGCCCAATAATGTTCTGGGCAGTTTTAATAATTCTCTGTAGAATTATTTTTTGTTCGCTACAGAACTGCTCCCATACTGTTGTATCCTTGTAAATAGTTTGTTTCCGTGTGGAAACGCTGTCTGAGCGAGAATCAGGAAGTCGCTCCTGATTGGCTCAGACGCGGCTGCTCTCTCTCTGGCGGGAACCGCAAATGTATAAAAGGAGCGGTTTCTCCCAGGTAGAGCAGACGGTATCCGCTGAATGTCACTTACCTTTTTGAGCTGAATAAAGGAACCGTTTTTCACCTAACCCTGTCTCTGGGTCTACTTCACTGGCGACGACGGACGGAAGAACCACGCGTGCACAATGAACAACCGTCAAATCGGCCGGGCTCCTGAGTTCTTCGATCCGGAGAAATCCTCCTGGGACGCCTACATAGCCAAGTTCGAGATCTTCCTCGAGGCAGCGGGAATAAGGGATGCCGACCGAAAACGGGCCATCTTCCTGAACTACTGCGGTCCAGAAATCTTCGACCTCGCCCAGACTCTCACCGATCCGCTGCCAGCCAAATCCGTCGCTTGGGACGTCCTGCAAGCCAAGCTCGCGAGCCATTTCAAGCCAACGAAACCAGCCGTCGTTTTCCGGCACCAGTTTTCCAGAATGGCTCAGCTCGAATCGGAATCCATCAATCAATTTGCAACGCGACTTCGAACGGTGCTTGCGAAATGCAAGTTTGATAACCCGGAAGCTCGCCTCACCGATGCCTTAATCTGCGGCATGAGAAATGCCACGGTCAGGAACAAACTCCTCACCGAAGACGAGCCGACCCTACAGGCAGTAATCAAGCTGGCACAAACCGCGGAGGTCGCCGACGCTGCTGCCAAAGAGCTGAAGGAACACGACAAACGAGAGGTCATCGCCAAGATTGACTCCACGTTTTCCCGCGCCAAGGCCCCAGACGACCTCAGCCCACCAGCTCTCAACGAGGACAGCTGTTTCCTGCTGCAACAGGACCAGCCGAGACAACCCAGGTACCCTCACCCCGTCGCCCCCTGCGCCGGCTGCCGAGGAAACCATCCACACCAACGATGCCCCTTCCGGGACGCCATTTGCAGCCGCTGCAACCGACGCGGCCAAATCGCTGAAGCCTGCAGAGCATCGGTGCCTGAAGAAGCCTTCTCCACTCCTCGTCCTCAGCGTTTCCAGAATCAAATACCTCAACCGCGCGAAAACCGGTCCTTCCGGCCGCAAGAACTACTCAACCGCTAACCGCGACTACTCAAGAGGTAACAATCAATTTTCCGTGAATAACACGGCAACAAAAAATGGGGGCAAGATTGTAATTTCACTGCTTTTGAACAACAAGCCATGCTCTATGGAACTTGATACGGGGTCTAAATACACCATTATGCCTTGGGAAAAGCTTAAAATGTACATGCCTAGCCTCTCTAAATCTGAGCTATTACAAACCTCATTGGTAATTAGAGATTTTCAAGGGGGAATAATTTCTGTTCTAGGCCAAGTGAATGTACCTATCGTGTTTAAGAATGTTAAATGTACCCTGCCAATGATTGTTGTTACAGGGGCTAAACACTCTCTCCTGGGGTTGGCTTGGATGGAACCTTTGGGAATTGAAATTTCTGGTATTTGTACTGTTAACTCTGATAGCATGCCTAACTTTTTACAAGAATTCCCAGAAGTGTTTAGCCCCACCTTGGGATCGTATAAAGGGCCCCCTATCTCATTTTCTATTGACCCCAAGGTCCCGCCTGTCCGGCTCAAACCTCGCAGGGTACCCCTTCCGCTCCTCCCCAAACTTGACCTACAGCTGGATAAGCTCATAAGCCAAGGCATTTTAGTTCCTGTAGAGCAGGGGCCATGGGAAACACCCATAGTCACGCCTCTAAAACCAGATGGCTCCTTAAGGGTTTGCGCTGACTATAAATCTACGCTCAACAAAGCCCTCCAACATCACCCTTACCCCATTCCTGTGGTACAACAGCTCCTTCACTCCCTGGGGGAAGGGAAAAGGTTCGCAAAAATTGATTTAGCGCAAGCTTACCAGCAACTCCCTGTCGATGAACCGACAGCACGCGCACAGACAATTGTAACCCACAGGGGTGCCTTCAAATGTACCAGATTACAGTTTGGAGCAAGCATAGCCCCAGGGATATTTCAAAGCATAATGGAACGGTTGTTAGCAGGGATTAAAGGGGCCATTCCCTATTTTGATGACATCTTAATTGCAGGGGAAAACCAAGACCAGCTCAACAAAAGAATAAGGGAAGTACTTCAGAGACTGCAGGACAAAGGGCTAAGAATCAAACCTGACAAATGTGTGTGGGGAACCAACAGTGTAGAATTCCTAGGATCCACCCCACTACTGAAAAATTGAGAGCCATTAGGGAAGCCCCAGAACCACAAAATAAGACTGAATTGCAAGCTTTTTTAGGCCTTCTTAACTTTTACTCCGTCTTTTTAAAACAGAAGGCAATAGCAGCAGAGCCTCTACACCGTTTACTCCAGAAAGAAACCCCTTGGACATGGGGGAGAACTGAACACGAAGCCTTTGTACAAATAAAACAGTTGCTAACTTCTAAAAGTGTGGTAGTCCAGTATAGTACTTCGCTACCCATCAGGCTTACGTGCGATGCTTCCCCATATGGCGTGGGAGGGGTCTTGGCACACGTTTTGCCTAATTGCTTTCTTTTCCAGAACAATGACCAATACTGAGAGAAATTACAGCCAACTAGATAAGGAGGCTCTAGCTTTAGTGGCGGGGGTGAAGAAGTTTCATAATTACCTTTTTGGCAGGAGTTTTGAATTGGTTACCGACCACAAGCCTTTACTAGGCCTCTTAGCCCCCAACAAACCTACTCCCCCATTTATGTCTCCAAGGTTAATCAGATGGGCCCTTTTCCTCTCAGGATACCAGTACGAGCTCATTCATAAAGGGGGTAAAACCATCAACCACGCAGATGGTCTCAGTAGGTGCCCCATGGCAGAGTTAGTAGAGGACCCTGCCCCGTCTGCTGATGTCCTAATGATAGAACTGGAAGACAACCCACTAACTACTGCAAGGGAGGTGACTGCACACACGCAGCAAGACCCAATCCTAAAAAAGGTGGTAAACTGTGTACTTAAGGGGTGGCAGAACGACTCTGTGGAAACTGAATTGTGTGATTTCAAAACCAAAAGACTAGAATTGTCATATGTGAAAGTTTGCCTGTTGTGGGGTGATAGAGTAATCATTCCTGAAAGTCTCAAGACCAAAGTACTCAAAATGTTACATGTGGGCCATCCTGGGATTGTCAGGATGAAGGGCCTAGCTAGGGGGCACTTATGGTGGCCAGGTTTGGATGCTGATATTGAAAACTGGGTAGCCAAATGTGATCCATGCCAAGAGTCACGGCCTAACCCCCCCAAAACAACTCCAGCAGAGTGGGAACAACCTGCAGGGCCGTGGTCCAGGGTCCATATTGATTTTGCAGGGCCAGTGGGGTCACAATACTTTTTAATAGTAGTTGATGCATTTTCCAAGTGGGTGGAAATCATAGCAATGAACAATATAACTACAAGTGCCACCATCAAGGTTTTGCGCCGTTTGTTTGCCACCCATGGTTGTCCTGATATCTTAGTGTCTGACAATGGACCCCAATTGACAGCCAGGCAATTTGAATTGTTCTTAGATAACTTAGGAATCAGACATGCACTCATCTCACCTTACTCGCCCTGGGCTAATGGTTTGGCAGAACGTTACGTTCGGGTGGCAAAGGAAGCATTGCGCAGATCAGGCCCTGGAGATGTACAACAGAATTTGGACCAGTTTTTGTTAACCCAGCATATTACCCCAAACTCTCACACACACATAAGCCCTGCTGAGATATTAATGGGAAGGAAACTGAGGTCCCCACTGGATAGGTTACACCCAAGGTTTTGTACCCAAAATCCTATGTATGTGAACCCTGAGAGACAAATGTATTTGGGGCAAAGTGTTTTTGTAAAGAATTTTGATGGGGGTGTAAATTGGATGAAAGGGACAATTGTAAAACAGACCGCTCCAAAAACATACATTGTTAAGTTGGAGGATGGTTGAATGTGGAAGCGGCACATTGACTATGTATGTAAGCACATGGGAAACTCATCGGAACAAACCGCTGAAATAGACTCTCCCACTTTAACAGACTGTAATGCGCAACCCGAATTAATAGACTTGCAAATGGACTTATCGGGTCAGGAAGGATCCTCCAGCGACGCCGAACCATCTTCATCCTCCGAGGTCAGTGTTGTGCCTGCCAGATCAACCCAGCAGGCCGGAGCCCAAACCAGGCCCCAGCCACGCCAGGAACGCACAAACGAACCGACCTCCACCGTCGGCAGCGAGGACTCAATTGAACTGCGCAGATCGGAGCGAGCCTCGCGAAGACCCAGCAGATTGGAGGATTTCATCACGTGGCTTTCGTGATTGATGTATCCTGACTAAGGAGGGAGGGGTGTTGTATCCTTGTAAATAGTTTGGTTCCGTGTGGAAACGCTGTCTGAGCGAGAATCAGGAAGTCGCTCCTGATTGGCTCAGACGCGGCTGCTCTCTCTCTGGCGGGAACCGCAAATGTATAAAAAGGAGCGGTTTCTCCCAGGTAGAGCAGACGGTATCCGCTGAATGTCGCTTACCTTTCTGAGCTGAATAAAGGAACTGTTTTTCACCTAACCCTGTCTCTGGGTCTACTTCACATACCAAGCTAGAATGCCGTATGTCAGGACACTCTCAATGGTGTTGCAATAGTAGGACAACAGTAGACACTGAGATAAATTTATCTTCCTGAGCATTCCCACAGTAAACCCACAGTAAAAAGAATTAATCATCCTTCTTTCATCCTAATAGCCCGAGCGAAATTGTCACTCACAGTTCCCAGACCTGGCAGCACAGATGTGTCTTTAATACCTTTCGAAAGGCAAGGAGAATGGGGGCGGTGTGGATCTCCAAGAGGGGGGGGAGTTGGTTCTTTCTATTATTATTATTATTATTATTATTATTATTATTATTATTATTATTTATTAGATTTGTATGCCGCCCCTCTCTGTAGACTACTCAGAAGGAGTAGAACTTCTCTGAGATATTCCAACATCTTTGCGTGATAACATGTTATACAGTATAGGTATGAAACAGACTCTACAGGATATATTGCTCACTATCAGTTTTGAAGTTGTGGTCGGCTTGGAAAAATTATTTATTGATTTATTAGATTTCTATGCCGTCCTATTCCTCAGACTTAGGGCAACTCACAACAAAAGTGAGACACCATGGTTCTCAAAACCCAAATATATACTGTTGCTCCTGATGTAATATCACAAAAATCCATTCTAGTACCTTTTGGCTCATGAATCAACTTCTGAAAGGAGCATAAATAAGTAAATAAATTATGTGATATCAAATGAGGCCAACTTCTGATAATTATATGAAGAAATGCCCTTAACTTTCATTTCTCCTTTCTGTGGATAAATATGGTAATCCGCAGCTTTTCCAAGAATATTCTAATAATATCTTTGAATCCATCCATCCAACTTATTCATGGTCTTCTTCTTTTACTCCCCAATAATCAATAATGATAAAAATCATTTCTAAATCTGTAATTTGAAGTATTTATTTTCTTTTTCTTGCTATTTCTCAACATCCAGTTTTCACAGCCACACCCACCCATAGGAAAAATAAGATAACATTTTAGTGACAACAAAGATTTGCATAGCTAAAGTAATAAGTATGCTGATCTTTGCTGTTACTGAAATAATACTTTCACTGTCTTATTTTAAATTTCCTATTTCCTTCATATAAAATAATTAATTTTCCCATCTCCACTGTACTGCTATCACGATTTATTCTTAAACTCAAGATACAAAATTATCTACTGCAAGTTAAATAGGAAGAACGAATAACATTACCATAATTTTATTTTCCTAATATTTAACATTAATTTGAAGTTTTCACTATGCATATTTACTTTCCTGTTGAGCTCTCCTAAATCTTTTTTCTATTCAGTTAACATAGTTGAGCTATTTACATATCTTAAACTGTGAGTATTTCAGTTTTTAGTTCTTATTCCACTTCCTGTGCTGCCATTCTGATAATATATTCACTACACCAGTTAGGCAGATATGGGCACAATCTGTTTCAAATTCACTCTTTTTTCTATTCTGAACCATTTTGTTTCTCCAAATTCTAACTGTGTCTTAGTATCTTTATTATTCCAGATTGAGTGTTAAGAGGAGAAGTCTGCATTGGTTGCCGATCAATTTCCGGTCACAATTCAAAGTGTTGGTTATGACCTATAAAGCCCTTCATGGCATCGGACCAGAATATCTCCGGGACCGCCTTCTGCTGCACGAATCCCAGTGACCGATTAGGTCCCACAGACTTGGCCTTCTCCGGATCCCGTCGACTAAACAATGTCATTTGGCGGGACCCAGGAGAAGAGCCTTCTCTGTGGCGGCCCCGACCCTCTGGAACCAGCTCCCCCCAGATATCAGAGTTGCCCCCACCCTCCTTGCCTTTCACAAGCTCCTTAAAACCCACCTCTGTGGTCAGGCATGGGGGAATTGAATTTTTTCCCCTTCCCCCTAGGCTTATAGAATGTATACATGGTATGCTTGTTTGTATGATTGGTTTTTTAAATTGGGGTTTTTTTAGATTATTTTTTAATATTAGATTTATTACATCGTTTACTTTGTTGTTGTTAGCCGCCCCGAGTCTTCGGAGAGGGACGGCATAGAAATCTAATAAATAAATAAATGAATGAATGAATGAATGAATAAATAAATAAATAAATAAATGCAAAAAGAAATGAGATGCTGAAAACTAAGGTTATGTCATTTTTAAAAAATGAAAATCAACAGGCACAAGGCAAGCAGAAGGGACAGCAATTTATCTTTCCACATCACAGTTTTGCATAGCTTAAAGATGCGGCCATTCAGTTTGATTACATAAAACACAAGATTATTTAGCACCTCCATGTAGGAATCTATAGATTTGGGGAAATATGTGGAACAAAATCTGTGCATCCTTCCGAACTTTAGAAGTTTCAGAAAACAGCAATTTCTTAACATCCATCTTTCCCAGCCATACCCTCCCACTGGAAAAATAAGATATCATTTTAGTAACAACAAAGACTTGCATAGCTAAAGTAATAAGTATGCTGATCTTTGTTGTTACTGAAATAATACTTTCACTATCTTATTTAAGTTTCCTATTTCCTTCATATAAAATAATTAATTTTCCATGGCAAGCAGAAGGGAGGGACAGCAATTTATCTTTCCACATCACAGTTTTTACATAGCTTAAGGATGTGGCCATTCAGTCTGATTACATAAAATACAAGATTATTTAGCACCTCCATTTAGGAATCTATAGATTTGGGGAAATGTGTGGAACAACATCTGCGCATCCTTCCGAACTTTAGAAGTTTCAGAAAACAACAAGCATTTTAAAAGTGTTGTGATTTTCCTTGACTCCCAGAAGAAAGACAGTCATTGACAAAAAAGGCAGTAATCTATCCTTGATCATGACACTAGGGAAGAGAGTACAGCTTGCCAAAAATGCTGTACTAATGCCTACAGATTGCAAGCAGTTGGGTCCCAAGTAACAGCTTGGTGGGGAGGTGGAACAATGGAAAAGTTCCCAGAATGGCTCAAGTCTAGCAGGAATTAAATCTCTAAGAGATCCTTGTCTATTTGATGCACAAAAAAAATATGATGCCTCCTGCATATGAATAATTGTATATTTGAAGATAAATTACAGTGCTTTCTTAAACAGTTAACATAGCCATGCAATAGCTGTATTATCTACGGAGAAGCTTACATTGGTTATAAGTTTTGTTCTGTGATTTTTATATTGCCTTTTTAACTCATCTTATTTATTATATTTGCTTGTTGTTCTTATTCCATTTTTGTTGTTGTCCTTTTTATTTCGGAGTCATCCATAATCTTTACAAAGATTAATAGCTATATGGTAAATAAATAAATGATTAAACAATCTAGAAATCTGATGATGGGGAGGTTTGGCTTATTCTAAAACTGCCCCTCTTTTGTTTCAATGAGTTTTAACTTGTTTTATGCAGAACAACCTCCCCAAATATCAACAATCAATTATATGGGAAAAATCATTAAAGGGCATTTACTATACATAACTATTAATGCAACCAGTTACTATGACATTTAATTTATGCGTACTTGCGCAATTTTTAAAGAAAACAAGTATTTTCAATTCTCCCAGCAAGTCTATGAATGCCTTTAAGATTTCTGTTTTTATTTTAAGATGAACAAATTGGAGGGGAAAGAAATTTCACCCAAAACAAACAATGGCCATACAGTCTTATATTTTTTCAGAGATAATGTTATTAAATTAAATTTATTTATTCTAATAAAGGATGTAAACAAACTATAGCACGTCTAAACTAAACTAAATGTGCAATGGAGTATCCCAAGGCTTTGTTTTAGGTCCAGTTCTCTTCAACATACTGTATTCATCAATGATTTAGATGAGGAGATAGATGGAGAACTTATCACATTTGCAGATGACACCAAGCTGGCAGAAATAACCAACCAGAAGATAGGTTCAAGATCTGAAAGGATCTTGACAAATTTGAACACTACAACTATCTAACAAAATGAAATTCAATAGTTAAAAAAAGTAAGGCTCTACATTTAGGCAAGAAAAACAAAATGCACGGGTACAGTACAGGTGGTACGGGACTCCTGGACCTTTTTCCCAACTGACTCAATAGTAGTAACTGTGAGAGAGATTTTGGAGTCCTAGTAGACAATAATTTATATATGAGCCAGCAGTGTGCAGCAGCTGCCAAAAAAGCCAGCACAGTTCTAGGCTGCATTAACAGAGGGATAGAATTGAGATAACATAACATGCTAATGCCTTGTAATACTTGTAATACTGCCATCCTGTAAAAAAGATGTTGACTCTAGAAAGAATGCAGAGAAGAGAAATAAAGATTATTAGGGAAGTGGAGGTTAAAACATATAAAGAGCAGTTGCTGGAACTTGGTATGTCTAGTTTAATGAAAAGAAGGACTAGGAGTAACCTGATAGCAGTGTTACAATATCTAAGGGGCTGCCTCAAAGAAAAGGGAGTTAACTTATTCTCCAAAGGACCTGAAAGCAGGGCAAGAATCAAGAAAAGAAGCAACCTAGAACTAAGAAATTTTCTGACTGAACAATTAACTCCGAGTCTGCGGAGAGGGGCGGCATACAAATTTAGTAAGTAAGTAAGTAAGTAAGTAAGTAAGTAAGTAAGTAAGTAAGTAAGTAAGTAAGTAAATAAAATCAGTGGAATAACTTGCCTTTAGAAGTTGTGAGTGCTCCAACACTGGGAGTTTTTAAGAAGAGATTGAACAACCATCTGTCTGAAATAGTATAGGGTTTTCTGCCTAAATTTCAGGTTGGACTAGAACACCTGCAAGGTTCCTCCCAACTCTGTTATTCTGTTACTTCTATTGTTTCAAGCCATATCTATATTGATAATTGATTTACTTTTTAAATAACAGCAGATTTTTCCAGATTTGTAATGGCAAAGTAGAAAACAAGGAATTAAATATAAACTGTTGCAAGATATGAACAAAACAGGTAAGATAGGTTCAAAATTGCATTTTGAGGCATATTGTTTGGTATGAATAAAGAACTTCAAAGAATACAAGATTGGAAGTACAGGAACATGATTTGA
Organism: Erythrolamprus reginae; assembly: GCF_031021105.1. NCBI lineage: Eukaryota > Metazoa > Chordata > Lepidosauria > Squamata > Dipsadidae > Erythrolamprus > Erythrolamprus reginae. Next base: position 908,739 of record NW_027248473.1, on the reverse strand, counting down.
GATTTTGTTGGCACGGCTATTCATGGTTTAACAAATCTAAAGTAAATTAAAAAACATGTTGTTAGATCTGCCATACTCAAGGTTTAGAATAAATACAAAGAAAAACTGTCTCCTAAAATCCCTTATGGTTGTCACCCAAGGGAGCTTTTTTTAAAATAAGAGCTAACAAACTTGGCTGACATATGCTAATTTACTGACTTTTATTGATTAAATTAAAAACAAGGGAAGAGCTGGAAAAGAAAAATTACATGTGTCAATGGTCTTTTCTTATGATAATTGGATAAAAAGAATTATGATTCTGTAGATAAAAAAATGAGATTCTGAAAGAAATTTATATATTAATGACAAATGTCTTACAGCGCTATCTGTTCTACCAGCACATCTATAGTCACAGGATCAAAATTCATGATAGTTCAAATGAGTACACAGTTTATTACATGATAAGTAATAAATTGGTAACTACAGGCCAGTTAGCTTGACATCAGTTGTAGTTAAAATGATGGAGACTCTACTCAAAAAGAGGATAAATCAGCACCTAAAAAACAATAACTTATTGGACCCAAATCAGCATGGCTTTAATGAAGGCAAATCATGTCAGACTAATCTCATTGATTTCTTTGACTATGTCACAAAGGTGTTGGATGAAGGTGGTGCCGTGGATATTGCCTATCTGGACTTCAGCAAAGCCTTTGATACGATTCCACATAAAGAGCTGATAGATAAATTAGTGAAGATTGGACTTAATCCCTGGATAGTTCAGTGGATTTGTAGCTGGCTGAAGCATAGACATCAGAGAGTTGTTGTTAATGGCGAGTACTCTGAGCACAGACAGGTTACAAGTGGTGTGCCACAAGGGTCTGTTCTGGGTCCTATTCTTTTTAATATGTTTGTGAGTGACATAGGGGAAGGTTTGGTAGGGAAGGTTTGCCTATTTGCCGATGACTCTAAAGTTAGCAATAGGGTTGATATTCCTGGAGGCGTCTGTAATATGGTAAATGATTTAGCTTTACTAGATAAATGGTCAAAGCAATGAAAACTGCAGTTTAATTTCTCCAAATGTAAAATAATGCACTTGGGGAAAAGGAATCCTCAATCTGAGTATTGTATTGGCAGTACTGTGTTAGCAAAAACTTCAGAAGAGGATTTAGGGGTAGTAACAGTCTCAAAATGGGTGAGCAGTGTGGTCGGGTAGTAGGAAAAGCAAGTAGGATGCTTGGCTGCATAGCTAGAGGTATAACAAGCAGGAAGAGGGAGATTGTGATACTGCTATATAGAGCGCTGGTGAGACCACATTTGGAATACTGTATTCAGTTCTGGAGACCTCACCTACAAAAAGATATTGACAAAATTGAACGGGTCCAAAGACAGGTTACAAGAATGGTGGAAGGTCTTAAGCATAAAATGTATCAGGAAAGACTTAATGAACTCAATCTGTATAGTCTGGAGGAGAAGGAAAAGGGGGGACATGATCGAAACATTGAAATATGTTAAAGGGTTAAATAAGGTTCAGGAGAGGAGTGTTTTTAATAGGAAAGTGAACACAAGAGCAAGGGGACACAATCTGAAGTTAGTTGGGGGAAAGATCAAAATCAACATGAGAAAATATTATTTTACTGAAAGGGTAGTAGATCCTTGGAACAAATTTCCAGTAGACGTGGTTGGTAAATCCACAGTAACTGAATTTAAACATGCCTGCGATAAACATATATCCATCCTAAGATAAAATACAGGAAATAGTATAAGGGCAGACTAGATGGACCGTGAGGTCTTTTTCTGCCGTCAGTCTTCATTGTTTCTGTTTCTAAGAATTTTCACAAGAGTCTGAACTACTAATGGTCAAAGCAAATTGGCTGTAGATACAAATCAATGGAGTACAAGGTGGGAACAGAGAGACTTGAAACTGATGATACATTTGACCCTCCTTCAGGTTTAGCCTGGTCATCTCCTATACCTCCTACCTTTACAAGTGATTGCAGGGACATTGCATCTTCACCCACCCACCTAATGTTCCCCATTAGGTCTCCTGGCCCTTTTTCCCACCTGGCTGGGTCCTCAATGACCTTGAGCCTACTCCCAATACTGCTAGGTCGTACATCCTTGAGCCTCCTCCTATCCTATCATGCCTTGCTCTACTTACCTCTTTCAAAGATTTTCTTTCCAAAAGAGAATTGGCGGATGCGCTATGCAGTCTTCATATACAGAAATTATCACATGCCATTGCAGAAGCAAATACTATTTTGAAAGTGGCCATGCCCTGAGAATTATAGATGCTCTCAAAATGGAACCTGCTTCTGGGAAGGCACAAAATGGCTTCTTTATAAGAAAGTTACAGGGTACGTTGGCTGATTTTTTCCCCCTGAAAGATATTTCTGAAGATCACCTTGCCAAAAGGTGATCTTCTCTTTCCATTAATTTGTATTTTATCTTTCTTTGAAACTTAATAAAGAACGTTTAGAGAAAAATCTGCTGGATTATCCCTCTCATTTACATGATCTGAAAATAGATGGAAAAACATCATCTGAAATGGAATTGCCACTCAACACTCTCCAAATATACAGTCAAGCTATTGCAGTACAATTTGGATTAAATATTGTGCCAATCTTACCATCAGCAAGAGAAAAATAACAAAGACTGAAGGAGTCAAGATGCCGTACAGAAATATCATTAAAAATGTAGATGAAAAAGATTGCTACAAATATCTGGGCATCCTTCAGGCTAATTATATCACACACACTGGAATCAAGGTTAATAGTAGATGAGAATGAAGATTTCCAGAGAAGAAGAAAATCTCTAAGAATAACAAACTCAGTGGCAGAAATAACATCAAATCCATTAACATCTGGGTAATTTCAATCATTAGATATACAACTAAAATAATGGAAAATGCAAATTGAATTAAGAGCCTAGGATAGGAAGACAATGAAACATGCCTTTCATCCATACAACAAAGCTGAGATTTACCAAGGAACATAGATGGGCATGGAATATTGTGAGTATACCAGACAACTGAAGAGGCATTGGAAGCACTATTTAAAGGATAGTAAAGACATTTGCACTAAAGCATCTTTACTCAATACCAAAGAGACCAAACGGCCCTATAAGAAAAGCCAAAGGAATAGAAAAAAGACATGGCAAGGCAAAATATTTTACAGGGACTACATTAAAAAATAGCAAGCAAAGCAGATTAACAAGACCTGGTAATGGCTAAGAACAAGAAACAGAACAAAGAGACGTAGGAGTTAATTCTGACTGTGCAAGACCAAGTCTTAAGAGCAAATGCATATAAAATGAGAATTGAAAAGACAACAGATAGCAAATATCATCTCCGTAAAGGAGCTGAAGAAACAATGGAGCACCTAGATGACTGCTGCAAGAAGACAGCATTGACTGACCACAAACAACAGCACGACAGAATAACAAGAATGGTGCATTGGGATACCTGCAGGAAATACCATTTGCCAGCAAGTAAAAACGGACAGGACCAAAAATAAACAAAGCAATAGAAAAAGAAGAAGCTAAAGTGTTCTGGCAGTTTAGGATGCCAACAAACATCTGCCACACAATACTTCAACCCTAACAATTGTTGATAAGAAAGGTAAAAAAAGTTCTGAATAATGGACATTATGCAGTAGCTGAGGACAGCAGAATAGAAAGAACTGGAGAAAATAGCAAAAATAGTACCAAGTGCCCTGGGTACAATCCCAAAATATCTAGAGTACCAGTCAGACACTACCAGCATTGACAAGAGTGACAAGATAGGCAGCTAATAAAACAAACAAATAAAATTACCATAAATAAATTACAAAAAAAAAATTGTATCCTGCGACGATACTTTTAATATTGTTAAACATCTGCCTATCCCAGGCCCTTAAGGATTTGATAGGTAGACAAAAATGCCAAATCCAGTTTAAACATCTATCTGGTCACAATAATGCCTTTTAGAATCAAGGTTTGTGAAGGTATCTGGGCATTTCCCTTCTGTCTTTCCTTTCAGTTTCTTTCGTTTCCATTTTATTGGAATTTTCTGGGTTTTTTCCTGGCAGTCCCAGTAGCCTGGCGACACATGTAAAACCTTGCTGACATCGTTGCCAAACAGACTATGTGTGGGAGTGACAAATTACATGGCATTTGTGGGGGAGAACAATTAGGGAAAAGAGAGAGAGAATATCTGTAAGTAAGCTTATGAGAATATTAACTTGTTCTATGCAAGGGAAAAAAATCTTCCTTTTTTGTTGCCATATTTTCATCCAGCTCACTAAAAAGAGAATTTGCTTTTAATATTTTAAGAATGGATTTTGTCTTGGGTAGAAAGATGTACAAAAATCAAGGGCGGCTGCTGGAAATAGTATCGCACAGAAAATGAAGGATATTCACAGATGTCCCTTAATTAACTTTTTCATCTATGGATATCCTTCATTTTTTGTACGATCCTATTTCCAGCAGCTGCCCTGGATTTTTGTACACATTTTTGTTAAATTCCCAAAGGGCATGTTTTCATCTACTTGTAGGTCAGTGTGAATATCCAGGAAGACTTGAGAATGATGGAAAGAGTAGTAGTAGAAACCTACTATTAGCAGTAGCATCCTCCACCATGCACAGCAATAAAAGAGCTCAATATAATAAAGTTCTTTCAAAAAACTTTGAAAAACATTACTCTGAATTCCAAGATTAAGGCAAAAAATATAGAAGTCATGATCAAGGATATATATAGAGAAAAATACTTTTGAGTGATTACACAGCATGAATATTGACCCATGTCTATTCCAGAATAGCCTATATTCAGCCAATCTCTATTTTCTAGCATGAATTATTTCACCCATACTGCTCTTTTCAGATTTTATACAATGCCATATAGGAATAATATTCAGGTAAATTGCTAGAGTTGCCACTAAAAGCCTAATCCATCTCTATCTGCTCTGCAGAAGCTACATAATTTTGTTTGCCATCTTATTTCTCACACATGTGCATTCAAATATAAATTAAAATACATTAATATATAACCATCAGCTTGCCATTCTGCACCCAACAACTGATAACAGTACTAACTGAAAATGTAGTAGAGTTTTTTGGTTGTTTCTCAGCATCCTTCAGCCAAAAGAACATTTTCCATGTTTTACAAGAGACATAGTACAGATGACTGCAAAGTACACTGTGCACACAGATGGAGAAAAGCCTGCAGCAATTTCTATTTGTGATGATAGGGATTATATAATATCTACATGCATGTGCATGCATATTCTCTCAGGCAGTGATCCTTGGGTGTGAGAATAAGATGTTGCCATTGATTTTTAAGACTGACAAGTCTTAAAATAAGGGAGCCCTGAATCAAAGAATCAAAGAAGCCATAGATTTTATTGTACAGTATAACATGATACTAAAAACTGGTGTAAATATATTTGCTGGAAGTTCAAAGCTGTATAAAAGCCATTTATTTTGACTGCTGAGTAGCCTGGAGCTGCACATGTTATGTTAGCTTCTGTTGTACCGATTCAGATATGAATAAAGCCACCACCTATTATTTTTTTGTAAAATGAAAGAAACAAATCATCATTCAGCCACATTTGTGAAAGTTGCAATATTCAACCAGTCTGGTCATGCTGGATGTGGAATTCTGGGAGTTGAAGTCCACATAGCATAAAGTTGTTAAAGTTGAGAAACATTGGTCTTGATTAAAAGACAAATTTGGTACTATTTCATGGCAAGTTTATTTATTTCTCCTTTATCCCATTTCAAGGCCACCCATCTCCTTAAAAACTTCCAGATAAAGCAACTGTGCCCATTAAAAGAAATTATAACCAAACAGAAGAAACAAATATAACAAAAGAAGCCTCTTCTCCATCTTTCCAAGTTGGTACTTCCTCAGAATGATTATACCTTTATTATTTTTATATATACTTAATATTCTTTCCTCCTCCTATATTCTCCACAACTCTGTGAAGTGGGTTGGGCCAAGAGTGAGTGATCCAGCTGGTTCTCAGGCCTAAGGCAGAATTAAACTCTGTCTCCTGGTTTCTAGACCGATGCTTTAATCACTAGATCAAACTGGTTCATTGTACAGATATGTACGAAACAGTGCCATCTTGTCTCTGAAGTTGTATTTTCTCAGTGGCAGCATCTGGCCTGTGCAACGGCATTCCCCAAGATGTTTGAATGGTCCCAACCCTGCTAGTCCAACACAATATGTTATTTCTTCAAGCATTTAGGTAGATAGATGAGCTCTGCTAGCTTTTTTAAAATTATTATTATTATTTAAATTAGATTTGTATGCCGCCCCTCTCCGAAGACTCAGCATGGCTCACAGCATGATATAAAACAGTAAATACAAAGACAAATCTAATTAATTAAAAACTACATAAACTAAAAACCCGATATATTAAAAATCAATCAAATTCAAATCAGTCATACATCACATTTATTGGCCAGGGGGCCAAGGTCTAATTACCCCAAGCCTGGGGACATAAGTGTCTTAAGACTCTTATGAAAGGTAAGGGGGGGCAGTGCGAATCTCTGGGGGGAGCTGATTCCCGAGAGCCGGGGCCCCCACAGAGAAAACTCTTCCCCTTGGTCCTGCCAAACAACATTGTTTCTTTCTCTGTTAGTAGACTTTTGTTTATCCTCAGATATAGGGATAATGCTAACCCTAATATGTTGCATTTTCCCCGTTTAAATCCTTGTAGGTTGCCCAGTTACTTGGTTGAAATGGGCAGTTATAACTCTATATAAATAAATTTCCCACATCCAAGAGTGTTCATAATCCTGTTTTTCCAATGTCATTCTATTTTTTACCACTTATAGTCTATTACTGACAGGAGCTAGATTTAGCCAGCATAGCCATGGGAAAAGGTGTACCTACAACTTTTTTTTTGTAATCTTCACCTGTTTTGTTGAAATCTGATTTTCCATCAAACATCAAAGACATAATTTTCTGGTTTTAATAGAGCAGTTCAAGGACTTCTTGATCCATGAAGTGGCCAGATCATCACATTCATCAATCAGTCCACAGTTGGTTTGTAAGGAAGAAGGGAGGACCTGGCAGTGGTTTTTTTTTTTTTAAAGAAAATAAAATGAAATTTGTAAAAGTTCTGGATTATTAGGTTTTTTGCCTAATTGTATATAAATTGGTGTATGTGACATTGTCTCAAGTGGCACCACTTAATATGTCTCAAGTGGCACCACTTAATAAAATATATAGCTGCCAACCAGGTCAAATTTAAATAGAGGTGCTTGTTCTTATAAAGACAAAAGACACGCCCTCATTTTTATACAAGTTCAGATCAGAACTTACCGGTACTTCAATGACCCCCTGGAACTTTCTGAAGAAGACAGAGTAGGAAGTGAGGGATGAAGAGTGCATGTTCTGTTATTATAATGTATTAGGATTGCTTCAATTTCATTATTGTTTTATTGATGTACTCTGCTAGGATCCATATAGATTAATGGCATATAAATGATGGAAATAAATGAATATATTTATTCTGCATAGTTCAAAAGAAAGCTTATTATAAATTTATAAGGAATTATAAGTGCATTAAAGATACTTAAATTAATACAATTGAAATTATTTTCTTTAATCAAAATAAATGAGTGTCTGTGCAATGATAAAAGGGTGGGAGAGAGAAATGGATAAGCTAGATAACTGGAAAATCAAACAAGAATGAGAAAATGGATGAATAAAAAATTTGAAAAAATTGTTGTTAGTCGCTTATATGGAGAATCTGGGTGGAATGAGATTACTGTATGACATCAAATATATACACCCTTCCCTTATCACTTTCTCAACATTGGATTGTGGCATGACTGCAGTTTAGGTCATTGAGAATGAAGGATGCATCAATCGATTCCTGTATCCACACAAACATTATATATTCCGAATTACCTATTGGAAGCAGAGTTCCATTTTCAGATTGGAGCAAAGTATATTCAATGTTTCATTTTTCCTTAAGTTGAAAACACCTAGAATTTCTCAGTTCTACACAGTGTGATTTTTGCTTCAGGCTTACTTTTATTTTTGGATAGAAACATCATGATAGTTATAATTTAAACTCTGTATAGGTATTTTAGACAGCCAGTTTAGGGTAGTAGTTAAGGTATCAGGCTAGAAACCAGATGATGGTGAATGCTAGTCCCGTGTTATGTTCGGTAAACTTGGGCTGGTTATGAAGGCAACGATGAAGTAATCCCTTGTTTTTCTAAGACCACCCGTGAAAAACGATTTTATGCGAAGTAAAGATATATTTTTAATGTATTTAATGAGTATTTGGACTTTTGAAACGTACCCTTTGCATTAAAAAGTCATTCTATAATGTTTCTCAGCTGGAACTACATGTGATATCCTACCAGTTTCAGTACTGTAGAACAATTTTATGAATTTTTAATGGATTAAAATTTTTTAATGGATTTAAGCCCCCTTTGAAAAAACCCGGGAAGTAGCAAATCTGTGAAAGATGAACCCCGAAGTAGCGAGAGATTACTGTATTCAAAAATATTACAAAGAAGACTGGCTGATCCAAAGGGCAACACTGATTTGAAGGCAACAACAAAAAAGATTTTATCTTCCCCCCAAGAAAAACAAAATTTCAAGTCCACCATTTCACATAATTGTTCCTACCATACCACTGTGGCTCCTAATACTGAAAATCACAAAGAAGGCATCTTCAAAGTTGTGGCAACCACGTAAAATTTAAAAAGGGTGTAAGGTGGGATCCTATTTTCCAGTCAACTCTTGAAGGTCTTGCAAACATTGCTCATTAATGATCTGAAGGTAAGATTCAGACTTTGGTAAAGACTCTTGTGGTATAAATGCTAGGAGTCACACCTACGGTGATTAGCTATGTGGCACTTCTTCAACAGACCTTTGCCTGATTTCAGGGGGAAAAACTGTTGCTTCTCATACAGGCTGAAGAGAAAGTATTTTCTGTAACTTGGTTCACATATCCTGCCAAATCTTTATCATGGCTTGCTTAGTAAAATGGCTGGATTCATACAATGTATACTGTAAAACCGAATAAACTGTCTTACACACACACACATACAATCTTCTCTCTTTATATAAGTGTATATATATAATGTATGTGTGTGCAATGAAGGGCTACCAAAATGTTTACTATCCCACTGTAGGTATGGCTTATGCAGGATGCCCTGCATTTTCTTTCAATATTTTTCAGTGCAAATTGGGTGCTCTGGGGTGGAGCTCCATTTTCACTACCCTGTTTAATAGGAAAGTGAACACAAGAACAAGGGGACACAATCTGAAGTTAGTTGGGGGAAAGATCAAAAGCAACATGAGAAAATATTATTTTACTGAAAGAGTAGTAGATCCTTGGAACAAACTTCCAGTAGACGTGGTTGGTAAATCCACAGTAACTGAATTTAAACATGCCTGGGATAAACATATATCCATCCTAAGATAAAATAAAGAAAATAGTATAAGGGCAGACTAGATGGATCACGAGGTCTTTTTCTGCCGTCAGTCTTCTATGTTTCTAATGTGTTCCACCCCGTCTGGGCAGTAGCCCACCCATGTTTGTGTATATGTGGTGTGTGTGTGTTACTATAATGTGTGAGCCTAATTAATAAAAATTCTGGATTTTGAAACTAATTTTGTATTGTAATAGCTTCACGTTTTATCACTAGATGGAAAGGACAAGAAAAACTGGTATCATCCCCCATTTTACCTAGGGATATTATTAGAGTAATTTAAAATGTCAGTATTAAGATATTTGCTCATGCTTGCCGACTCTGGTCCATAGAACAATTACTTGTGAATTATGATGCCCTCTACTGGATTAGTTATTTGTCAGTACAGAATACATATCCTAATGGAAGCAGCATGTAAGAATGTAACATTTGCCATGATGCATATATATATCCTGAAAGAGATTGGTAAAAGATTATAACTCTGAGGCTTGATAATTAGAGAGCAAAATGGGAATAGAACTTCAAGCTGCTTCCATATGACCATCCATCCCTACTATATACAAATCTGGCTAGGGAATTTTCTAGAATATGAAATAATTGACCACATAACAATACCACAATAGCAAATTTTTATGTACAGTGATCCCCCGGTTATTACGTCCCCAACCATTGCGAACAGGGTAATTCGCGATTTTTCAACCCGGAAGTCAAAACACCATCTGCGCATGCGTGCCTTTATTTTCTATGGGCACGCATGCGTAGATGGCGCCGGGCAGATCAGCTGCTGGGCGGCTTCCCTGGGTCTTCCCCCTCTTGCTGGCGGGAGGGCGAAGCCCCCCCCAGCACCCGCTCGCCCGCCCTTCGGCCAGGAAGTTCGCCAGGAGTCAGCGGAGAACGGCGCGCCCGGAGCCGGCCGGCTCCGATCGTTTTAAAGCAGGCGCGCTGTTCTCCGCTGACTCCTAAAGCGGGGAAGTTCGCCAGGAGTCAGCGGAGAACGGCGCGCCCGGAGCCGGCCGGCTCCGATCGTTTTAAAGCAGGCGCGCTGTTCTCCGCTGACTCCTAAAGCGGGGAAGTTCACCAGGAGTCAGCGGAGAACGGCGCGCCTGCTTTAAAACGATCGGAGCCGGCCGGCTCCGGGCGCGCCGTTCTCCGCTGACTCCTGGCGAACTTCCCCGCTTTAGGAGTCAGCGGAGAACAGCGCGCCTGCTTTAAAACGATCGGAGCCGGCCGGCTCCGGGCGCGCCGTTCTCCGCTGACTCCTGGCGAACTTCCCCGCTTTAGGAGTCAGCGGAGAACAGCGCGCCTGCTTTAAAACGATCGGAGCCGGCCGGCTCCGGGCGCGCCGTTCTCCGCTGACTCCTGGCGAACTTCCCCGCTTTAGGAGTCAGCGGAGAACAGCGCGCCTGCTTTAAAACGATCGGAGCCGGCCGGCTCCGGGCGCGCCGTTCTCCACTGACTTCTGGCGAACTTCCCCGCTTTAGGAGTCAGCGGAGAACAGCGCGCCTGCTTTAAAACGATCGGAGCCGGCCGGCTCCGGGCACGCCGTTCTCCGCTGACTCCTAAAGCGGGGAAGTTCGCCAGGAGTCAGCGGAGAACGGCGCGCCTGCTTTAAAACGATCGGAGCTTTCCAATGAGTCCCGAAGACAAACGTCAAACTTCCGTGTTTGTCTTCGGGACTCATTGGAAAGCCGCGCGGGCCGCCGACATGGGGGGCTTGCTAGCACCCCCCAAACCCGGGTTGGGGGTTCGGGGGGGTGCTAGCGACCGCGCCACCCCCAATCTTCGGCTCCTCGCTAGCGCTGCGGAAGTTAAAAACACCATCTGCACATGCGCAGATGGTGTTTTTACTTCCGCAGCGCTACTTCGCGAAAACCCGCTCGTTGCGCAGGGTCCTGGAACGGAACCCTCGCAACGAGCGGGGGATCACTGTATTGTAAAGGAAAAGGAAAAGAGAGGTCATATTTTGCTATTTTTTTAATTTAGGCAATAGTCCTAAAAATTGTTGAGCACTTAACATATTTCTGTCAGCCAGTTAATTGAACTTCAAAATAAATTCTGAGCTTGGTTCAGACTCACATGTTATACTTGATTCTCTGATGGACGAGAGTCGGAAAAGAACTATAGCCTCTCTACTTACCCCTTTTATCTTATTACATTGTTTCCAAAAGATGCCCAAATAGCATGTTATTTTTGCTCATCGATTTATTCTATTCAGGGCATTTTGCAACTTCCTTCTTTCTGCAGGCCATAATAAAACTCCCAAAACTTGTATTATGTGCCCTTGTGGTATGGAAGAAATCTAACTGATTGCAAAACCCCCCTCTACATTGCAGATTTTTATTTGATCTTATAGCAAAATTTGATATTTTTTTAACTGGACAGAATATGTGGCCAATCTGATAAATGAAAGAATTTCGGACATCCAAATATTATTGGGTGTTGTTTTTTTATTCCTCTCCTAACAAAACTTGCTTTTCAGTTTTTAAAAGTTAAACAATATCTTACAAATCCCTTACAAACGTACTATTTATTGCTAAAAACAAAATATCTCTCTTAAAATATTTTCCCAAATATTTAATATTTTTATTTTTTTCACAATTATATGGAATTGTTTCCCATTAGCCACAATGGCATTGAGCCTACTTCTGCTGATTTACTGGCTGCCTGTAATTTAGCAGTTTAAATCTTTCTGTGGTGGGTAAAATGAGGACCCAAATTGTTGGGGGCAATATGTTGACTCTGTAAACAGCTTAAATAGGGCTGTAAAGCACTGTAAAGTGGTAACAGGTCAAAGTGCTATTGATATTTGTCAATGCCCCTGAATTTCACAGTAAGATAAACCCCATACTGCTTCTCCCTCACCATTCCCTCCCAGTTAGGGAAAATGCTGCTCCAGAAACCAAAACCAATAACAACCATTAGTTAGATTAATTTAGGCATGCTCCAGTTGTTTTAGTTTTAACTCCCAGAATTCCCAAACAGTATAGTTGCCACTGATAATTCTAAATCAAAGTCATAAGTTTGAAAGAATCTATCAGTCTTTTATACCCTATGTCCTCCAGTCACCTTCAAACTTAAATCTGATTGCATAATTCCTTCCTACTTTGGAATAAAAAAATATAAGCATTGTAATATAAACCTTGAAAAAGGCTATCAATTTTTTAAAAATCCTAATTTCCCACCCCCATACTATAGCTCTCAATCAGCAAAATAATATTAAATGTGAGTTTTGACTGGAAAAGTCAACTGCCTCTATTTCAAGGGGAATAAACATCTTATTTTATATAACTACAATGTTTTTTTGAGAAGCACCTGCATGCTAATTCAAGGCTAAGATATTGATAGAGGAGGCTGACAACTAATACCATTATGAGGACTGGTTCTAAATAAGGAGGAATGAAGCAGGCTAGCTGAGGATGGATGAAAATGATTCAGACAAGCTTTTACTGAGTAACTATCATGCATTAAAGTTTGCATCAAACAAACAAACACTTGTCCTACTATTAACACAAAAAAGCACTAGAACAAACTGGAACAAAAAAAAATTATTAACAAGAATTAACTATCACAGTGTCCTTAGGTCTAAGATTCAAGACTGATGTTAAAAGAATACATTTAAACATTAAGGCAGAAAAAACCAAATATATTTTCACTATGTTTTTTTCCCCAAATGTTAGCTAAACTGCTTTTTTAAAATACTCTTTTTAAAAATAGATCCTGGTATATTCCAAGTAGGAATTTACACATGCACACCCCATCCCCCCAAAAAGGCAGATAGATCCAGAATGTTTTTTGAGAACATCACTAAAGGTTAGTTCAATGCCAATCTATTTCCTCCTGTCCAAATGATTACAAGGTGGTCATTTTCTACTATGGTTTTGTAAACAAATCAAGTACATTCAAAGTTTATGAAGATTACAAGAGGTGAATGGAAGCCACGCAGCCTAAATAGGGAAAGGTAAGCTGCAAAGAGCAGGCAAGAAGATGATGTCCGCAAGGCATCATTTCAGAGCAGTCTTCTCTACCTTGGCAACTTTAAACGTTGTGGACTTCAGTGGGGAGAATTATCCCTACCAGATTGTTGGTCGGGAATTCTGGGAGCTAAAATCCACAGCTTAGTTGCCAAGGCTGAGAAATAGTGATTTATAGTCCTGAAAAACAGACAGTGCTATACAAAGAACAAATATTTTTCTGCCTTCTAACAATGAACCAGAGACTGTTTTGAGCATAAAATGTACAACTTTTGAAAGTTATTGTAGGGCATTAACTACCCAAATGCATAATCTTGCACAAAATACTATTTTATTTTAAAATTGGAAAGAAACATAGCCAAGGGGAAAGAAAGAAACATAGCCAAGGGGGAAAAAATCATATAACTCAAGCTAACAAACCAGTTAAGCGGAACAGAAACAAGTACATTGAATGAGAAATTAACATAGGGATGTGCTGAATAGATTTAGCTTGACGCTTTAAAAATGTCACATTTAGAAAGGAATAAAGTGGAACTGCTCCTCTGTCATTAATCACATATATCTTTCAAAGAACAATACACCAGGAAAAAAAGGAGGAACTGCAAAGATATCGGATTTTGCTGATACCCTTCCAATAGACATCTTGCCTCAGATATAATACTGATATGGCCTGGTCTAGCAGATATATCTGCACCCCTGTACATTATTCATTACCAAGGGATAAGATAGGTGAGATTCTACAAAGGAGCTGTCTTCTGTCTTCCACAGGGCCAGCTCTGGAACTCTACTGAAATCAGCAAGATGCAGAATTCTCTAAATGTTGCTTCTTTCTTTGGACTTTTCATTTCTGACAATCCTAGATAGAAATGAGAGGGGGGAAAAGAGCAGAACTCTTTCATTAATATGGCTTTGGAGCTGATAGTATGAAGCCCCTTACCCATTGCACTTCTTTGCAGAGAAATAACTCTTTCTTGAAGCAAATATCTTAGCTACTCCGACATTTTTCCCAAGAAGAAACTGCAAATCTGTCTGTCAAAAGAGGTGCTGAGTTAGGAGCACAGGCAAGCATTCCCTGCCCCTTCAACCACATGCCAGTTCCCCCTTTCAAACAGGTGTGTGGGTTGTATGAAGCCGGCTGTGAGAGCAGACAGTTAATTTGCTCTCTGTAGGAGCTGTTTCAAAGCATTTGCGGTGCTTTGAAATGGCTTTGGAATTAATTCATTACTGTGAAGGGGGGAAGGTTAGTCTCAGCACCACGATATCATCCAGCCTGTAGTAGAAGATACATAAAGGACTCCTATTCTCTAGTCTAAACAATCATCAGTGTAAGACATAGCTTATTGTTGCCAAGATTCAGTCATATCTTGATCACATCCAAAGCATTTTACCTTTATGAAACAGCATCCTTGTAATTGGTCACTACACACAAGTGCATATCCTTTGTTTTACCATTGTGCACAGAGCTCCTTACAAGTAATATTCCTGCAGAACATTTTAACTTAGCATTCTTTGCAACATTCTACCTGCCTACATGGAAGGAGGGAGTTTTAAGAAACATTCTGTTGGGAAACGCCCAGCCTCAGTCTGAAACGGTGCGGCCCAGTCACAAATTGTGAGTTTAGTCGGTATTTATCTAGAGAATAGTCAGAAGTTAACAATTGTTAATACAAATATATTATCATAAGTCCTTAACATTACTAACTTTTGCTACCTGTCAATTCAACAATTCAATAAAATCAGCAAATAAAATCTAATTTAATTTACAGTAACTGGGTAACTAATCATAAAACTATTAAGTCAAGAAACAAAAAATAATAGTTATTCCCATTTTGTATAAAACTTTTCAGGAATTTATCTCAAATGGCGGCCCCCAAATAAAGAAAATGGGTTTCTGTAGAATTGTAGATTTTTTTTCCACATTTTAAAAAGGGAATGCTTTAACTTGATACATTTTGGAGCAATATGTTTTAACTATTAATGTTATAGTGATGTAGCAATAGGGTCTTACATATTTTCAGATAAAAAAAATAACACACCAAATAAAGATAAAACACAACAAATTAAGCTTTTGACAGATCAATTAAATAGCGATATAGTCATTTATACATTGCACAAAAGTTCAGATTTATTGCGAGGTTATCTCTCAAACAGTGAAGCTGAAATTAAAAAGATGAATTTTAAAATACATTTTTTGTTCAGTTAGACAGGATTTAGACATCAAGCTTTATTTTAACTTCTATGTTTATTTGTTAAAGTCTTCATAGATGTTAACATGGAACCTATTTACAATATGTAATAAGAAACTAGAGCTTGCAACATAACAGTCAGATGCAGAGATCAGAACTCTCATTACTAAAGGACATTATTCCGGTGGAAAGAGATACAATAGTAAACTAGGAAGAGACAGGGGGGAAATAACAGACCTCAGGAGGGGGTGGTTTGATAGTGACTG
Organism: Erythrolamprus reginae; assembly: GCF_031021105.1. NCBI lineage: Eukaryota > Metazoa > Chordata > Lepidosauria > Squamata > Dipsadidae > Erythrolamprus > Erythrolamprus reginae. Next base: position 892,899 of record NW_027248473.1, on the reverse strand, counting down.
GCTGGGAGGCTCTTCGGGGAGGTGAAGGTTTGGGCTGCACTTGCTGCTGAACTGTGTTGTAATAGGTGACCCCTCCATACACCTGTGACTGAGCCTGCAAATCGAAAAGTAAAGAAAGAAAAAGTATTGGTTTGTTCCAAAATGTTATTATATATGAATATTTAATTCACTGAAATTCAAAACAGACATGTTAATTGACTTAAAAACTCACTGAGTTAAAAAGACAACAATATCTAGTAAATTGTGAAATGATAAAATAGCATGGACTCCAGGAAGGACGTCTTCGTGACGTCAAAGCTCCACCCATGGAAATCCCCATTGGGATTCCCCACCTCCGTTTGAGCCTCCCGACTGGCCGACAGCTCCGTGGCTCTTCTGCAAAGGTGACAGCCGGGCGGCGGCGAATCTCGGTGGCCTCCTAAACCCGAACCTTTCGGGTTTGGCGTTCGGGAGAACGCCGAGAAGGGTCTGGCTGTTTCAAAAGGTGACAGCCGACCGCCGCCGCCACCCAGCGGAGCGCCGGTTTTGCAATTTTCCCCCCCTTTGCACGCATTAATCCATTTTACATTGTTTCCTATGGGAAACATTGTTTCGTCTTACAAATCTTTCGCCTTACGAACCTCCTCCTGGAACCAATTAAGTTCGTAAGATGAGGTATCACTGTGTATCTGTTTGTCTATTGACTGAGACTGGCTAATTTAATGACTGAGCATCATTAAATTATATCTGTAAAAACCAAAACTGGTTATAACTTTGGTTAAACTGATAAATAAATGAATAATCACTCATTTTGAAATCACTTATTAAAGTATGTAGTACTACCATTTTCATTAAATTTCAGCAATTTTTAATTTAGATTTATTGGACATTTTCACATAATATAAACAAATGGAAAGAAAAAAAAACAAGTCAAAGAAGATAAAAAGAAAGGTATAGTTAAGAAATACATAAACTTTAAATAATCTTTTCAACAGATTAATTATAATCATATTGTCCCTCTTAAAATTTTTACAAATACACTCTTTTAATCTGCATCTCTTAAAATCTTAAAATCCATAAATCATTAATTCATGTTTTTCTTCTTTCAGAAAAAAAGTTGTCCCCCCCCCCCCCCCCCCAAAAAAAGGCCAGGATTTAAAAGCAAAACCTAAGTAAACTTACTTGAGTGTTAGGATAGAGATGGGGAGGTGGGGGAGGTGGAAGTGCTCCTGGAGGATAGGGGTAACTGGGGTTGCCAAAATTCATTACTCCGGGAGGGGGAAAGTAGGTTGGTGCTAACAGCTGTTGTGGTGGTGGTGGTGGTGGCTGCTGCCCAGGAGGCATGGAGACAGGAGGAGGATATAAACCAGGATTAGCCAGAGGTGCAGGTGTCTGATGAGGATGCAATCCTGGCAAAGACATAGTCAAACAATTCTGAAATAAAAATGCTATCAGGAAGCAAAGATGGAATATATATCATTTTATTGTATCTGCTCACTTAAAAGAATACTTGATTCATCTAGCTACTAAGAAGAATAAGTCACTGGAACATACATCTACAATATGCCACATATTCTTTGCCTGCAGAGATTGATTTTCAAAGATTAATCTACTTGATTAACAGAAGGACCAGAATATCTCTCCCCTCCACTCTGTTATATATTTTAAAATTCTTTCTTCTTGTGCAATTATTTTATTAGACTTAGACACCAACTGACCACAAAACATATCTGGGCAAGGAACAAAATAAAAACACAATAAATTGGAATAACCAAAACAGTATCAAGAGTCAATACAGACTATATACCAAAAAAAATCATCCAAAAGAGGACTCCATCTACTCTAACCCAAAACAACCAGATTAGGAAGGTTTTCTGGAATATTGTTAGGGTGGGAGCCACATGGATCTCAGAGGGATTTCATTCCATGATGCAAGACATGTTTCCTGGTTCAATTTTTTTAATTTAATCAAAGGGATGTGGTGCATGCCAACATGCCAGTTTATTATATTTTGAGAAGGCAGCCAAGAAAAGAGAAAAACAAAATTTCAAAACATCAGGTAGACATAGTAAAAGACAGTGTGTTTCCTAGCCAGTGGTAGGACCTAAAGTAAGTATAGGTTCTCCTCTCTCCAAAACTGAAAGGTAAAAATGTAAACTATGCATCAAAAATGTGTAAAACCAATTATTATGAATGTTCTCCTTTTCCAAAAGATCAAATATTTTATTAAAAAAAAACAAAGCCCTTTACCTTCAACTTTATGGTCCCAACAAATCCAATCTCAAGTTATGTTTCATTTTCTTTCAATTAAAATAACTCCAGCTTGCAAGACTCATATTGGATTTTAATGCTTAGAGAAAACGTTAAAAAAATCCAACCCCCATCTTTTGTTCGCCTGACATTTGAATTGTCAAAACTCAGTTTTGGAGCTTTGTTTTAGAAACTTATAAAAGCTTTTGCAATATGGCAAAATGGTAGAATGGAATCCAAAGCTTCCTTTTGCAATGTATAAATAAGTAAAGCTTTATTAAAGCACCAAAGTGTTTTGTCACTCCAAACTGCGAAGGAAGAAAGTGTATCTATTTTTCATCTTCCTCAATTTCCTTAAAGAATTCACATATATTAATAGATATTAATATTTTCTTTAATGCAGAAGAGCAAATATGTATTAGAAATGATAACATTATCTCAATTTGTTGCTTTTAACAGCAAACAATGTATTTGTTGAAATGTATCTCAAGAAATAGAAGTGTTGCACTGCATGAATTTGGGGGTATTTCTAACAAGCTGGTGAAACTGAAGTTCAAAGGAAATGTTAGAGAAAAATGAAGGAGAGAAGAGGAGCTATGAAAAACCACCCCCTACCTGGATGTGAAAGATGCATTTCTGGTTGAACAATCACCCCTTGAGGAGGAAGTGGAGTAGGATTTTCACCATGTGTATAAATTGGACCTTGGAACTGTACTGTAAGGACAAATCATTAGACATTATCTTTCATACACTGATAGAAGTAATTATTTTGAAATTAAAATAAAAAGAAGCTTTAGGCGAAGTAACAATAACAACATATAATTTTTAAACAGTTCAGTACATTAGTAACTAAAGCAGCAAACTGGGTTTAAGTCAACTATGAATCAGTTTATCAGGGCTACTGCAAATTAAAGTAACGTATTTTTTGGCCTATAAGATGCTCTGGACTATAAGACACCTAGTTTTTTGGGAGGAAAACAACAACAACAACGAAATCTGTCCGCCTCCCAGGAGCAAAGAGCCTGGTCAGCTTCAGCACAGCCTCATTAAGCACAAGCAGCTGATTGGCAGTTGGATCTACCTCCAGAAAGACTGTTGATGAGCTATTCCAGGCTGTGGGGATCACCACCATCCATCACTGCATCCACACACCCCATTTTTGGCCTCTGCATATCCTGTTTTCAACCTCTGCGCACCCCATTTTTTGCCTCCGTGAATGCCATTTTCAGCCCATTCCCACTGGCGGGGATAGGTGGTGGTGGCAGAGATCTCCATCCGGAACAGGTCAAAAATGGAACACGCAGAGGCTGAAAATAGGGCGCATGGAAATAGCAATAAACAGCAGAAGCAATGGGTGGTGATGGGCAGTGGCAATCTCCGCAGCCTGGAACAGCTAATAGGTTATATTCTGGGAGGCAGATCCAACCATCAATCAGCTGCCCGTGCTAAATCAGGCTGTGCTGAAGTTGACCAGGCTGTTTGTTGCAAAGATGCAAATTGCTGGGAGGCAGAAATTGAAGAATGGGGGCCGAAGGCTGGGCTGGGCTTTGGCAACATTCATTGTATAAGATGCACATGCATTTCATTTCCACCCTCTTTTGGGGTGGAATACATCTTATACACCGAAAAATATGGTAATCCTCAGGTTACGATGGAAATCTGGAACCAAAATTTCTATCACTAAGCAATGCAGTCATACGATGTAGCATTGGCAATCACATCCATGCTTGTTGCTATTGTTAATTGAGGATTATGTGAGTTGTTAAACAAGGACCATTTGGAAGAGGTGAGAATCCAAGGAAGCAGGCCAGCAAGCAAAACCTTTGCAGCATAAATACAGGCAGGTGTCATGAGTACGTGCTATGGATACAGGCAAGTGAGTGTCAGTGGGTGCTCCTGACTGTAGGCAGGAGGATGTCATCGATGATGCTACACAGGCAAGCAAATAGTTGCTGCAGACTGCTGCTGTGAAGTGCAGGCAGGTAAGTGTTGTGGATGGACACTTTAGAACACAGGTGGGCAAAAAGAAAGCAGAAGTGAGAATAACTTGCGGGAATGACTTGGTCCTCCTGCTGTCTTCCCTATTCACTATGTTTATGGAAAGCCAATAGGGAAAGTTGCAAATTGTTATCAAATGATTGTGGAACATTACAAAATGTAATTGCAGCTCAGTTTACAACCAAGCAAATTGCATTCATGTAACTGCAAATCTGAAGACTGGTTGTGAGTATATCTTGTTTGACACTATCCTAAGTTTGAACAGTTGCTGAACAAATGGTCATAATCCAAGGAGTACCTGTAATTTGAACAGGACAGCACCATACATTCTATCAAATGTGTCAGATTAAAGGCAAGATGCAGATGAAATGCACAAATAACATTCTACGTTTTAGAAATAAAAAGTTTTCTAACAAGGAGCAGGCTTCCAGAAATCCTTTTTCTAGCTTACAAGGGACAAAAGCCCTTGTGGTTTAGAAGGAGTGCATATTTAGTATCCAATTGAGAACTTTCTCACTTTCTCCATAAACCCTTCAGGGTTGATACATAGTCCACAATACTGCAAAACCCAATCCAAAACAAATATAGGAATCCTTTTAATGAACAGTTTGCACTCACGTGCATCATAGTAATGCCCTTCCATTATGCTTATATGGACTGGTGGAGCAGGTTCGGGGACAGGCCTCTGACGCTGTGATGAGTAGCGCTTGGCACGCCCAGCTTGAACTCCCTGGAAAAAAGCATAGCAATGTCTAATTTCTTAAAAGATTGCCAGAATGAAATATTTTCCTTTTTGATGAGCTTTGTTAGCTACAAAAGATCTTTGCTCAAATGTGTATCTCCTTAAAAGTAGCTAATCCTAAGAGATGAACCCCACATATTTCTTTTTTCAATTCCTAGTTTTCCTGGTCTTAGAGGCTCAGAGTGATAAAATGTTTTGCAGGAAAGACATGAATCCTGTGTTAACTTTGTTCTTCTTCCTCTACTACGATCACTACTATACATTCATGTTTCTCTCTAACACTATACAGGAAGGATTGAGTCCTATTGGTATCCCATCTTGTCTATCATTCTATTTCCCAAAAACATTACATCAAAGCTAGATGAATCTATTACAAAGGCCAGTATTCCACAAAGCTCGAGTTGCTGGACTGATCCTATTGCTCGAAAAGGGCTCTCATCCCTTCGTTGAGAAATTCTACAACTACTGTTTGCATTCTAGTGCTTAATTGAACTCATTATTTCAGAAGCAAGAAAAGTAAATGAAATGTTACCATGTCTTCTATCCTGTTGAATTGAGGGGGTGGGGCTGCTCCAATGTGCATCTGATTAGGCAAACCTATTAGAAAAGACAAAGGAGAAAGAAAACATCAATTATTATTCAGCTTTACTTTTAAGAAACATTTTAAAAGTGGAAAGCAAGTTTGGAGAAGTCCTAGCTAATATGAAAAAGGCAAATGCTGCTGATTTTGAGAAAGTTGTGCCCAAATCCTCCCATGTTGCCACATGGTAGGGAATGGTCCCAGGAGGAATGAGGCTGGGAAAGTACGCTAAGTGCATATACTGTCTTTTTTGCTCCATAAGATGCTCCTGACCATAAGATGCACCCAGGTTTAGAGGAGGAAAGCAAGAAAAAAAAATCTGCCTCTGCCTCTCAGTATCCATCCTTGCCGCGAACAGCCTGATCAGCTGCCTCCTCCATGTCTGCTGCTTCCGATGGGGAATGCTGGAGACTTTGCAGTCGATCAGCAATTGGATTGACTTCCCAGAATACTGCCGATCAGCTTTCCAGGTGGCGGGGATCACTGCTGCCTATCACCCATATTCTTTCTATAACACACACAGACATTTCCACTCATTTTTTGGGGGAAAGGTAAGTGTGTCTTATGGAGAGAAAAATACAGTACTCCCAGCAGGGTCAGCCAAGTCATCCCAGCTGCCCTGCTAAAAAGCAAGCCAAATTGGGCAGCAGCAATATAAAAAGATGATGAGGGCAGATGATTATTTAAGTGACAACAGCGAATTCATTTAAGTGATAATAGTATCATTCCATTCAGTGCAGAAGGCAATGATAAACCTCTCATGCATCTCAACGAGAGAACCACACAAATTAACAAGGGAATAATATTGGAATTCCAGATGACTGATATCTCAGATCAAATGTCACACAACATACTATTGAGGAAGAACTGAGTGATTAAGGGGCTGGTCTAGAAATCAGAAGACTGAGTTCCAATCCTGCCTTAGACATGAAAGCCGACTGGGTGGCTTTGGGCTAGTCACTCCCTTTCAGCCAAATCTATCTCTTAGGGTTGCTGTGGGCAAAATGGGAAGACAAAGAAGAAGTATGCATGTTTGCTGTCTTGAGTTATTTATAAAAATAATAAAAGTATGGATGGATGGAAACGGACAGGCAGAGCCACCTAAATGTTGAGTTGCTGATATGCAGGTAAAGAAATCTGAAACGTCAAAAAGAAAATTATACTGCGAACTTGGAATGTTAAAAATATAAAATGGAAATAGGAAAAGTATCAAAAACACTTAGACATCAACCAATAAAAAAGGAATTTTACTGTTTCCATAGTTAGGAAGGATATAGCAAATATATAGCCGCTCCAAGTCTCCGGAGATGGGCGGCATATAAATAAATAAATAAATAAATAAATAAATACATACATACATACATACATTCACGTTTATTATCAAAACAAAACAGAAAATCAATAAGCTTCATGTTGAAGTTGGAGATCAAAATACCAAAATGGGAACTAATCAGAAAAATGTACTAAAATGGAAATGAAGAAGTAGAACTTACAGTTTCTCCTTGACTTACAGCCACAATGAAACCTAGAATTTCAATTATTCAATTATATGGTCCTAAGTTGAGGCACTATGTAATCAGACTCAATTTTAGGCCCATCACAGATCCCCCAGATTTTTCACATTAATCCAGCATATCCAATGAGTGTTTTTTGCTGTTTTATGCTGAAAAACAGCAAACAAAAACAACAAAAAAGCACCCTTCAATCATATGATCACAGGACACTGCAACTGACTGTAAATATCTGCCAGTTACCAAGTACCCCACATGCAATCTCATGATCATGCATGTGTGTGCAAAGCTTGTATCTTTAAGGATAGACCACAAATACTATTTTGAAGTTTATCATAACTTTAAATGGTAGTTAAGCGACTGGTGAGGGCAATATGCTGGCTCTTTTAAAAAGTGCTATTGCTAACATGATGTAAGCCGCCCTGAGTCTAAAGGAAAGGGCAGCATAAAAATCGAATGAATGAATGAATGAATGAACGAAGCTTTGTTTCCCTCCCAAAAGGAAATACAGTGGGAAGTCAGAAGTTATACTTGCTCCCACTGAGGTTTTGCCTCCCCATTGTCATTCTGTTTCATTGTTTGGGTAAGTAAAGATCTCTGAAATGATGAACAAGAGTTGTTCTAGTTTATATATTCTGTAAAAAAAAAATTCCTTGCTTTAGCATATCACTTACCTTGTGGTGGTATGAACTGGGGTTGCCCTTGATTCCAGTTTTGTTCTGTCATATTCAACTGAGTCATGTCTTGTTCAAGACCACCCAGATTTGCCTCAGCAGGTGCCTCCCAATTACCAGTCTTTGCTGAAGGCGGCGATGGTATAATATCTGCAGTTTTTAATGGTGCTGGCATCAACCCTGATGGTGGTGGAACTTCATCTGCCAATTTTCCTGTCTCGCCTGCTTTGGTCCGACTCCTTCTTGCCCGAGAGTAGGATTTTTTTTCCATAGGCCTATCTGGCTGTGTCTGTAGAATATCTGCAGGTGGAGTTTGATTTTCCAAAACAATTTCTTCTTTTTTAACAGGGCTGTTTTGAACAGGTGGTATCTCAGATTTGGGAGAAGGCTCTCTTGCTGGAATTGGATCTGATCGTCTGGCCCGGTAACTGCTCTCAGGTTTTGATTGTTCACTGAAGCGAGGTGAATGTTGACTACTTACATCCACAGCTCGATAACTTGGGCGAGTATCTTTATAGCCACTAGGTTTGGGAAATGCCCTTGGGCTGGCCATCCGCCCTGTTCCTGCTGAGTTTCGATTAATGAATGTCCGGGGTGCCACAGTAGTATTGTCTACACTCTGATGTCGTGGTGGCTTACTTGGTCGTTCACTAGACCAATTGGATTCTCTTTGTGGTGGACTCCCAAACCTAAATGAAGAAGAGATGCTGTTGATCAGAAATGAATGTTTTATGTTCAATTAATCATCACAATTATTCTTCTCTCAAGGTCAGGAAAAAAAATCAAGCCCTACAATATTGTTCCATAAAAAGTACACTGAACAACTTCTACAAATTCACCTTGGTTTGCGCACTCTCCTGGGTTTGATGTCATCAGGGTTGTGTGCAGAGCGGATATCATAGCCGTAAAGAGCAATTAGCTCTTGTCTGGATTTTGGTGCTTGCTCATCTTCTCGAAATTTGTCATGTTCCCATCGTCCTTCGTCTTTCCACAATTTACGCTGGCGACCCTTAGGTCTTGTGTACCAAGATATGGAAAAACAATTAGATTTAGAACAATTAGACTGGTATGTGTGGGTAGCAAGTTTGGAGACTACTGCTCTACACCATAGATAAAGCAATGAACTAAAGCCAGAGCCATCAATACATGATTCTACAAAGGAAAATTTAGAACTTAACCAAATCCTTGAAAATCTTTCATTAATTTTTTTTCCCATAGATTTCAGAAAGGCCATTATGCTTCTCAAGAAAAAATGATAACTCGCATGGGAAGACTTCATCATGAGAGACAAATAGCTTCCTAGAGCCGTATTCTCTTATTAATGGCTGTCCCAAGTCAATTAATCATCCAATAACCACTATAGACCAAGTGTGAATTCCACACTTTCCTTCAATTTTATTATTTTACTATATAGCCCACATAATGAGACAAAATTTAAAAATTAAAATGTAATCCTCGTTAGTGGTCTGGATATCTTTTTCTGTTAGCAGCCAGTTGTCCCTGCAAATAAAATGTTCCTGCCTATGAATTCTTTCTACAATTATTATCTGCTATTCCTATCACCTACCGGACTTCCTCTTCCTGAGTTTGTCCACGGAGGTCATGCTCAAAGAAAAGACCTTTACGAGGTATGTACGCTGGGTTCTTCCGGTCTTCATCATCATCAAGATGCTTAGGAAGTTTTTTACCAATTTTGTTTTCAACTTGTTCAGTGCTTTCCTAAAATGAGAAGCATCAAACACTCACTGATCTATTGAAAACCCAACACCGATATATCAGAAACCATGGTTTACTAAAAATGTGATCAAATGCTATGATTATATACACTGGATAGACAAGGGGGGATTATTGCAGGTAGCCTTTAACTTATCGTCGTTTGTTTAGTGACCAAAGTTACAATAGCACTGAAAAAACTGACTTAGAATTATATATTTTTTCACTTATGACCATTGCAGCATCCCATGATCATGTGATCAAAATTTGGATGCTCAGTAACTGGTGTGTATTTATGATAGTTGTAGTGTCTCAGAGTCATGTGATCATGTTGTCCAATCTTATGACAAACAAGTCAATGGGATAGCCAAATTCAGTTAACAGTTGTGTTCCTAACTTAACTGCAGCAATTCACATTGTAAAATGAAGCGAAACCCATTTAACAAATGTCTTTTTAGCAAGAGAGATTTGGGGCTCAACTCCATATTTATTGAGGATTACCTGTACCAAATATAAATCAATCACTGTAACATTTTAAAATATTTCTGAAAGTACTAATATGAAATATTAGTCATGTAAATCAATAATTGAGTTCATATTTTATATAGTTAGAAAATGATGATATGCACAAGGTTATATACGATGAAATATGTGTTACGATAGGAGGAATAATGTGTAGTCAATTAAAATACGTCCTCTTAAAAAAATTTCTATAACTTTGTTTATATATATTAATGAAAAATACACTGCTCAAAAAAATAAAGGGAACACTTAAAAAACAGAATATAACTTCACGTAACTCAAACTTCTGTGAAATCAAACTGTTCACTTAGGAAGCAGCACTGATTGACAGTCAATTTCACATGCTGTTGTGCAAAGGGAATAGTTGTGCAAATGAAATATTCAATGATAGTTTTTCATTCATTCAGATCTAGGATGTGTTATTTGAGTGTTCCCTTCATTTTTTTGAGCAGTATATTTCAGCAGGGTATTTAAGCAATACAGATATAGATAATTCTTAATGTAATTAAAATTGGGTTTTCTATCACTAAATGATATGATTGTAAAGTATAATGACCTTAAAATCTTGGCAGTTTCCATCGTCATTGTTAACCAAATCCCAGTGGTTAGTTGAGGACATACTCAATCAAAGCCATCTTAGCCCCTCCCTGCTCTGAGCCTCAGTGAGGCAACTCTCTTCACCAACATACCTTCTCTGATCTCTGTCCTCTTGGCTCCACTGCACTGTGGGCACTCCTGGCTGGCAGCAGCATGACCAACACTAAGGCTGAACCAGAGGTCCAAAGCCTCCAGCAATCTCAATAAACCACCACTATCCCCAAGCCTTTATCCCAACAGTATCAGTGCTGCAACAAATGTCATCTCAAGCCCCATGAACAAAGCCCCAGCCACCGCCACTACCACCACGCATCCCACCAGCTGTACAATGCCCAGTGAATATTTGTTGTCTTCTTTTTCCTCCTGTTGAGACACCCAGCTAGATGTATGTGTTGCAGAGAAATGGGAAAGATAGGTGGGTGGGGGAGTTGAAACACCCTTGTGGATGGGCTGCCAACCATGCAAATTTTGAACACATTATCACAAGAACAGTACAATAACTGTAACTTTAGGAACCAGACATCAGTACCTTTCATTCAGAGTGGTTCTAACTTCCAATAGTTGCTGAAAGAATGGTTGTTAATCAAACACTGCTTTTGTATTACTCATTTAATTATGCATAAAATATGTATTATAATATAAATTGGTAAAAAATGACAAAAATTGCATTGAACTAACATGAAAAATAATGGTGAAAAATAATGAATGATAATAATAATGGGGAAATTTGATTATAATACACCGCTCATTACTTTTGAGTTTTATTGCTACTACACTAAACCAAAATAGCTCTTTACTTTTTAGCTGCAAATATCAAAACACAAAATATTGTTCACAAAATTTTTATAAAACTACTTGCTTAGAATTCAACTTCAAAAATAACACAAGCATAAGAAAAAAATCTACTGAAATGTGATAGCTTAAAAATAAAGGATTTTTTCATTCTATGACCATATTTTGCTAAACAATACAAATACTTATTTTAATTTCCATGTTATTTAATACTTAAGCTCAAAACATACCTGCCCATCCCCACTCTGCCTTTCACCTGCAACTGTGCCTTTTGATTCTGGTTTCTCATCCCCTTTTGTTCTTAATTCAGTGTCATTTCTGTCCCGCTTTAAGTCCATTTTATTGGTTTCTTCTTCACTGTATTCTCCTTCCTCAGCCTAAAACAAACATCCAATTTGGTTTAATTTAGAAGGACTAGATAATAACAATTTTGTCTATACTATGCAAGACAATATGTTCAATTGTGTGTAATTCAATACTTTTTTAAAATATAAGAAACACAAAAACCTAAATGCTGCAAAGCACATATATATATTACATAGCATATATCCCAAAGGTATTTTTTTCAAAAGGCAACCTGTCTTTCTTTTTCCTTGCAGACATTTCACTTCTTAACCACGAAGCTTCTTTTATTCTGACTGAATGGTCAGAACTGGTTTTGTTACAGTCATCTGGCATTAGTACTCTTTCTGAGAGTTAATGAGGCTGCTTTGAGATTTATCTGTGCTCTCACAATCACCTGATACGTCCATTCTGATGGCAATCCATAGGAGAGGCCAGGATGGGGTAGCTGCAGTCCTCCAGCTCTATGACTGAGTTGTAACATTTAGGACCACCTCCCTGCCAGTAGTCCAGTTCAAAACAAAGCTGTTGCGACATCCAAGGAACAGGACCTGGCACACTCTGGATGTGCCATCCGAACGTTACCTGTGCCAACCGCCAGCATAGTACTGCCACTGAACAAGGGTCCTTTGTGATGCAGTGAATTCTGAGGAAAACCCCAGAGGAAGTCTGGCCTCTTCTATGGATTGCCATGAGAACAGGTGTCTCAGGTAACACCAATGCCCCTTCTCCATGGCATCCTCCAGAGGCCAGATGGGACATACCAAAGCTTGGCATGCCCTACGGTTGGGCGTCTGATTATTCCTGAGCCCCTTCATGATCATGGACCTGCTGCAGAACTCTCCTGCCAAAGGCAGCCTCCACTGACACAAAAGCATCAAGTCTATAGTGGCGGATGAGCAGTGATGGATAAGTCCACGTCACAGCCCTGCGAATCTCTTCTACTGGAGCTTGAATGGCCCAGGCAGTGGTAGTAGCCGTGCTCCTCGTTGAATGAGCAGTGACCCCCAGAGCACTGGGAGCGCCTGAGCCTCATAGGTGTGGGTGGTAGCTGCCCGAAGGCAACAGCCCACTGTAGGATGTGACACCTTGTGGCTTAGAGTTGTTGGCTGAAAGGACATGAAGATGTCATGATTCGGGGATTTAGTCTTCCAAAAGGAAGCAATTCTGGAGATGTAAATGCAAAGAGCCTACGTCACATCCAGAATGTGCCAGGTCTGTTCCAAGACCTGCCGCAACCTGGGACATAAGTCTGGCAAAATCTCTCCTGAGCCTGGTGAAACAAGGAACTGGCCTTTAGAAGAAAGGTGGGGTCCAACCACAGAACCATTATCTTCGAATGAAACAGGCACAGGTCCTTTTGCACTGATAAAGCGGCCAACTCTGAAACATGCCTGGCTGACATGACAGCCACCAGGAGCGCCACCTTGTACAAGCTTCCCATAATGGCTCAAAGGTAAGGGCCTGCAAAACTTTGGTCAAGTCCCAGGTGGGGTAACATTGGACCAGAGGGGGTTTCAAATTGGAGGCCACCTGCAGTAAAGTCCAAATTCTGGGATGATGGGACAGGGAACCCAAACCCCCCACCTGTAACACTGTGGACAATGCTATTATCTGAGTCCGTAGTGTATTAGGGGATAGCCCCCTGTCCTCCTGCGTAAATGTAAGAAAGTCAACAACATCTATCCCCATGGGGTCCAAATGAATGGAGGCACACCATTCCAAAAAGGTCCGTCAAGTAGCATCATTTCCGGTCACAATTCAAAGTGTTGGTTATGACCTATAAAGCCCTTCATGGCATTGGGCCAGAATATCTCCGAGACCGCCTTCTGCTGCACGAATCCCAGCGACCGATTAGGTCCCACAGAGTGGGCCTTCTCCAGGTCCCGTCAACTAAACAATGTCGTTTGGCGGGCCCCAGGGGAAGAGCCTTCTCTGTGGCAGCCCTGACTCTCTGGAACCAGCTCCCCCCAGAGATTAGAACTGCCCCTACCCTTCTTGCCTTTCGTAAACTCCTCAAAACCCACCTTTGTCGTCAGGCATGGGGGAACTGAGATATCTCCCCCGGGCCTATACAATTTATGTATGGTATGTTTGTATGTATGTCTGCTTAATAATGTTTTTTTAACCGAGTCTACGGAGAGGGGCGGCATACAAATCTAATAAATAATAATAATAATAATAATAATAATAATAATAATAATAATAATCATAGTTGTGCATGGTCGAGGACCATCTGCATTGTCGAAATGACCTTCATGGGAAACCGTTCCCAGCTCAGGAGTCTCCGCTCAACTTCCAGAGGATAAACTGGAGCCAATGAAACTCTGGATGGATCATGAGACCTTGGCTGAGGGAGACCCTCTTTGGGGGGGATCCGCCACGGATTAATGATAAACAGGTCGACCAGGGCAGCGAACCATGGTCTGCGAGGCCAATGAGGAGCCAGTAGAGCTCGAGACCTGGACTCCCCTTCTATTCACATGAGCCATGATAATCACACTGTCTGTGAGCAGGACAGGAGGGCCCGAAGCCACCTTCTCAAAGGCCCTGAGAGTGAGGAAAGCCTCCCTGAGCTCCAACCAATTGATGTTATGCTGGAGCACCTGAGGGATCCATCGACTCTAGAACCCATGTGGGCTCCCCAGTCAAAATGACTAGCATCAGTGGTAAAGGCTACCCCAACGGGGCATCCCTGCAACAGCGCTCGAGATCCCCACCAGTGGAGTGAGCAGAGCACCTCCGGAGACACGCAAACCAGTGACCGAGAGGAGCCACGACCCGCTCTCTGAAAGGGGAGCAGAAACCACTGAAGTGGCCTAGCATGGAAATGAGCCCATGGCACAATATCATGTTCCCCAGGAGTTGGGAAAGGAATACAAATCTGTTGTTACTGCCAGTGATGGCTCCTAGATGAACCAAACTAATACATGGGATTAAATGGCATTTGTCCAAATTCACCAAGGACTCGGATGATAGTGTCTAGACCTTGAAAGGCTTGACCCTGGGAAGGGGCCTAAATCAGGTCATCAAGATTGCACTAGATGTGAATAGGCAACGATCTGAGAAAAACTGCCAGCAGGCCATGATTTTTGTAAACATCTGGAGGGCCAAATACTGGAAATGCCAGCCATTATCGCAGAATCTCAGGAATTGTCTAGGGGCTGAGGAATGGAGACATGGGGATAGGCCTCAGTATGGTCTACCGATGCTAAGAAGTCCCCCTCCCGAATAGCAGCCAGGATGAAATGGAAAGAGTGCATTTTGAACCTCCTGTACACCAGATATCTGTTGAGGGCTTTGAAATTTAGAATTGCCTGCTATCCCCCCGAGGCCTTGGGTACTATGAACAACACTGAATAGCATCCCATCCCTTGCTGATCCAGTGGAACTGGTTGAATGGCCTGAATAGTCATCACATGCTCAACAGCAGATTTCATGAGTGTCTGCCTAGCGGGATTCCCCAAAATGGGACAGCAGATGAAAAACCTGGAGGGGGGCGAGAAATTCCAGGGAGAGACCATGAGAAATAGTCTCCCAAACCCAGGCATCCTGGGTAGTGTCCTGCCAACAAACTGAGGCGACCTCCAATGTGGAGGAGGGTGCTGAGATAATTTCCTGTGACAGAAGAATTGGGAGCTGCCTCTACTGGAAAGAATGCTTGAAGGCATTCTTTCCCAGAAATTGATGTCTGCCTCTACTGGAAGACTCAGAGTGGTCACCCTGAAATCCAGACCTGGAGGAGAAAGGCCGCTGCTGATGGGGGAAACCTGCCTCGGCACCTCTCCCATTTGAAGGAGGGCCATCTGTAATAGGGTGCGAACTCTTTCCCCTCGTCTCGATGAGGGAGGGCTCGAGAGACTACCAAATAAGGTGTCCCCTTCAAAAAGGGATGCTGCAAACTTCAATTTGTTCTGCATGTCCATTTTCCAGTGATAGAGCCAGACCATCCTGCAAGCCGTTACAGATGACGCCATGGCTCTGGCTGAGAATCTGGCCATGGTAAAAGAATTACAGCTGCATCAGCTGTATATTCCACGGCTGTGATAATCTTACTCAGGTTCTCAGCCAGCAGGCAGACCTGCAACTGTCACAGCCAGTGCAGTGAAGACCTGGTAAAAGAAGAGGAAGGAGTTGAGCCCCAAATAGCCCAGGAGACTGCCACACAGTCCTGCGAAACATCATCTCCTGCTTTCTGTCCTCTGCCTTCTAGGCGTCCTCCACGTTTGGGGTTAAAATAGAGGAAGAGGTTAGTGCCACCACTGGAGCATCCACCCTGGAAACCTGAACGAGATCCAAAAGATCAGAGTCCACCCCAACAACATGTGCTCTGAGCCACTAGGCTTCATGGTGGCTGTGGTCCAGTCATCTTATAACATCAAAAACATGGGAGGGATGGGTACGGCGTCCGGCTTCTAAAAGCTTTCAGTGAATAGAAAATCATCTTGTTCAGTTACCTTGGAGAGTGAGTCCAACTGGTTAGATGGTTTAGGCAGTCGTGCCATAGGTGGGCATTTAAAAACAGGGGTTTTAAAAGAGCCAGATTGAAGAGATCCTAAAAGACCAGACTGTCAGAAAACGCAACCTCACAGAACAATCCCCCTCTTCTGGCAGCTCTCCTTCCGAAAGGGATGAGCCATCCTGATCTGACTCAAAGCTGCAATCCACTTCTGCAGAGAGCCAAGGGATTGCAGCTGGTCCTCAGGCATTGGAAACTAAGTCCAGAGATGCAATCTAGCTAACCCGGAGCCCGGAGCTAGCTTCCAATGATCCAAGCGGTAAGGGAAGGTGCCCTCGCTCTATCCCCAGCAGCGGAGAGCATAGCCAAACAGCTGATTGATCCAACAGTTGTACAAAAGGAAAGAGAAGCTAAGCTTTGCCTTTTGGCAAAAAAAAAAATTCAAGGAGTTTTCTTCACTGACAATCCTAACCTAAATTTAACTAAGGAGAAATCTCCAGTTTGTCCTTCAGAGTTAGGACTGAGTTGAAGAACTGGACTGTGGCAGGGAGGAGGTCCTAAATGTTACAACTCACAGAGCTGAAGGACTAGAGATATCCCATCCTGGCCTCTATGGAGGATGCCACGGAGAACTGCTGAAATATGCATGACCTGAATGACTGAGACTCTCCAGATACACAAAGTGTTTTAAAAAAAAGATCTGAATGGCTTTTCGTGATAAGGAAGTAAATATTTCACTTATTGAATCCAGTCTCTAAATCCGTGATGGCAAACCTATGGCATGCTTGATGGCAATCCTATGGAGTCCTTTCGGTGGGCACTTGCACCATCATCAGCTGCTCTTCCAATTTCCATCGCATGTATGAATGCCAGCCACCAACTGTCTGGCATGCAGGCATCCAATGGAACCCAGAAGAGCAGATGACTGCTGGGCACATGCATACTGGCGAGCTGCGTTCTTCTAGGTTCCGGCACTCCAGCATGCGCATATGCACACACTTGTTTTGGCACTCTGTACTCAAAGGGTTAGCAGTCATTGCTCTAAATCTACCTAGCAAGTTTTTAAAAATCCAACAAACTGCTTTGTTACATATTCATGCACATTATAAAATGATGTGTAGGACCTCAACTCACCTCGGAATCCTCAGCACTTTCATAATCAGAGAGAACAGCTAAAAATAAAGAGTTGTTTGAGGTGAAAAATATCTTCCAAAATGCAACATTTTAAAGGCTTAATTGTCATATTTTTCCCAATTATTTCATTCATACCCTCCAAATCCATTTGCAACCTTGTTTTATCTTTGAGTTATCCATCTAATATTGCTTGTTTTGAATATTCCATCTATTGTAATTTTTTTTGGTAAAGCATAAATATTGCTCCTCTACATCTATTTCACAAAAAATTACAGCACTAATCCATTGACTAATAAATACATTTTTCCTTTTCCAAGAATTCTGCCCTAAATTTTTCATCCTTCCCATGGAGGGTATCTCTTTACAGATCCTTATACTTGTTTCATGTTTGTTTTTGAACCCTTTCTAAACTCATTGTCCATATGTACAAAATGTTGGTCTTCATCACCCATGACCTTTTACAATCTTAATTCTTCCATGTCTATCATTTACTGATACCCTGCTCCTTTATTCCATTTTTCTAACTTGCTGTTCAGTATGGTTCCAGAACTCTTGTTTCTCCCTCTCCTAAAAATATTCTTATTTATGAAATACTTTTGTTTTCTGTTATTTTTTTCTCTAGATTCTTGCTCATTATGCCTATTAAGATCTAATAAAGAAGTCTAACTGGATGAGTGTGCAAACTAGTTTTTTTCCAATGTCAATCATTTTGAATAAATAAATAATGCAACTTCCTTCAAAAAGATGTAAAAAAAAGTGGTGGTTATCTAACTATTACTCTCAGTAAGCTTGGAATAAGTTAATTATTCTAAGAACACACAGGGAGGTGGCCATTTGCAAGCCATTTCCAGAGATGTCTGCAAAACGTGGATTGACTCCAAGCTTTCAGTTTCAAGGTCCTTCAAAGCAGAGCGCTCACCATGAAGCCAAAAAAGAGAAACCTAAAATGCTGGACCCAGAGAAAGGTGGAAGGGAAATGTGACAACTCTTGCTGACCTTGAGAAAGAAAACAAGGCTGCCCAAAGCAAGAATGGGCCAGCACAAAGAATATCACAATGCCACTTATTCCCCTCATTTGAGGTGGACAAATCATTTCCGTTTGACTTTAGATGTGAAGATACCACAGAAAGGCTGTTGGCTGCCCTGATATATTTTTTTTAAGTATGTGGAAGTTGGAGCAGTGTTGTATTGGTTTTTCAGAAATTTTCAGTGGTCTTTAATAGTACTGATCATGGATACTACTGAAGTGGCTCAGTGAGTTAGAAACTGAGCCACAATGTGATGATTTCATCCCTTCTTATCTAAAATAACAGTAGAAATTTTCAAGAAACTTTCTCTCTGTTCAAATTGGGAACATTTACCCAGACAATTGGAATAGAATGTCGTCAGTATGCGGATAACATTCACCTTCATCCTCCTTTTCCTGACCTTACGGACAATAACAATTATGCCAATCTGTAGCTGGTGTCTGAACTGGAAAACTCTAGCCTTGGGAATCTATGTTTTTTACAATTATATTATTGCAGTGTAACCATCTTGAAGAACTGTGGTCTGCTATGGTAGCCAAACAACAATGTGGAATATTATGAAATAACAAATCTATGCCCTGGTAATTGATCATATATTGCTTCCGCTGCTAACAACAGAAATATTAGACTATACAAAAGGTCATTATCATAAATGAAGGGGTAGAATAAGAAATACAGATTTGCAACAAATATTTTATGATTTTAAAAATATTGCTATGTAATTATTTTATATTTCTAGCACCAATCACTACTGTTAAAAGCTACTATCACTTACCATGTCCTTCTATGCCATCTTCACTTTCCTGTTTTGAGAAAGAAAACATTTATCAAAAAAAGAAAACAAGAAGATGCAAATATGGTACATTACACTGCTTCAGGAATAGTTGCTTTAAGATTGGGCATAGTCTGAGGAGATCCAAATTAAGAATTATCTTGGATTTGTGCTTCATTAGATGATTTTGTATCAGTTATTACTTCTTAGTTGCCTACCTGCCAAACTACTATGAATAAAATATTGGAGAAATTATTATGTACTTCTGAAGGAATGATTAGCACGTCAATGCAACGAGTCTTCGGAGAGGGGCGGCATACAAATCCAAGTAATAAATAAATAAATAAACATATAACTATAACAGAGATGTATTATCAAGTTATTAATATAAATATTAGGTAGAGGTGGAATTGTATCAAAGCTACAAAAGAAATCCTACTTGGAGTTCAATTCCAATAATTTTCAGTGAAAACAATTATGTCAGTTAGAAATATATGGAATGGAATGCCTAATAAAAAAGGATGACTTTTTCCCATGTGAGATTGACTTTATGGGGAAACCAACTTTAAAAATTAGGAAAAAGACATGGAAAATTTGAATGGATGTGGGGATATTGACACTAGCTCAATTGACAGATGAGGAAGATGAATTTTAACAAATGTTGTGTTAAGAGATAAATATCATCTATCAGATATAAACCAATGGCAATATTTACAGTATATGTTAACAGTGTTTGAATTAACAACATTTTCACCCAAGATGCAAGAACTTATTAAATCCTTGTTTAACAATCTATTTTTAAAAACCTATTAGTTTTTGTAGATATTTGTCATAAACTTGATATGCAGATGCTGAGAAGTGAATGGAATAGAATTAGAGGTTCCTATAGTGCTTACATAATAGGATAACATCTTAACTTTTATAACAAGAATGTTAATGAACCTTAAGACTATAATTTTGGTTATTTTTCCTTATTCTTAAACTTCTTTATGTGTGCTGTTTGACTGCTATTTAAAACTGAGCCTGATTGTTGTTAGGAGTAATTATTTTGCTATAAAGTAAGTAAAGCATCAGACTATTCCAAAAGAAAGAAGACATATTTTCCTTTCATTTACAGGAAATCCTGCCTGATGGAACTTTGGGATAATTTTATCTTCTTCATAAAGAATATGAATAATTTACTTAAGGAAAAAAGTAATTCTTGGAAAATGCTGGACCCCAAATTATTATTTAATACATGCACTGTCCAGGTGCATTTTAAAAATTGAAAACTGGATTTATATTCATCTGTCCACATTAGCAACATAGACGTTCCTGAAACATCTAAGCCTCTATGTGCCTAAAAAACATAAATGTTATCTATGTCTCTACACAAACATAAGAGATCAGATAACAAGAATGTGTCAAGGTATTATTTTACAGAGTTTACTTTTTACAGAAATATTCACTATGGTAATATAATATTACCATATAATATACAATACAAAAAAGGTATAATAAACCTAAATTAAAGCTGCAAGATCTGAATGCTAATTTCTAAGTACTTACAGTTTTTAATACTATGGAAAACAGGTTAAAAATGGAAAATCATCATTATACAGAAAACACTTGTTAAATGTAAATGTAGATTTGCTAAATGAATATGTAACCGATACATTGTAAAATAATATTTAATTCCTGCATCTACCAAATAAAATCTCCTTTTCTGACTTTGAATTTTCAATACAATGTTTATTATAATTCACCAAGAATTATTTTCAAAGTAGAATTACAGTATCGATTTGGGTGTTTAACCTAATATATTGCTAGTTTCAAAATGCCAAAGCAAAATATTCAGGACCACATTTTCATGACATTACATAAAACCCACAATGCTTATTTAAAAAGGCACCTCAGGTGTAAGAAACTAAAATATGACATGCATTCAAACATAATAGTACTAGAAACCTAAGAAGAGTATGTGTAATCTCAAAAGTTCAATTTAAATACCCGCAAAATAAAAGATACCCTTGTTGAAATTTGCTTTACCACCACCATCCTTTGTCTTAGAATAACAGGTACGCACCTTCTGCATACTGTATTATACTCAGAGATACAATTTTGTTTTAATGCAGCACGCAAACGGAAGTGGTACCCATCTACTTCCGAGACGATAGAACAGCTATGGAGAAAGCATCGAAAAGAAAACCAAATACTAGCTTGTTTTTCTCCATCCAAGCGGAACCTGGTGGGCTATTTAGTCAGAGGCGAATTAAAGGGGCACTCTGCACATGCTCAGAACCACTTTCCCCTCCCCGGCTCTCTCCCCAACTTTGCAGGAGCCTCCTAAAGAGAGGATCATAGTCAAAACCTCCCCGCTATAATATGCAAAGGAACAGATCCTGAGAGCATTCCCGTTCCCTCTTTCCACTCACACACTCCGAGTCGGCCGGGCTACCTCCAACCGTCACCGGCGCCTCTACATTTTCAGTACCAGCGATAGCAGCGACGGTACTTGTCGCTCCGGCTAAGCCAACGCGGTGACTGCCGCTGTGCGGGGAAGAAGCTGCGCTTCCAGGCGGCGAATCGGACTCATCCTCTTCGCTGCTATCCTGAGAAGCGCGCTGCCTCCGACGATCCGCCATTTTGACAGGAACCAAAAAAAGGAAACGAGTAAAGCGAAACGCTTAAAAGGAGGAGGAAGAGGAAGCAAGGCCCAAAGAGGATGACGGGTAATGACGGTGACGTCCTATCCTGAAAAGACTACGATTCCCAGCAACCAACTCAGGCCTAGTTCAAAACGTCTATTCGTTCATCCAGAACTCTGCTTGGATGCCCGAGGAGGCGCGGAGAGCTCTTGACGGAGGGAGAAGGTTGCACGGAGAAGAAAATTCGCGCCCAATCAAGGGCGATGACATCACGAGAAAGCGATTCAATAGGCGGGGAAAGGGGGGAGAAATCGCTTCGGCGATGTCACGTGATCTCCCCCCCAACTGCTGCATAAGACGTGGGGACGGAAGGTGTCTTGCTAGTGCAGCTAGTCAAAAATAGCATGACGTTTCCCCATTGCAGGGATTACATCATTCCAGTTTTCCTGCAGTGCTAAAATAATTGAGGCGCAGCAAACTCCTCTGTAGAAAACAAGAGGTTTAAAAGAACAGCGGCTTATGTAAGGCTAGGGTGACCAGTTGACCATTAAGGAGACAACGCAAAATGCGATCCAGGCAATGCGGATATCAACAGTGCTGTCTTTGTGCATCATTCTGGCAACTCCTATTGCAAGATCAAATGCCACGAGGGGGGCTCATCCCCATATTCTGGTCTGATCTTTCCCATGCTGTATTTAATGGCAAAGCTCCCGAGCATGAGAGCAGCCCTGACTAAACAGTTTCTGAGATGCTGTTTCTTGCTTTCATTCTCCTTTGCAATCTCTTGAAGCCATCTTAAAATTCAAAGGCTACCTCATTTTATGGCAAGAAAATTTATGATGTGAAGTACTTTTTTTTTTGCCCTGAATATTCTGCTAACTTTATTGGGATGACTCCATTTTATACGATATGGAAGAAAAGTATTGCTATCCTTTTTCTGTATACTACATTTTCATACACTTTTTTCATTTCTCCTTTTTACTTATTAAAAAAACCAAAAGACAGCCTTTCTTTTTAAAGGAAATTTCTTTGTTTTGTTGATTTTCGTTGACTTTTTTGTAATTGGCAAATAACTATAACAATTGTATTTAACAAGTGTCATTCTTTTGGCTATAAAATATTCAGAACATTGATTTTCTACCCAGGATTTGTGTAGGGAATGGATTAGGGATTCTTATGTTTATTTGAGCAATGTTCATCAGAATTATTGTCAAATCTTTAAGGAAGATTTCAACAAAGGACAAGACATTGGACTAGTATCTATTTTGACCTAATACTGCCTGGAACTGCCTAGCTGAGGAAAGAGCAGAGCAGTGCCATCTTCCAAACCCTGCAGGAATCTATGGGAATATGTCCGGGGAATGAAATACAATTGCTAGGGAAAGACCCCTATAAAAATCTTAAGGAAGTTTTATTAAGAATAGAATATTAAGAATAGAACGAAGATATTTGATTCTGGACAGATCAGATATAAGGGCTATGGTAATTTGTGTAATTTGTAATTTATGGTTGTAGATTTTCAAGAAGTTAAATAATAGATTGTTATTGATGGACTTGAGGTTTAACTTTGCTTTTGTGCATACTGATTGTAATGAGGCAATGTCAAATGAAGCAATACATGACAGAAGCATTAATATTATTTCATTTTATTGTAAAAAAAATTATTTCAATTTTGTTTAAACATACAAGCAGAATTTCTCTTTTAATACTCCCTGTTAACACTGTTTAAACTAAATGAACAAAGCAAAACAATTTTGAAAACAAGAAAATGAACATTAACAGCCACAAATTTGGTATTTACAAACTTTTTTTCTTTATAAGTTATTTACAAGACAACTGATTTTACATATTGAAAATGGTATAAAAAGAATTCATTTGCAGACAACCACATTTGAAAGGGTGGAAAAACAAGAGAAGGGGAATTATAGACAGTTTTTAGAACTACCAAAAAGTTGGTTTAAAATGTTAGTTTTTAAAAAATCAGATATAATTTGCATTGGCGCTTTTCATTAACACAGTTTCAAATGTCGAACTCCATATGGGGTGGGAAACCTTTTCCCGGCCCATTCCCAGCTAACATCAACAGCAAACTTTCTACAAACCCTACTTATTTCCATATGCCTAGTCAGCTTTTTTATGATGCATGTATTATTACTGATTGTACGTCTTTCTGAGTCAACATTCTGTTCACTGAGTGAAGGGAAGAGATAATATGCTGTTTTATTCGGAATACAAGCTGAATTATTTTTGATAACTGTCATTGTGGATTAAACAAGAACATTGTCTTCTGAAAATGGAATATTGATTCAAGAAATGTGACACATTTCTAATTACTTTAGAAAAAAGCAAGATCAAAATCAACATTGTCTTCAAGAAACTTCTACCAAAAAATCTGCTTCCTTGAAACATCCACGCTTGTACTTGTCAGAGGACAAAAAATAACCACTTATGGATGCATGCTGGCATGCTAAAAAGCAAAAGATCCAAATACAGCCTTATTTAAAACAAAAGCAGGCAAACATTTTGCACTACTTCAACTACAATAGACATGGCAGAAAAGAGGATCTGTTCTTGTCGTTTTAATTTCAAGTCATAGAATATAACTTTTAACAATATTCATACTAAATGTGCTACCCTTGGTGGAAAAAATAGTACTTTAAATTCCCAGGGAAAATGGCCAGAAATGTCACTGTAACTGTCCTGAAACACCTGGAAATTAAAATGGAGAATGAAACCATTTTTAGTGTTCGCCATAGATGATGCATAAAATTATATTTAGGGGTTTTTTAATAGTTCAAGAAACTGAAACCTCAATTTTTCTAGAAATTTTAGCCATTTTTTAAAAAAGAGCTAGTTTCAGTATTCCTGTTAAGCAGGCAATACACAAAGAAAGGCAGCTTCCAAAAATGATGTAGATCAGGCAGAAGGACATGCGATTTTACAAACGAATTCCCTACACTCAGGGAAGATGAAAGTATTGATTTCCACTTATTGTAAAAGTTACAGGATTATGATTGGCTTTAAAAAGTGCCAAACTTTAAAACAATCACAAATTGAAGTTTAAGCTCCTTCTCGGTATTTAAATTAGACCCAAACGGTCTAATTAAAAAAAACCAGTAACAATTGTTTCACAATTTTGACAAGATATTTGGTTAAACAAGAAAAACATCTAGAGACAAACTAGCATGGCATGGTTATTTCTGGATTTTGCCAAATTATATATCAGAACTGTGACAAAGATGTGAATACATGCAGCTTTTCATTACCAGAACTGCCCGCATTCAGTATTACAAATTCAAGACCTGATTAGCAATTGTAATTTGAATCAGAAGGCATAAAAGAAAAGCCCTGAAAAAGACGCTGGGGAAGGAGAAAATACATGAATCAATATGTGGATGCTTTATAGAACAGCAGTTAGAAGCAATAGGTCAAATGAAGTATCTTGTGTTGCTCAATGATGGATAGCCCCTTCCCCCAAAGTGGATTGTACTGGTTGCAGTTATCCAATATAGCTCAACAGGTGGTATATCATAAATTGTTAACCTTATTTTTTCAACACAAACCTCCAATATTTTCTACCAAGCAAGGGGGGGGAGGGGAGATGAAAAAAGTGAAGATAAAGTATAAGCATAAAAAATATTTATCATGAACAAGAATATACATCATGGAGGATGGTAGAAGAAAAAGACATAACAAAACATGTCCTGTTCTCTGCCATTCGAAGCAAATGATACAGGCTGACCATCAAAGACAGATCTCTCCTAGTTTGATACGTTTATTTCCTGCATGTCCGATGAGGAGTCTGTTTCTTTTGCGTCTCTAGCCGGCAACGACTTCGTTCATCCAGCCATGGCAGTTCAAAGTTCCTGTCAGACAGAAAATGGCCCATAGACAATTATTTGTAATGTTGAAAAGAAGAGAATGGCTAGCTGTTCTGTCTACATTTGGATAACTTGGCTACAAGCCTATATTCTGCCAGCAAAGACATTAAACACAAATCATAAGCACAATATCTATATTTACGTAACATATGAACTGTAGCTATTGAAAGGTGTTTTTTGAAGAGCATTTTTTTACAATATTGGATGCCCTATAATGTTTGCTGAATAAACCATAATTGACTGAGTTTATATCTGCTATCCTTTAAGCAATAGATTACAAACTAACAAATCCATCCACATAACATGCTATGATGAAACTTAAGCAACCACATTGTGGCTTCTATTAATTGTAGAAGTGAAACAATAAAAAAATGTGAATTTTAATTCATGGGAATTAAAACTAAAAACCAATCATTTTTGTCCATGTATTTTATCAATACAGTGATCCCTCGATCATCGCGAGGGTTCCGTTCCAGGACCCCTCGCGATGATCGATTTTTCGCGAAGTAGCAGAGCGGAAGTAAAAACACCATCTGCGCATGCGCAGATGGTGTTTTTACTTCCACCGCCGCCCGCCCTTCGCCCGCCGTTGCCAGCTCCGCTTCCCAGCTGGGAAGCCGAGCTGGGGTATCCCGAAGCGCGCGCCGCCCGCCATTGCCAGCTCCGCTTCCCAGCTGGGAAGCCGAGCTGGGGTGTCCCCGCGCGCGTGCCACCCGCCCGCCCACGCCGTTGCTCGCGCCTTACCGGGGGAAGACCCAGGGAAGCCTCTGCCCGGCGGGGAAACTCCACCATCTACGCATGCGTTGAAGGGCACGCATGCGCAGACAGTGGAGTTTACTTCCGGGTTGAAAACTCGCGATATAGCGTTTCGCAATAGGCGAGATCGCGAAACTCGAGGGATCACTGTACATTTTCAACTTTTTATCTTTGCAATGTGAAAGAAAGGAAACCAGGACTGCAAGAACACAAGTAAAGAAATGTGATTTGTATGATATTCACTATTAGGATGCAAGAATCCCATCAAAAAAATTAGAAAGTATGTGAGTTTTAAAAATACAATAGAATAGAACAGGGAATGTTTCAAGTTTAACTCTTATAAAATATATTTTATAAGCAACAGGTGATATAGGATTGATAGTGACAAATATTTATTTCCTTAATCCATGAACAAATGAATCAACAGTTACAAGTGAGTTTCCCAACTTTTCCATATTTCCTAGTCTTTTTTTAAAAAAAGTAGCTGTTATTATTATGTTGTTAGCTCAGTCAAGGGATTTTTTTTACTGAATCTCTATGATTTCTCAATTTTGCTTTGTAAAGTCTAAGATAGTCAATTCTCTATGACTGCCTTTGCAGCACTGTCCCTAATTTTTCCAACAGCATATAATAGTAAAATGCCCCTAGGATTTAAGGTAAAGATATTGGCTACATACTATTTGATACATTTTTTATTTGGTTTTTTCTCATCACAGTGAAATCCAAGTTAGTCCACAAAATAAGCAAGAAAACCACTGCATAAGCAGAAAAAAGATACTATGCTACAAATTTTACAAAGTACATTCTTCCTTAATGCAGATATATATACTTACTGTGGAGTTAATTTTGGTAATGGTCGACCAAAGGCTACAACAGGCAAATATGGGGTGATCAGCAAACTTTCAACTAGAAGTAGAAATGGAAGAGTAATTTTACATATTTAGCTACAATGTTCATTCACATTATACTTATTTGAAAACATCTGCTTTTACAATAGAATAATCCCAAACCAACATTCTTTGCACACAAAATAGGGATATGAGAATTTGGACAACCACTCACCATCGTCTGACTCTGGGAAAAATGAGGTAACTTCAGGCTCAGATTCCTG
This sequence comes from Erythrolamprus reginae, assembly GCF_031021105.1. Taxonomy (NCBI): domain Eukaryota; kingdom Metazoa; phylum Chordata; class Lepidosauria; order Squamata; family Dipsadidae; genus Erythrolamprus; species Erythrolamprus reginae. The sequence continues at coordinate 865,431 of NW_027248473.1, read as the reverse complement.
AATTCCTTTCTTTTTATACATTCTAAGTTGCAGTCGCTGCAAAATTCTTTGCTCCCGGATACGTTGAATATCCCACCTGTGGATGGAGTGAGCAAAATAACAACAGAAAAGTTTCACATTTTCATTTATGGGAAATTCAAGTATTTTAGGTTCTATAAAAATCAGCATGTCAGGAGTAGTGCATCTCTATATTAAATGCTTTTCAATTTCTATAGGTTATCCCAAGTTTTTGTATTGCAGTCAAACCATATTTTTTTGCTAGATGAAAGTGTTATCCTTTCTTCAATTAAATACAAACCCCCAATGCAAAATCATTTAGCATATAAGGCACATGAATAATGGTAAAAAATAGATTTAAGATATACTAACTGCATAAAACCTTTCATATTACATGCTTAAAACCTATGCAAACTTTATTGTTAAATATTTAAGTGAAAGCAAATACTGAAATTTCTGGCATATAAACAGCTTTATTTTATCACTCACCTTTTCCTTCTTTTCTCATCCAATTCCAACTTTGCATGTCGTTTGGAAAAGACACTGTCATCTAAATTCTGTGAAAAGTTTTAAGGAGGAAAAAAAACCACAGGTAGTATTACATGCTGTACTTTTCACAGTATCTGAGTTCCTCTATTTCCATTTTCTGATGGAAAGCATTTAGGTCTGTCTTGCCCATGTGTTCTTAAGAAGCAGATTTAAATTTTGTTCTATGATAAAGTATCATCCAAGGATAAAAGGAAATACCGTATTTTTCGCTCCATAAGACGCAGTTTTTTTCCCTCCCAAAGTAGGTTGAAAAATCAGCCTCGTCTTATGGAGCGAAGATGCAGGCAGGGAGGGGGGGGGAGGCTGCGAACTCAGCAGCGCCATCCCCTCGGCTGGCTGGCTAGCTGCTGCCTGGCCCAGCGTTCCCCGTAAGCTGCGCACACCCCCAAATACACCCGTGCGCGCCCTTTTCCACGGGCTCCCCATCCCCCTGCCAGCCCGCAGGGAGGTGGGCGGGGGCGGGGAGGTGTAGCAGTAGGAGTAAAGGGAGCCGCGGCCGCCCCTGCCTCCCCACGGTGCCTCCACCTTGCCCTATTGCCAGGCCGATCCGCCTCCTCTCCTCCTCTGCCTCCTCCTGCCTTGGGGCGCAATCTGCCCCCTCTCCAACGTCGCTGCCTTCTGCCTTGGGGCGCGATCCGCCCCCTCTCCTCCTCCGCCGCCTCCTGCCTTGGGCGAGCAATTCGGGAGTCCGGGACTGTGTGGCTTTGCGCCATGAAGAGAAAACGGCCGACTTTTCCCTGCTGCCGGAGCCGTTTCCTCCGGCCGACTTTTCCCTGCTGCCGGAGCCGTTTCCTCTTCATGGCGCAAAGCCACACAGTCCCGGACTCCCGAATTGCTCGCCCAAGGCAGGAGGCGGCGGAGGAGGAGAGGGGGCGGATCGCGCCCCAAGGCAGAAGGCGGCGGCGGAGGAGAGGGGGCGGATCGCGCCCCATGGCGCAAAGCCACACAGTCCCGGACTCCCGGATCGCTGGCTTCTCTGGTCAGCAAAGCCATCTGCCCAGACAGAAAGAAAACAAGAGAGAGAAAGTGAGAAGAGAGAGAAAGAGGGGGAGAGAGAGAGAAAGAGAGAGGAGGAGAGAGAGAAAGAGAGGGAGAGGGAGAAAGAGAGTGGGAGAGGCGGGAGAGAAAGAGAGAGGGAGAGGGGGGAGAGATAGCAAGAGAGAGAGAGAGAGAGAAAGAGAGAGGGAAAGGGGGCTTCCCTTCACACGTATCAAACTCGGGTCTTACCCCGGTATTTCCCCACACTCCCCGTTTTTCTTTTCTTCCTTCCCTCCCTCCTTTCTTCTCCCTCTCTCTCTCTCTCTTTCTTTCTTTCTTCCTTTCTTTCCTTCCTTCCCTCCCTCCTTTTCTTTCTTTCTTTCTCTCTTTCTTTCTTTTTCTCTCTTGCTCTCTTGCTCTTTCATTCTTTTTTCTTTCTCTTGCTTTCTTTCTTTCTTTCTCTTGCTTTCTCTCCTTCCTTCCCTCCTTCCATTTCTTTCATTCCCCCTCTCTATTTTTATTTCTCTTTCATTTTCTTTCTTTCTCTCTTTCTTGCTTTCTTTCTTGCTCTTTTTCTTTCTCTCTTTTACCTTCCCTTCCTCTATTTCTTCTTTTCTTTCTCCTTCCTACCTTCTTCCCTCCCTCCCTCCCTTCAGTCCTTCCTCTCTTACTCTCCCCTTTCATAAGTTTCCTTGCTTCCTTCCTCTGTTCCTGTCCCTTCCCCCTTTCTTTCTTTCTTTCTTTCTTTCCTTCCTTTCCTCCCTCCATTTCTTGCTTTCCTTTTCCTTCCTCCCTTCTTTCCTCCCTCACTCCCTTCTTTCACTCCTTCCTCTCTTCCTCTCCCCTGTTTGGCTCAAAATATTTTTTTTCTATTTTCCTCCTCTAAAATCTAGGTGCGTCTTATCAGCAGGTGCGTCTTATAGAGCGAAAAATACGGTAGGTCAGAAGATGTTCAAAATTGATTGCCAACTTTCTTTCTGGGAGATCAGATGTGCTTTTTGTATCTTTGCAATACCATTGCAAAAATCTATTACTAAGATATTATTACTTTTTCCATCACTATTTATAAATACAATACTATAAAAAAGATGACCTGTCTAAAGATGTTTGTTCAAGAAACAAAATTTGAAAAAATTAAGCAAAAAATATTTAATTGTGGTGCAATTGGTTAAGTTAATTACAGTGAGTTTAAAATACAAATATAAATGAACAATTCTGAAAATCAGTCTCTTATTTAACAGTTTGTATTTTATTTAAATAATGATTAAGCCTCTCATATCACATCCCTCGAGTATGAACATTAATTGAGGGGCAGAAACTGAAATGCTTGTATTATTACAAAGATTTTGAAATTATTTCTTTGTTAGCTTTCTAGTTTGAAATGCTCTGATTATATTATTAGTATATTTTCAGCTGACAAGCTCAGTGTCTTTAACCGCTGAGCCAGAAATTAATAAACTCCCAAATATATTTCTCTGAAAGTGCTGAAAATTCTGAATCTATATCCTGAAGTAATATACTGAGTTTATCACACGCTTAATGAATTAATTTGGTATTTTATTTTGTGATAAAATTTTACCATGGTAAATAATTTGCCATCAAAAGTTTGGATGGCTTCAGGAACCCCTCAAAATATGCATTCCAGCCACCAAGTCACCAATGCAAATCAAGAAATAAGCATTGCAAAATTTACCACAGCATAACAGCAGAGATTACCTATTTTATCCAACATTTCAATGTATGTTTCCACACATTGTTGCAAGAAATATCTGTTTGGACAGTATGGTTTAAAAACTCAAATATATTAGGGTGGCTGTCTATATAGTTATAGAATAAAGAAACTATAGTCTTCCTAGGTTATCAATTCTACACCAGCAATTATATCTAGTCATGTTGCTCAATTCTTACTACAAAGCTATTTGCTTACATACCTCCAGAAGTTCAGAAGGATTCATATCTTTCAGGGGCTCTACTGTGTGGTCCCTCCATGATGGAACTAAGAAAGAGAAAACACTGTTATAATACTAATTTTAAAGAAGTATTTCAGTGAAGGAAGCTAATAATGTAACCATCAAATATTCAGAATTAATTTAGATTAGACATTTCAATAGTATTAATTACTTAACACCTTCCTATCCTTTATCATCTTTTCCACCATTCTAGAAGCATATTTGAATTTTGTTTTTAGAGAACATAACAATTTTTCAATATTATGAAAAATTTCAATATTAACTTGTTAAACTTATTTTTAAAAACTTCCCCACACCCATAATGTCTTTTGATTTTATTCTCCAGCACCCTCTGACAAACAATAGGATTTGCTTCAGGTTTCTTAGTCAGCTTTGAAGTTCAGCAAGGCTTTAATTTCAGCAATGTTCAAATATTACAATCCAAAATAAGCGCTGAGGAATCTTAACTGTTCAGTGGTAAGAAACCACTTTTTATAAAATTTTATGAATGGTTTTTAGTTTAACCTTGCAAAATCAATCATGTATTTATTATATTGTAGAGTCAATAATCCAGCACTGAGCTGAAAGGAATCTCCCCTTTTATTAGATTGTACAAGTTGATATAAATCAAAATTATCCTACAGAATACAGGACAGTTCTAAGCCATAATATGGTTGTATGATTTTCTCTTAACAAATTAAATAATCTTGCCATTGTCCTTATGACAATGTATTCTGGGAATCAGATGAGCCAATAACTAATCAAATCACCATATTGCTTATAATTATGTATTACTACAATGAATGTTTATATAGAGTATATCTTAAATAATTTAAAGTAGATATTCTGGTTAAAAAAGCTAAGCTTAAAAAAAAGCTAAGAAAGCTTAATTTTAGCCAAACTTTATCAATGAAATCCATAAAAGGCCATTTGCCTACACATAACTGTATCAATCCTAATCAGTATCCTAAAATTACAAGGTAAAATGACTTCCAGATTATCAATTGGTCTTTTATTTTTCATAAACCAATTGCCTACTTTACAATAATCTGCTGGCTGTTACATAACAAATTTGGAATGTCATATTTGAATGCAAGATAAAGACCTATTTTAATAAAGAGTACAATAAATCAGAAAAAACTCTTAGCAGCTCGGATTGCTAATTCCTACAAGAATCTAGGCAACAGAACAGATATATTCTAGCTAGGTCAAAACACATTATTCATGGTCTATCATTGTCTAATAATACAAATATACTGCCTTTCAATGCTTTTCAGATTGTCTTCTATTATTACCAGCTTTTATACACACACTTAATTGTTCACTCATGTTTTTAAATATTGTACTTATTTTTAACTTATGAAATCAGAATTAAAAATATACATATTAACTTACATAAGTCTGATTTTGTTTGCATATCACAGTAGGCCTGAGTTTCTTCAAATATTGAATACTATTAGACTATATAACCATAACCTTGCTCAATCTACTTTCAAGAACAGAAAAAATGTCAAATTCGTTTCCATGACACCATACCTACAATCTATGGCTGCTGTCTTATCCATTTAGTACTAGAAGTCATGGCTTGATCATGTTTCCGATCCTTGAGTTGTTTGTAAGAAGCAAGACAAGGATCTTGGTTTAAAGAATAATCTGGCTAAATACTGTATTTTTCAGAGTATAAGACACACCCTTTTCCCCTCTAAAAGAGGATGGAAATGTCAGTGCATCTTATACACCAAATACAGCCATTTTTGGTCTCCTAAAGCCCCACTCCCGTGTTCCATTTTTGCAAAAAATGGGCCTGTTTTACGCAAAAATGGGGTGCACAGAGGATTTGGAAGGCTTGCAGAGTGCTCCTGGGGGCTAGAAGAAGGCAGCAAAAACACAATTTTTGCAAAGGGTGGGGAACAAAAAACAAGGGTGTTTTTTGTAAAAACGGAGGCGTTTATGCCTTCCATAGCTCCTAGGAGCACTCTGCAGGCCTCCCAAACTCTCTGCATATTCCATTTTTGCAAAAAACCCAGCAGTTTTCTAAAAAAAATGAGGGCATTTTTGTCTCTCCCCCCCCCTCTGTGTGCCCCACTTTTGCAAAAATGGGTGAAAAACAGGGTGCGCAGAGGGTTTTGGAGGCCTGCAGAGTGCTACTGGGGGCTGGGAGAAGGCAAAAATGTCCCCGTTTTTGCAAAAAATAGGGCCAATTTTCAAAAAAATGGGCTGCACAGAGGGTTTGGGAGACTTGCAGAGTGCTCTTGTAGGATGGGAAGGACAAAAACTTTTTTTTCTTACTTACCTCTTTGGAAATGCGTCTTACACACCGGTGCATCTTATAGTCCGAAAAATACAGTACTTTTTTCATTTATCCATTCACACTTATAGAAGAGGTAAATTAGCAGCAATATAACAGTGTGTGGCAGCACATTAGCTTATTGACAATAAGATTCTAAAATATTTGACTCATTGTGATGTGTGAACCCTTCCTGATCTTATATTCTTTGTTTCAATATGAACTACAACTGGAACTTTGCTATGGCTTTTCTTAACAATGCTATTATTGATTATAGGTATAATCAAGACTTATTTTTAAAAAGACTTCAAAAACACTTGACATTACATCATATCTTAGCATTTTGTTATATTTTAGCTTTGGGAATTCATTATCTTTATAATTTTTAAAATAATCTGATCAGGCTAACTTGATCAGGGTTCTGTGTGCTAATTCTTCTCTTCTAATCCTCAGCAGGGCCAATAGTTATAGCCAATCTATAACATGAAGCCTACTTTAATTATTTTTTGCTTCGCTCTCCATTTCTACTTTTCTATTTCTAGTTTTCCTTCCTTCCACTTTCATCATTTAAAGTAAAATAGCTGCTGTATTCCTCAGTTCAGAATGAACTACCACCATAGTTTGGATATTGATTCAGACAGATGGATTTCAAAACTTAACTCCATCTTGTCGCACAGGGTGACAATTGTTATAGCAGCACCCTCATATATTTAAGATAAACAATTGCCACAAAAACTTAATCTTAGTAGTAGCTAAAAAATGTGTCAGAGCAACTTCGCAGTATTGTACAGTCAAAATAAGTTATAACCGAGGAGTTGCCTAGGAAGGAAATGAAAGCAGAAAGATTCCATAAATACTTCTCAATCATACAAATAAATCCACTTATCTTGAATCAGTTAAGCTACTTTTCAAGAATTAGTTAGCTGATACATTTTTCATGTGCACAAACCAATCCCTCCCCCCTGAAATATCATGAAAGGGGACAAAAAGGACAGAAAGGGATGTTTATTGCATATATTGTGAGCATATTGAGACATAAATGTCAGTTATTCATAAATATCACCACAAGTCATTAAATAGGGTGGCTGATCTTCATACACTGCTCACACGCAGTCTAGAACAGGGAAGATTTCAAAGACTTTGATATTTCAGACCCAGTCAATCACCTGTATCATCGCCACTCAGAAATGGAATGTTGCTCTCTAGCTGTCTTCAAGTGTTCAAAAGACTCTTAAAAAGAGCCCCCAATTAATGAGTTCCATGCCCCCTCCAACCCAACACCAAGCCAATTATCACAAAGGGATAAGCAAGCCTCTTACTTGCTACAGTCTCCTCCTTCTTGGGAGAAGGTTCTCGCAATGGAGAAGGAGGTGGTTGATGCCAGCGGCACAAATACATTTCAGTGGTGGAAAGGTACGGCAAATCTTCTATTTCACTGCAGGATGCTTTATCCTTTGAATGGCATCCAGATCCTTTCAAAGGAGTTGAAGACTTCAACTGTGTGTCCACCAATAATCGTGTTTTCTCTGGTGTCTCTTGGCTTCGCAGTTCACGTCTGCTTATCGACTCAGTTAAAGAACTACTAGGTTCCTCCTTTAATGGAGAAGCCTTTGTAGTTTTACATTTGACTCTTGAGAATTCAGCTACCAGCTTCTTCACTGGAGTTTTCCTCTCGGCACTTCCAAATGCAGATTTTCTGCAAAAATACAAGGAAAAGCTAAAAACAGCAAATAGATAAAGTCTATAAAGGACCTTAGCTCTTATCAAGATAATTAAAATTAGAAAAAGCATTTTAGTTCTAAGATTTAAAGGAAATTCACATATGGGTTTAAGAAAAGGTTGTTTTTTTAAAGAAATCACAAGATTCAGTTGAGCACAACTATTAGGATCTCAGAACTCAGGATAATACCAAATCAACAAAAATACTCTCTTATAGCTCCTGATCATCTGGAGATAGACTTTATCATCACAGTGTTTAGTAAAAACCCTACTTTGAATAAAGTGTTTATCTCAAAACCAGAGATCAGTAAATTATCATGAATCATTTACAACTTGTAAGTCAGGAGCTCTCTGTCTGAAATTTAACCTCATTATTATTCCATCTGCAAATGTGGGAGAGATGCAATAGCACTAATACTTTTAAAATAAAGTTGTGGGTTGTGCATAAAGTAAAATTATAAAAGTGTGCATAAAACACTTTCATTGCTAAAAGGCAGAGCAATTAATGTTTTAATCTTCTATGGAAGATATTTTTTAACATCAAAATACTGATATGTTCTATTTTTAAAAAGAAAAGGCAATGTGAGAAATGATTATGGATATGGTGATAAAAAGGATGGTCTGTGAGACTAGAAAGGTAAGTAAAAATACAATAAATATGTTTCATTTTCTTTTTCCTATTATATTTTTAATTTCTTTGGTCTTCTACTTAGTACTTTCTTTCTTCACTCTGCATAAAGTTCCTTAGAGAATAATAGAATGGATATGTAAGACACACCATTATGTCCTCAATTTTCCCTTGGCAAAAGAGAGGAACAAAGACATGAAAATATTAACATATCAACTTTACTATCATAATACTTATGCTCATGCATATCATCATTATGCTCATACCATTCATGATACTTATACTTATGCATACCATCACTAAAAATAATATTTCCTGCAACTAATTCTACTTAAGAGACAACTAAAAGGAAGAGTGCCCCATTTGACTCATTATTTGCCTCTGAAGGGAGTTTGTTCTCCAATGACTATCAAGGGAAAGCACAAATAGCTAGAATTTATATATGTATGTATGTATGTATGTATGTATGTATGTATGTATGTCATATGTTTTTTTTGCTGAATTTGAAAATTAAGGGAGACTAGGATAGATCTATTTCGGCCTTATTTTGGCCTCATCAGCTAGCCATACCCACTGGGACTTGAACCTGCAACCTTTGCCTTGTAAGGCAGAGAATTATCCTCTGGCTACAGTATCCAATCCCTTCAGCTCTGCACCAGGGAAGGGTTGCATATATATATTAATTCTATATTCTATATTTTAATTCTATATTTTATATATATATAAACAATATCCAATGAAATTATAGGAAAGTAAAAACATTCCAACATAGAAATGATGGGTTTCCCCCCTCAAATATGGAATGTTAAAATACAAATCAATCTCCTCTATTCTTTGGTTAACAATTCTCAATCAAAATGCAGGCATTACGGACGTTCATATTAACACAACTTGACAATTTTTTTTAAAAAAAGCAAGCTTACCGGTTTTGATGCTAGGTTTTAATCAAATTCAGTTCAATTTGAATTACTTTGTGGTTTGGGGATCTAGCTTCATGTTAATACTCAATTAATAGAATTTGATTCATTCACAATATATTCCTAGTAAATATTTTTTACATTAGATTTAACCACTGATGTTTTCTTTAAAAATGATATTGCAGGATACTAGGATTTGTTTATTAGTAAGAGAGCTCTTTCACAGAACAAAGATTTTCAGTCATTGATCAAAACCCTAACAGAATAGATTTAAAATATGTAACTGCAGCTTTCTAGTTTTACCGTTTGTGACCCTTCCCATTTCTTCCACATGGGAAATGTTTCAAAGGCAGCGGCTGAGAAGTCTCCAGGAGTTCTTGTGGTGGGCATTCTATGGGTAGCTTTTCTGGTATATCAGGGTCAACTTTTTCTTCTGTTTCATACTCTTGAAATATCTTGTGTTTGTCACGCTCATTGTCCTTCTTCACCAACTGCATCCTCCTTTCCATACGCTCAATTCGAGCAAGAAGCTAAGAAAACAACATTGCAATTTGGTATTAAAGGGTGTTCCATTAATAAAATACAATGTCTGTAGTTATTAATATTCACTCAACTTTGACATTATATAAAAACAAAGTGCAAGTTCTGCACAAGTTGAACTATTTTAATATTGCTATGTCTGCAGTGCTTGCCAGTATATTGTATACAGATAAATCCTCAATTTATGACCAAAATTTAGTCCCAAATTTCCTGTTGACTTTGTTGTTCAGAAAGTCACAATAAGTGAGGGCATGACCCTGGGACATTGCAACCATCATAAATACATGCCACATGTTCAAATTTTAATCGTGAATACAAGAATGCTGAAAGGTTGTGTGAAAAACAGTCATAACTCACTTTTTTCAGTGCTGTTGGAATTTTGAAAAGTCACTAAATGAATGGTTAAGTCACCTGATATGTTTAAAATAATTGACAAAACTGACACCATTTGTATGTAGGGAAAAAAACATTATTTTCCAAAATATATTGGCACCCATTTTAGCTAAATGACCAGCAACAGTAATCCTTTCTGCATTAATAATAATAATAATAATTATTATTATTATTATTTATTAGATTTGTAGGCCGTCCCTCTCCGCATTCTTTGCCAGGATAGTTTTTGTTTCAAAAAAGTAGATCTACTTCCTTTTTATGAGGAAATATCATGGGTGTTATTTTTACTACTGTATATGTAAACCAACTATATTACATACACCAGTGTTACGTTAAGTACCCCATGTTGCATCCTTTGCCAGGATAGTTTTTGTTTCAAAAAAGTAGATCATGGGTGTTATTTTTACTATATGTAACCCATCACAGAGAATGTTTAGAGCTGTCAGTGCTATGGATTAAAATGCAAAAAAAAATACTTTGGAGCATGCCAAGGCATGCACAGAACATTTGTTTGCAACTCATTAAACCATACTCAACTTTTCTTGGGACTGCATTGCAGTTTCAAAAAGCAACAGTGCCATCTGGGAAATGTTTACTTTTAAAGCTTTAAAAAGTAACAGCAATGCACATTTGCCTGTTTTGTTCAAAGCATTTAAATTAAGCTGTATTTAAAATATGATCTTAACTTGAGGATTATCTGTATATTCTATTTTGAATTTTATGCACATAATATTATTATAATATTTTAATTTAGGATATTTTTACTCCCAGAATATTAAATTATAGATTATTCAAGAATCATATTACCACAGTTTTATGAAGCAACTAAACAACAGCATGGGAAAAGTGATTGAAGGGGAGGGTCAAAAAAGTGCAGATGGTAATCATGCAGGTGCAGTAAAGGTCTCAGACCTTTAATTATTTATTAAATTATTCAGATGGTAATTCTTAGAATGTACAATTTAAAACCAATTTCCAAAAAGCTTATATTTTAAAAATTAGTACTGTAAATAATATGTAAGATGCTGATGATATCAAAGAGGATATTCCAGGATTTGTATAACTGAAACTGAAGAGACACTTCACAGGAAGAAATGATGAAAAACAGAACAAAAAAATAAAATGACTGTAGATATCTTATAAATCTGCAATTAATGCAGCAAGAACAGAACCAGCAGTTCTAGTATCCACCTACTTCACAAACTTTCATTTAACTCTTACTTGCATAGTCTGGCTCCTCCTAGTGTGCATATTTATGATTTGCTCTCTTTTTTTTTTTTGCAAGCCTGTGCAGGAGCATGTGAACTACTCAGCCTCCTATCATTAACATCCTTGATGGCAAAATGGCAGCTGACTCCTTTATATTGGTTAACTTTGCACAGCCTAAGTTTTTTTTACACTGTAAGGCTGGTAAACATTTTACTGATACAAACAGTAAAATAGTAAATATTTTTGATACTACTTTCTGAAACCAGATGCTAATGCTATTATTCTACTCCATATGCACTTTGGACATAGCCTCTGAATATTATGATTAAAGCAAAGGAAAATATTTCTTTCCTTCGCAATAATGGGTGCAGCAGCTGCAGGAACTTGGGAAGAGGGGGCTATTTTTAGGCTGCAGACTTGTCATGCATACAGCCCAGGATTAAAATCCTTTCTGGCAACTTAGGGACAGGAGCTGGAGGGGGAACAGTTAAAATAATAAACCATCAAACAACTCTTCTAGGATTCTAGGACTATGGCTAAGTAATGTACATTATGCACTTCTTGCTTCAGAGAGCACTCTCTTAAGAATAGAAAAATAAACCAATCTTCATTAGTAGCTGATCCACATTCTGTCTCCACAGTCTTCAAACCACATCCATTTACTCTATTAGTAACAGGATAAGAAAACAATGGAAACTTTCTTATGCTTGCTTGCAGCTTCTCTTTTGTATGGAGAAGTCTAATCCTCCAGTAACATCAGCCCTCATATTGCAACTTCATAGGTTCTGAACAGCAGCATTTTACATAATTTATATCATTTTACACCTGGGAACACAAGATAGGCAAATCTTGGGTCTAGACAAAGATAAAAAGGAATACCTTATCAGAATGGCACATACTGTTTTTTCTGCAATATTCATAATTAAAAAGTGGATTGTGCTTCTGGAAAATGAGTGGAAGCAAATCCCAGAGAGAACTGAAGTAGAAAATAGCACCAAACCTACATCTGTAACAATTATTTAAATGTAGCAGTTAAAAGGCCCTCCCTTCTCCACATTTGGTGTCCACATGACATAAGCTGCATCTGGTTGTTTTTGCTGCCCCCTTTAAATTAACTCATTTTCTGCCATACTCTTCCCCAAAGAACATGCCTGTTGCTTTAAGTTAACCCTGGTGTTGCCAAAGACTTCCTGCCCTTGGACCATATACCCTTCTTCCTTCTAAATAGCCAAACTCTTTCCAAATATTACATATATGGGCTGTAGTAGTGTCCTTAACCCTACTATTGGGTAGCCAAATCATCCAACAGTCTTGACTTAACTTCTAGGTTATTGACCTGCTGGGTTGCTTAATCTGACATTTATCAATATTACAAGTCCAATTAATTAGTAAGCTAACACTTCAGTTACACATTGTATTGCTGTTTGTTGTATTGATTATACAGAAAAGAAACTCCAAATTTTTGAATTTTAAAAAACTTATTGTTTAGTTAATCTCATACTACTCCTAATTTCATTTCCATTTCAGCAATCAATCTCTAATTACATTGAACTCTTTACCAATTCTTCTACTAATACAGCTATTGCAATTGGTAGGGGATAGCTCTCTAGAATTCTTAATTCTTCTTGCTTAAATCTGAATCTACAGCAACTCATTCCCAGGACTAGGTGCCGAAATCATATATTTTGCTCTCATCCCTTTATATTATCAGTGCAAGTTTGCCTTTCTCCCATTTTACTACACATCTACACATTCACTCACTAAGCATGTGCAACCCCTACATTAGACGCCATGCTTTACATTAACCCCTCCCACTGTTAACACCAAGATCCCAAAACTAACCCTTCAAAAATCAGTGCACACCCAACATTTATTAACCCTTGAGTTACCACGTTTTTCCTGAACACCTGAACATTAGTGAACACTAATTCACCCCAACTTGAACGTTAGCCCTCTCCACCCCACATTACCCAACACATAACTCACTGTGTCCCTCTCGGCTTTGAGTTCTTCGATCTCCTTTTCCTTGGCCTGCAACTGTTGCTGCTGCTGCTCGATAAGGTCCAACTGGAGCAGCAGGATCTGCTTGAGGCAGGCCGCCTGGCTGGAGTTGCCCCCGCCGGCCCCCATGGGGCTTTTCCGAAGGCTGTTCCCGCCGCCGCTCCCGGTGCTGCTGCTACTACTAGCACTTTTCCACTTGCCGCTTGGTTCCGATGAAACCGGAGAACCCCTGGATGCCACTGCTGGGGGTGGAGGAGGCTGCCCGGGTTCGGCCGTAGCGGAAGCCGACGACAGTGGCGGCGGCGGCGAGAGAGACGTCGGAGGTCCTCCAGGCCCGGCGTGGGAGTCGCCGCGCTTGCTGTCTTTGGTGGCGGTAGCAGCAGCGGTGTGTCCGGGCAGCACCGCCTGGTACTTGGAGGGGCGGGAGCTGCCGGCGGCATCGCCCACCCCCGCTTGCCGAGTACTGCCTGGCGGGCACGGCGAGGGTACTAGGCCGCCCCAACAGCAGCCGCCGCCGCTGCCTTCCGGTTGCTGTTGTCCAGGTGCCGCAGCCGCGGGAACGATTGCCCGGCCCTTGGGGCCCGCTGCCGCCACGGGGGCCGGCACGGGGATTTGGTTCTGCGGGGGAGGCGGAGGCTGGCGGAGATGCGGCGGCGGCGGCGGCTCCTCCTCTTCCTTCGGGCCAGGCTCCAGCAAGCCCGGCCCCGTCGTTGCCGTGGTCGCGGTTGCTTTGTAGACGGTCGATCTCATGGCGATGCAACACCTTCAGTCTCCAGATTCTACTACGACGTCTTCTCCGCCTCCCCCTTCTCCTCTCCGCTGCCGGTCCAAATTCCCCACCTGGACCCCTCCTGGGGCGCCGCCGTCGTCGCTACCCGCCCCACCAAGACCCATCGCCTCCCTTTCTTCCTACACCACCTTCCCCCGGCCGTTTCTCCCGAGTCACCAACCTTCACAGCTCCCTGCCGCTAGTGCAAGAACCATATCTTTGCTTTCCTCCTTTTTTCGAGACTACGGGAGTGCCAGCCCTGCTGGTGTGAGGAAAAGCAAAGGGGGGCCCTGCTGGCTCTCCGGAATGGAGGGGCCGCTTCCTAATAAACGCGCCTGATCCGCTTAGATCAGTCTTAGTTTCTCCTGCAAGGAATGGGGGTAGGGAGGGGAGAGGTGCTTCTGCTTCGCCCTTTCCTCCCCCACAAGGAAAGAGGAACGAGGGAATGGGTGGCTTTTGGTTTCTTTCCTTCTAACGGACACAGCGGTCCCCAGTGGGTATTGGGGAGGGTACAGATCAGGAAAGGGGATTACGTCTTTCCTCATCGAGCAAAACTGATAAAAAAAAGAGAGGAAGTTTGTGGGCTGACCAAACCAGCTCCCTAATCCCCCCCCCCTTACTAGCGGATCCTTCTCATTGGGAAGCAACTTTCCCCCACCCCGAGAACGTGGAAAAGGTTACCAGCGTGCCACAGTCTACAAGAGGAGCCGTACTCAACACACCATGTTGTATACGCCTTGTACACTGGAAATGGCCCTGCACAGTACCTCACTCGACTACCAGCTTTTCCTCGATCCTTTCTGCTTATAAGGTGGCCCCCATATTCAGAAAGAGAGCGCTGTGGAAATATATACTTCCACCTACTGTTTATTAATAAAATGAGTAGGGTGGACAAACTTAAGGAACTACTTTTACACGCAAAGGTTGGCTTCTTTTGAAAGGGGCATTAAGAAAAATATTCCCTCCTCAAATACTTATTTTGAGGGGGCTGGATGGGAGATGCGTGGCCTGAAGCGTCCAGGAGAGGCGCGGGAATTTTTCAGGCGTTTCTCCCCTTCTTTTCTAAAGCCGAAAATCTGTCACGCTCCTGACAACAGATTGCGGAGCCGGGAAGGAGAGAAAATCGATGCCAAAAATCCAGGGCTCCCGTTCTGTTGAATCAGTTACCTTTAAACGGCCGCCATGGCCCGGGCCGCCTCCCGGCACCACGCATGCGCCAACCGCCATTGAGGGAAGGGAAGAGAAGCACCCTGGAGGGGGGAGGGGCAACACTTGGACTTGTTGGTGAGGTGGAAAAGGGAAGATAAAGACGGGGAGGAGTAACACAAGAGCGGCGGGAGCCAGGCTGAGGACGTCCCCCCCTGCTAGCCAGTGCTAATGTATTACAGTATTATGTATTATATATATAATACATAATAATACATTACCACTGGCTAGCAGGGGGGACGTCCTCAGCCTGGCTCCTGCCGCTCTTGCGTATATATATACTGTATATATAATATATATATAATGTAGATACAACACATGAGATATCCATTAAATACCAATCTCTAAAATCAGAGATCACCTTGAGAATGCGGGAAAAAGTATTGTATTCGTTTTATATTAGTACACTTCGAATTTCAACAGGCATAGCTCAACAGCTGGGGCTTCACTAGTATATATATTTTTCCACTGAACCTTTAGTACCCTTGAGACCCTGCTCTGAGCGAGGTCCATAGTTCGATGGTTCAAAGTTCCAAGGAAACATCGCAAACTTCCCCCATCTCTGCTCTCCAGCTGTGAATTTTCATATTTGGAAAGGTCCCGGATTCGAAAAGGTGAAAGAATAAAACAGTAACTTCATAAGTGAGCAAACCTCTTCCGCAGGGCTCTCCATCAGCGACTACTTTGAAAAGTTTCGTTATGATAATCTGTCATTTCTATAGTTTATGAATCTCAGTTGCCCAAAGCTAAGCTGGGTAGAGGAGATCAAGAATTATAGTCACTTCTACAAGCAGGTATGCAGGAGACTGCATCTCAAAATAGAAATGGTAACTACATAAATTAACAAATGATCAAAAAGAACATCTGTCTGTCTGTCTATCTACACACTGTCCTGTTTGTTTGTTTGTTTGTTTGTTTGTTTGTTTGTTTGTTTGCTTTGTCAAATACACAATACACAATGAAGGTTATAGAGGATATACTCAAAGTAAAATATATCAAAGAAAGAATAGAGGAGAAATATAGGAATAAAATATATCAATGAGAGAATAGAAGATATAGGGATATTCAGAAATTGATAAATGTAATAATCCTTGCCTTGTGATAGTTATGTGCTATTTTCCAATTAATGTTGGGAACAGAAGAACCAGGAATAAATTTTCTAAGAAACTACAACCTTCTAAAATGCTGCAGTCTAGACCCAAAAAAAAAAGTTCATCAGGAAGGTGGGGGGAAAATTGGTTCAAAGTTCCAATGAAAGTTCCAAAGGGTGAAAAAAGTAACTACGGTACTTAATGTTTTGTTTCAAATATAGTACCTTACGATTTAAGCAAGAGTATACATAACAAAGGAATTGATACAAATCTAAAAGTATGATCAATTGCTTTATAATGAAAAAGATACAAGGCTGATGAGGAATTCTGAGTGTGCAAGCAACAGGTCATAGAAACATAGAAACATAGAAGTCTGACGGCAGAAAAAGACCTCATGGTCCATCTAGTTTGCCCTTATACTATTTTCTGTATTTTATCTTAGGATGGATACATGTTTATCCCAGGCATGTTTAAATTCAGTTACTGAGGATTTATCTACCACGTCTGCTGGAAGTTTATTCCAAGGATCTACTACTCTTTCAGTAAAATAATATTTTCTCATGTTGCTTTTGATCTTTCCCCCAACTAACTTCAGATTGTGTCCCCTTGTTCTTGTGTTCACTTTCCTATTAAAAACACTTCCCTCCTGGACCTTATTTAACCCTTTAATATATTTAAATGTTTCGATCATAATGTTACATTATTATTAACAATAACAATATGTTATTGTTAATATCAAAAAGGGTTCTAAGAAAAAAATGGATCCATAGATTGATCTTGTATCAGAATTAATGTAGAGTGGAGATAAGAGAATGTAGAAGCTCTTTGGAACAATGTGAAAAGAATTGTTATAGATTGCCACAGAATTGTGTGGAGCTCTAGTAACAAGAAAATACAGAAATAGTGTTTGTGAATTATTCCCTAGAAGAAAATGTTTGTTGAAAAAAATGATAACAATTAAAAAATGAGGATGTTTTTAATATTGAGAACTTTTTAGAGTCCACTTGGTTTTTTACTGCATTAAAGAGCTGTTGTGGCACAGTAGTTAGAATGCAATAATGCAAGCTATTTCTACTGACTACCAGCTGCCAGAATTTTGGCAGTTCAAATCTCAGTTCAAGGTTGACTCGGCCTTCTATCCTTCCAAGGTCAGTAAAATGAGGGGCCAGATTTTGGGGGCAATATGCTGACTCTGTAAATTGCTTTGAGAGAGCTGTAAAGCACTCTGAAATGCTATTACTATTAATTTTAATTTACACAGCAAAGCTCTCAAAGTATAAGGTATTAATTGAGACTGTTACTGATTAGGGCTGAGATGGAATGACTGTGTACCATAAAATGTATATATTGTAGTAAAAAAAAGTCTGCTATATTTAAAGAGAATCAAAGTGTACATATTTCAGGAAAGCAGAGAAAATGCAGAATAATGTTTATGGAAATCAATTTTGAGAAGTGAGTAAAGAAGGTTAGACAAAGAGGCAATAGCTGAATTGTTATTTATAATTTTTTGGTTTACGGTTTTTATTCTGTCATTATTTCCTTCCTACAGTATATGAAGCATATTACAAAACTGCTTCTCCTAAAAGGAAATAGCATGTTAGGCATGCAACTATCTATTTCAGTGGAGTTTGATTCAGCACAATATCAGAATAACAGAGTTGAAAGGGATCTTGGAGGTTTTCTAGTCCAACCCCCTGTTCAAGTAGGCGACACTGTACCATTTCAGACAAATGACTGCCAATATCCTCTTAAGCCCTACCTGGCTTAGGACCACAC
Organism: Erythrolamprus reginae; assembly: GCF_031021105.1. Lineage (NCBI taxonomy): Eukaryota > Metazoa > Chordata > Lepidosauria > Squamata > Dipsadidae > Erythrolamprus > Erythrolamprus reginae. Next base: position 847,422 of record NW_027248473.1, on the reverse strand, counting down.
TACAGACGGGACTGTCTTCAGCCTCATGCAGCCCTGCAGCCAATTAGGTCCCATAGAGTTCGTCTTCTCTGGGTCCCGTTGGTCAGACAATGTGATCTGGTGGAGCCTAGGGGAAGAGCCTTCTCTGTGGTGGCCTCAGCCCTCTGAAATTCCCTCCAGAGATACATACTGCCCCCTCCCTCCTGGTCTTTCGTAAAGCTTTGAAGACCTATCTCTGCTGGCGGGCAAGGGGACCATGAGTTACAAGATTATTCCGGGCCGACATGAATGACTAAATTGAATGAATGTGGATGATTGTGTAAGGGCTTTTTTGATTTTTACTAATTTTGTAAATGTTTTAAAATAATTAGATTTCTCACGTATATTGTTGTATTTATAATGTTGTATGCTGCTCTGAGTCGTTTCAAGAAGGGTGGCATAGAAATCTAATGAATAAAATGAATAAATAAAATAAAAACCTCTAATAATGGAACAACCGTATCTTCTGGAGGAAAATTGTTCTCACTTTCAGAAAATATATCCTTAGTTCTAGGTTGGATCCAGTGAAGGGCTACCAAAATTTTTACTACCATACTGTGGGCGTGGCTTATGCAGGACACCCTGCATTTTCTTTCAATATCTTTTAGCGCAAATTGGGTGCTCTGGGGTGGAGCTCCATTTCTGCTACCCCACTGCATTTCCCCCCCTGTCCGGGCAGTAGCCACCATGGTTGGATTTCTCCTTAGTGATCTGCCATCCAGTTTACTTCTTTTCCTGCCCTCAGGTGCTTTAAGGTCCAGCTCCCTTCCTTTGAGATAGCCCCGTAAATATTAAAGATTTCTATCCTGTTACCCTCAACACTTCTCTTCATTTGACTAGATATATCTGTATACAATTCTTCATAGGTTTTAGTCTCCAGTTTCCTAATCATCCTTGTCGTTCTTCTCTACACTTTCTAGGGACTGAATACATATTTTGTATTGTGGTGACCAAAATTGGATGCAGCATTCCTACTAAAGCATTATAAAGCTGTACTAACACTTAATGTGATCTTGATTCTATCCCCCCAGTTGATGCAACCTAGGACTGAGTTGCCTTTTTTGGCAACTGCAGCTCATATTTGGCTCATACTTTAGTGATGTCTACTAGGACCTCTAGATCCCTCTCTCAGTAACTGCTATAGAGCCAATATCGCCTGTGCTTTTGGTTTTCTTAACTAAATGTAAAATCTTACATTGTTGAATAGGGCTCAGTATTCAAGCCTGCCATCTTTTAAAGCAGGGGTGTCAAACTCAAGGTCTGTGGACCGGATCCTGTCTGCAGAGTGCTTACATTTGACCCACGGGGCCGGAAATAGCAAAAGACTGGCCCGTGGTGACTCAGGCAACCGAAATGGGGGCCACAGACCCCCTGAGGCTATGCAAGCTAAGAACGGGGTGGCTGGAAGGGTGCGAGGCATCTGGGCCGGCAGGGTGCTGCAGGAGGCATCTGTCCCGCCTCCCCCCCTTCCTGGATGGACGTCGAGAACTACAATCCTGATCTGGTCCTCGAAGAAATCTAGTTTGACGTGTTGGCTATTTCCTGCAGCTTGGTGTCTACAAATTTGATGAGATCCACTTCTAATGCCCTCATCTAAATTGTTGTGTAGTCATGATGTTGAAGAATAGTGGGCCTAAGAGGGAATTTTGGGATATCCCATTATATGTTTCCCTCCATGTAAAAGGTATGTAGCAAGAAAGGTACATGGGAAATGCAAGCAAAGTAAATAAGACAGTGAAGAAAAACGTTCAGGAAGATATTACATTAATCCTATTGGACATCAAAAGAAATCAGGTTAGTGAGTTTTCTCTATTTTTCTGGTTTCCTTGTTTCTATTGCCATTGGCTATGCAATGGTACCTCTACTTAAGAACTTGATTCGTTCCGTGACCAGGTTCTTAAGTAGAAACATTCTTATTTAGAAGTAATTTTTCCCATAGGAATCAATATAAAAGCAAATAATGCATACAAACCCATTAGGAAAGAAATAAAAGTTCGGAATTTGGGTGGGGGGAGGAGGAGGAAGAAGAGGAGGACAGTCGCTGCTGAAGGAATAAGGTGAGGTAAGGGCAATCAAAAAAATCCAAAACTTTATGGCTTAAAAAAAAAGAGGGACTCTGAGGCGGCGAGGAGCAGCACGTGCTTCCCATACACCAGGCGTGAGGCTGCCTCCCATACACTGCGCCAGAGAGAGAAACCCAGGCGGGGAAGAGGGGAGAACCTCCTGCTCCTTTGACTGAAAGGCGGCTGCTGCTGCTGCTACTGCTACCTGCTGCCTCTTCCTTCCCATGTTAAAGGGCTCCCTTCTCCTCTCGCTCATTCGCTTTGTAGCCAGCACCTTTCCTTCACTGTGGTGACTCCTCAGTTTGGCTGAAGCCGAGTTGATCCGGCCAGGGCGAAGCACCCCCTTTTGCCTTTCTGCACCCAGACGCTCCGGGAGGCAACCTCGCACTGGGTGTATGGGAGGAAGCGCGAGGGAGTCACCACAGCGAAGTGGTTTATTCCCTCTCCAAGCGCCCAGAGAAAAGAAAACACTCTGTTTGCTCTGGGCTGCCAAAGCCTCCTTAAGCGCCACCGAAAAGCTCCTCTTGCAGCCCAGAAAAGCCCGAGATGGCCGGGATTAAAGGGGGAATGTCAGGAAACTGACCGGGCCTTTGTGCCGCTCTCAAATTTCCTGGGCTCGGGTTCTTAAGTAGAAAATGGTTCTTAAGAACAGGCAAAAAAATCTTGAACACCCGGTTCTTATCTAGAAAAGTTCTTCAGTAGGGGCATTCTTAAGTAGAGGTACCACTGTACTGTCAAAAACAGAATCAGACCCATACGACACCTTTGAGATTAGTAGATGTACACATTTTTAAATGTTTAAAATTAGTACTTTTAAGCAAAACAATTACTAGCTATGGAATACTTCTGGAGAGGGAAATTTAAGACATTTAGATGGGACAAGTAAGACAAGATTGTGGCAGGCTGGTAGGCTGAACAAAAAACGAGCACCACACAGGAAAATATTTTTATTTCATAATTTTGTATTTATCTTTTATTTTGTTTTGTTGTTTACAGCCAAGGTAGTTGCATTTAGTTTTCACGGAAGTCACTGACCTTGAATCACGTTGTTTCAATTATTTCTACAGCACCTTAAGTCAATTGATTTCTTTGAATATGTCACAAAGTTGTTGAATATTGCCTATCTAGACTTCAGCAAAGACTTTGAAACAGTTCCACATAAAGAGCTGATAGGTAAATTAGTGAAGATTGGACTTAATCCCTGGATAGTTCAGTGGATTTGCAGCTGGCTGAAGCATAGACATCAGAGAGTTGTTGTTAATGGCGAGTATTCTGAGCAGAGACAGGTTACAAGTGGTGTGCCACAAGGGTCTGTTCTGGGTCCTATTCTTTTTAATATGTTTGTGAGTGACATAGGGGAAGGTTTGGTAGGAAAGGTTTGCCTATTTGCCAATGACTCTAAAGTTTTAAAGACTCTAAATAGGGTTGATATTCCCAGAGGCATCTGTAGTATGGCAAATTATTTAGCTTTACTAGATAAGTGGTCAAAGCAATGGAAACTGCAGTTTAATGTTTCCAAATATAAAATAACGGACTTGGGGGAAAAGAAACCTCAATCTGAGTATTGTATTGGCAGTTCTGTGTTAGCAAAAACTTCAGAAGAGAAGGATTTAGGGGTAGTGATTTCTGACAGTCTCAAAATGGATGAATAGTGCCGTCAGGTGTTAGGGAAAGCAAGTAGGATGCTTGGGTATAACAAGCAGGAAGAGGGATATTGTGATCCCACTGGTGAGACCACATTTGGAATACTATGTTCAATTCTGGAGACCTCACCTACAAAGAGATATTGATAAAATTGAATGGGTCCAAAGATGGGCTACAAAAATGGTGGAAGATCTTAAGCATAAAACATCAGGATAGACTTAATGAACTCAATCTGTATAGTCTGGACTGGAGGACAGAAGGGAAAGGGGGACATGATCAAAACATTTAAATATGTTAAAGGGTTAAATAAGGTTCAAGAGAGAAGGGTTTTTAATAGGAAAGTGAATATAAGAAGAAGCGGGCACAATATGAAGTTACTTGGGGGAAAGATCAGAAGCAACGTGAGAAAATATTATTTTACTGAAAGAGTAGTAGATGCTTGGAACAAACGTCCAGCAGATGTGGTTGGTAAATCCACAGTAAATGAATTTAAATATGCCTGGGATAAACATATATCCATCCTAAGATAAAATACAGGAAATAATATAAGGGCAGACTAGATGAGGTCTTTTTCTGCCGTCAATCTTCTATGTTTCTAATCAACTTTGGATACCATCTGATATTAATAAATCATTATAAAACAGGATAAGACACATTAATGACATATCAATAATTAATTTAAAGATTTATCAAATATCACATGAATTATGAAGAATTAAACCATTATTATTTTATTAATGGAGATATTTTGAAGCCATTTTGTTTTTGTACTAGTGAATACAATAAACAAACTTTATTAATAGTCACTATAATTATAAACTACCATATTTATTTATAATAATTAAACATCATAATTGTACCATTTTACCAAAGTGGTAAAAGAGGAAATTGAAAACATATTTTAAATGGTAATTAAAAAATTAAATAGTGAATGTAACTGCATTAAACAGACATAATTTGCAACACAAGGATTTCATTACAACAAAAAATGTATTTCTAATATATCCATGTCACCATATCTAAATGTTCACAGAGGCTTTACATATTCCTTTCATTTAGATTAGATTAGATTTATTGGATTTATATGCCGCCCCTCTCCGCAAACTCGGGGCGGCTCACAACAATAATAAAAACAATACATAGTAACAAATCCAATGCCCACCAATCTAATTACAATTTTAAATTTAAAAATTCATAAAACAATCCCAATATATATAAAAAACAGGCACACAGTCAGTCAATCATACGGCAAAACAACATGGGCAAGGGGGAGATGTTTTAATTCCCCCATGCTTGACGACAGAGGTGAGTTTTAAGGAGTTTACGAAAGGCAGGCAGGGTGGGGGCAATCCTAATCTCAGGGGGGAGCTGGTTCCAGAGGGTCGGAGCCCCCACAGAGAAGGCTCTTCCCCTGGGTCCCGCCAGACGACATTGTTTAGTCGACAGGACCCGAAGAAGGCTGACTCTGTGGGACCTAACCTAACTTTGCTTATGTAGGTACAAAAAATACCTGATTTTTGGTATTGGTGGTTGAATAAGCTCAAGATTCAGGGTATAAGTGGATAAGAATGGAGACAAAGTAATAGATAAACTGAAAATGATATTATTTTTAATGTACAATATATGAATCTTGGGCATGGGTCAGGGATCTGCAACCTTAAATACTCAAAGAGAGCCATTTGGACCTGTTTCCCAGAGAAAAGAAAACACCAGGGGCCACAAAACCTGAGTAGGCATGGCCAACTAAACATCATTCCACCAGTCACAGAACCCACCCGCCCCCAATCTATGCCTACCCAACCGGTCACTAGGGCAGAGAACTAGTTTTTTAAAAACACCCGGAACCACAAAATCATTTTGACATTTTTTTTCTCTCTCTCTCATCTTCGCTCCCTCCCTCCCTCTCTCTCTGTGTATTGCTCTATGTTTCTCTCTCTCCCCCTCTCTGTATCTCTCTGTCTCTGCCCTTCTCCATCCCCCACCATCGCCTTTATCTTCTGAGGCCAGGTGAGGAGTGACTGGGAGGGGAGGATGAAGGACGGGTTCAGCCAGTGGTGGGATCACCCAACAGGGAGCTACAGCAAAGCACCAGCCACATGTGGCTTCGGAGCTGCAGGTTGCTGACACCTGGCAATTCATGGGTTTCAAGGAGGAAATCAAGAATTACATAAATTCAAGGACAGGACAACTAGTTATCAATCCCATTATCTCTGGGAAAAATGGATGTCATTGCACTTTAAATCTAATGTACAGTAGAACAGGACAGTAAAGGATGAATACAACAGCTTGGTAGTTAAACTAAATGAACTCCAGAAGCGTCAAAAAATCGAAGTGAAAGTGACCCAAACTTCATTCTATCTCATATGTGATTTATTCATAATCCATGTAGAAAGGGATAGAGCTTAAAAATCACAAGGTTGTCATCACAATTTTTTATTTATTTTTGACATCACCGTCTTCGGAAACCCTTAGGAAACAGGATAAACCAATGGACTAAGAGAAAGTGGGGTAGAGAAGAAAGCAAATGTCCAAACGCTGAATAACCATAGATTAGATATACACAGCCTAAAGTGAAAACAGAGGCTGGCTTTATACAACTCTCTCAATCAGGATTCTCCAAAGCGATCAATGGAACCATCTGTTCTTGTGGTCGTTGTTGTTATTCATAGTACTATTAGTAAAAGTAGTGTTATTTAAATTATTTCCATATAATAAATATTTGGGAATTGGTGAAGAATTGAAACTTTATGAAGGGATTGATGAGATGGAAAGTTTGAGTAAGCCCTCTTCTAACCAATAGCTTTTGTTTGATTTTGGCTTAATATATTGTGCAACTCAAAACATTCATGGGGATATTTGAAACCTAGCAAATTGTCATTTATTCAGTTAGAAATTACTTTTCATAATAGATAAATGCATCCAGAAAGTGTGGAATAATGATGAAAATAGGTATGATTCTTTTGGGCATCAGATTTGGGATGCATTGAAAAGAACAGAATATAACTATTTCTCTTTCTAAATAAAGGGAGTTGTGTTTGGGTGTATGCAATATTTTCTTTTATGCAGAATACTATATGATCCTCTAAAACTTTTGTAAGTTACTCCATAAACATGTTATTCTAAACTTGCATTCACTTGAGTGTGAATTTTTTTTTAAATGTTTTTGAATTTTTACATTGGAACTGTGACTTCAGTTGAACTGACTTCAGGACCTCACAATTTACAGACCACAAGGGATAGTGAATATAATAGACTGGAATTTCCTCTTAATCTGTTTCTCTGCATATTCTTGGTCTGGTAATCTCAAGATCTTTCCTTCCTGCCTTTGCCTTTCCAGATCTTTTACTTTCTGACTTTCTGCTTGATAAGATTCTACTAGTTGAGAGCTAGACTTTGACTATCCCTCCGATCTTTTGTTATAAAACCTTCTTGTAAAGTTGTCCTAATTCAGCTCAGATGTTCCTCATCAGGATCGCAATTGAAATTACTTCCTCTGGCAGTTCTAGCTACTGAATGTCTAGAGCAGTGTTTCCCAACATTGGAAACTTGAAGATATTTGGACTTCAACTCCCAGAATTCCCCAGCCAGCGAATGTTGGCTGGGGAATTTTGGGAGTTGAAGTCCAAATATCTTCAAGTTGCCAAGGTTGGGAAAACTGCTCTAGGGTATATTCAGATAATCAATATATATCAATGTTTAGATTTTGTATTACATACAGTATTCAATCAAATCACATTATGAATACATACATACATACATACACACACACATACAACACACACACACACACATACATACATACTGTACATATACACATACATACATACATACATACATACATACATACATACATACATGAAGTGTTATCCAGAAAGTAAGATTACAAGGCACGTAGCTCTCACAGGAAATGTTTGCAGGGGAAGTTGGTATTACTATCGTGTAGCGGGAAGCCAGCAGAAGAGAACAAGCAGTGCCAGTGGTCAGTAAATCATCAACTGGTGTTGTGGTGAAAGTAAGAGATGAGCGTCCTCATTCCATTTCCCTCCAAGTGCGAAGTGCGCGGTGTAATACACCACCTGAATGCTAATAGCATGAATGCTGCTGTGATGGGTACCCAAGAAGCTTACTGAAGCTCACAAAATTGACAGAGTCAGTGCTGCCCAAAAATTTCTTGATGTTTCAAGATTGAAGGCGAGGCTTTTCTCAACTGTATAGTGACAGGAGATGAAGCTTGGGCTTTATCACCATGCTACAGAGAGCATATGTCAATCAATGCAATGGCACCATACCCATTCTTCTCCATCCCAAAAATTGAAAACTCAGCAATGGCAAGAAAAATCTTGGACATCCATTGAGCACAAATCTTGTGCAAAATTGTTGATGCAATGCCTACTTGATTTGCATATTAAAACTGTCCAATGCATATACAGTATTCTGAAATGAGAAACTAGAGGTTGTAAACTCTAAAAATGTACTTTTCTACTTGAAACAGCGCCACAGATGTGGTCCCTAATCATTCAAATTAAATACAGCCTTCCCTCCCTTTATTGCTAGGGTTTCACACACACACACACACACACACACACACACAATTTGTAATAAAATGAATGTCCATAAAGCCAGACACTGAATCAGTGAGACAAATTTTATAACCCAGATAAATGGACTCCTATATTTTTAGGGTGTAGTTGTTAATTGCTCCATTGCTGAAATGTATTCCTCTTTGTCTTTGTTCTATGCACAGCAAAGACATTTTCTCCCATCTTTTCTTCAGCTGGATTTCTATGGGGTAGATGGAGAACCTATGGCATGTGTTCCACGGAGTCACATCTCCTATGCCGGCAGATGGTTCACGGAGCCTCATCTGCCGGCATAGGAGCTACTGCTGTAAATCAGCCCCAGTGTGCATGTGTATGCCGCCCCCTCCCAGGAGTCTCCACGCGGCCTATTTTGAGGCAAGTAAAGGGCTTGCATGGAGGCTCTGAGAGGGCGTTTTTGACCTCCGTAGGGCCTTGGAGATGGAGGAAGCCGTTTTCACCCTCCCCAGCCTCCAGGGAAGCATCTGGAGCCTAGGGAAGATGAAAAAATGGCCTTCTGGTCCCATCAGAAGTTAGCAAATGGGCTGCTTCCAGTCTCCAGAGGGCTTCCGAGGGGCGTAGGCTGTTTTCGCCCCCGCCAGAGTCCTAGAAAGCCTCTGGAGGTTGGGGAGGGCAAAAAACAGACCTACTGGGCCCACTGTGTGCCAAAAGCGGAGGGAGTATGGGGGAGTCGTGCACGCATGCACAGGCGGCAGGATGCATTGAATTATGGACGTGGGCAAGTGTGCACAAACTCTATCAGCTTTTGGCAAATGACAGCAAAAAGGTTAGCCATCACTGTGGTAGAGTTATCATTGTAGACAAAGGCAATGACATTACCAGTTTCATTGGTGTTTATTATATTGTGTATTTGCCCAGGTTAAAAACTTGTGTTAGGGCTGAAGATTTTTCATTAGTTTTAGTGTGATGTAATATGTCTAGTTTTATTTCTAATTTATTTCATGCACACACACACATTTTGATGTTTTCCTTTTGATTCTGAATAAAAGTACTGTATAAGATGTTGATGGCCATTTGACCCCACAGTAACGGTAATACCATAATTATTATAATTATAAAAGTAAACATGCATTAAATAAAATAGCCTCTCATCACAATGGTAAATAGGTGGGTAAGGGATCTTGATCAGAAAATGTTTCAGCAGTTTTGTTTGACAGAAATTGATTATGCTGGTACAAAATTGTACAATAATGATTTGGGATGAAAATTATTGATAATTTACAAAATAGCAAGTTCACTTAAAGTGAAAAAAAACCTGAACATTGTACCCACAGGCATCTCTCCCAAGTATATTAGTAAAAGAATGGTAATACAGTAGTCCCTCGCTATACCGCGCTTCACCTACTGCGGCTTCACTTCATCGCGGGTTTCTGAGGAAGTCGATCGGCAGATTTAAACAGCCTGCCGAACTCGATCGGCAGGTTGTTTTAAAAAAAACAATCTAAACTTGTAAATACTGTATTTAAATACTGTATCTAAAATAAATACTGTGTGGGAAGGGTTTGTAAACACTTAAAACAATGAAAACTTACCAAACAATTGCAATATAAATACTTAAATAAGTACTATCAGTCGATAAATTCCCATCGCGGATTTCACCTATCGCGGCCAGGTCTGGAAAGTAACACCAGCTTTAGGTGAGGGACTACTGTACTATAATGAGTAGATAGCTATTCATTTGCTACTTGCCATCCCCAAACTGCTGTATAAGGCAATCGTGTTTATCTATCCAACTGTACTGGTCACTCACATCCCATTCTGATTTTTAATTTTGCTACCCATCAAAAAAAAAGTTTTCTATCATGCTTTGTTCCTATTTTATCTGGGTCAGTCTCTGTCAGAATAAATTTTGATAGCATTTCCATTTGTAAAAGAGCTTTTAAAATATATATAACCACTAGGTTGCTTGAGATTCAACCGTAAGTAATAATTTTAACTATTGTTTGATTTGGTTTTTTATAGAATACATTTTTATGTATTGCATCCACATAGGATGAAATTCAAATAGCATGGAATTTTAAGAATTGTTATATATACCTAATCTCCTTCCTTGAGAATGCAGATAATTTTGAACCAAACTAAATTTTACAATGAGCCGGTTCTGACATTTCCTTTTCTTAAATGGCTCTTAAGTGGAATATACTTCCAAATGACTTTCTTTATCTGAAGGTAAAGCTTTCATTATTATTATTATTATGGGTCAAAGCACAGTCAGCCAGTTGTTCAGATTAGATTTGACATTTTTATCTGCCTACTGAATCTTTCCCAAGGACTGGAATAGGCAGATGTTGCTGTTTGAAGGTATTAAAGATATCTTTGCAGGATGCAAACTGTTCCAAGTAAAGCTGCCTTTGTAATTGACTGATTATAGAGAGACTAGCCCAAGGTCACCAGCTGCCTTCATGTCTAAGGCAGGACTAAAACTCAATTTTCCAGTCTCTAACCTGATGCCTTTACCATTTTACCAAAATGGGCTCTCTTTTAATTAATACTATTATATTAATCATAAAGGCAATTTGGAGTAATGACTAAGATGTTGGACTAGAAACTGGGAATTCCTGAGCTCCCTTCAACAGAGAAGCTTGGATCAATCATTCTGTCCATTCAACTCATTTGAAAGCGAGAAAGAGGGAAAACAGGAGGAGGGAGCCTTGAGTTGTTCAGAGTAAAAGAGGGGTATAAATTAAGTAAGTGCAGACACATACAATATAAAGTTACTATAGCTTTTAACTTTGTTGATATTATTATGTAGAATGGGCTCATCTCTTCATTATAACATACTATATCCAGAGTAAACTATGCCAGAGAAAGAGAGCAGGCATGAAGAAGTTGAAAAATTTTAAAAATACTTCAATAAAAAGAATATAAATGGCCAGGGGTGTTACTAGGCAACAACCTGTCTGCCTCTGTTTCTCCTACCAGCAAGCACAGAAGGCCAGTACTTATTGCTCCTTGTCCTGCACTTAATTGTAAAGAAAGCCCAATTACTCAAAGCTGCACAGCAAGCTAGCCACTCATTACATGAGTGCAAGGAATAGAAAGGATACAGGAAAGGCAGACCTCATGCTGTGTGAAACGGGCACATAGTCCCTGCTAGAACTTAGCGTGATGCTCAGAAAGGGCTGAGAATCAATAAAAGATAGTATTTGCAGCTCAGAGTTGAACTGTGGGTCCTTGGGGCATGCTGAACTTGATGGTTTTCTTGTAGATGTTTCATTACCAAACTAGGCAACATCATCAATGCTAGGAGGAAATGGAGTTTGCTTTTTTGTTTATATGCTAGTCATCTACCTTTGACTATGTTGGTGTGAGTGATTTTGGTGGTTAGATTTCTTTCCTAATTAGGCTGTTGCTTACTATTTAGTTGTTTGTCTGGGTTGATTGGGATATTATTGGGTATTCTTGATTGTTGATTAATCTCTACTCATATCGTTGTTGATTGCTGGGCAGGAAGTGTTTTTCCATTTTCCTTTTTTATTGTGTCTTTTGAAGGGTATGTAGATGTTTATCTCTCTAGCAGTGCCTGCTAATGTTTGAAATGTCTGAGTGTCATGCCTTCAGGAATTTTCTGGCATTTTTAGATTTGATTTGATCTAGGATGCTTGCAGTTTCCCACTTGAAACTGGTTCAGTCTATCCAGCTGTTGTGAAATCAGGAGTTTTCATCCTGTCTTTCGATTACCAGTTCACATTCACTGATGCGCTCTGTCAATCTTCTGCATAGTGGCATTTGCAGTCCTAACACGATATATTGTAGATTAGGACTGCCCCCACCCTCCTCACCTTTCGTAAGTCATTAAAAACCATCTTTGCCGCCAGGCATGGGGAAATTAACACACACCCCAATTGTCAAGGTTGGTGTATGGTTTGATTGGATTGTGTGATAATTTTATTGTAAGGATTTTAAATTGGATTTTTAAAAATTGGATTTGTACACTGTTTATGTTGTTGTGAGCTGCCCTGAGTCTTCGGAGAGGGGCGGCATTCAAATCTAATAAATTATTTACTTATTTATTATTATTATTATTATTATTATTTGCTAGACGTGTATCTCACATTTAGGAGTTCAAAATGCTATGTTCATTCCTATTTTCTCTTACAACAAGATCACTGTAAAGCAGATTGGGCTGAAAGAGGCTTTTATAAAGTATTTTTTATCAATTGCCAGTTCTTTCCTCCATATTAATTTTGTCTTTAAAGCCATGGAAAGAAATATGCAAAAGAATAAGACATAATTAACTATACTGAATCACAAGCTCTACAGCAGCCACCTTTCTCTTAAGCCCAAACTAACAAACACATTAAAAAAAAAATGAAAAGCAAGCAATCAGTTTACTTAAAGTTATTATTACTACAAATAGAAAATTATGCTGTAGGAAAAAAAAGAAAAAGCAACTGCAAAAGAAACAACTCTGAAAAAATAGTACTGCATTTAGTGCTCTGCTGTTACTGGATTTGATGAGAGAAAATAAAACACACCAATCTTGTAAGGGTATTAAAACTGGTGTGATAATGTTTATACAGTATATGTTATAATTTTCATATCTGTTGAAAATAATATGTTGAAAGAATGTTGTTTCTTAATTTCTGCACCAACTGAGGAAGCTTACACTGACTGCCCAAGGAGCTGCTAATGCAGTTCTACAGAGGAATTATTGAATCTGTCATCTGCACCTCTATAACTGTCTGCAACCCAACAAGACAGACTTCAGAGGATAATCAGAACTACAGAAAAAACAATTACTGCCAACCTCCCTTTCATAGGATCTAACAATTGAGGACTTGTATACTGCACAAATCAAAAGAAGTTTGTGAAAATATTTACTGACCTCTATCATCCTGGACATAACTTGTTTCAACTCCTACGCTCACTTCACACCAAGACAGCTAGACCCAGAACAGTTTTTTCCAGAATTTATTTATTTATTCATTCATTCATTCATTCATTCATTCATTCATTCCTGGCAGCAGAGGTGGGTTTTAAGAAGCTTACAAAAGGCGAGGAGGGTGGGGGCAATTCTAATCTCTGGGGGGAGTTGGTTCCAGAGGGCCGGGGCCGCCACAGAGAAGGCTCTTCTCCTCGGTCCCGCCAACCGACATTGTTTAGTTGACGCGACCCCAGAGAAGACCCACTCTGTGGGACCTAACTGGTCACTGGGATTCGTGCAGCAGAAGGCGGTCCCTGAGATAATCTGGTCCGTGCCATGAAGGGCTTTATAGGTCATAACCAACACTTTGAATTGTGACCGGAAACTGATTGGCAAACAATGTAGACTGTGGAGTGTTGGTGTAACTTGGGCATATGTGGGAAAGCCCATGATTGCTCTCGTAGCTGCATTCTGTATGAGTTGAAGTTTCCGAACACTTTTCAAAGGTAGCTCCATGTAGGGAGCATTACAGTAGTAGAACCTCGAGGTGATGAGGGCATGAGTGACTGTGAGCAGTGACTCCCGGTCCAAATAGGGCCGCAACTGGTGCACCAGGCGAACCTGGGCAAATGCCCCCCTCGCCAAAGCCGAAAGATGTTTCTCTAATGTGAGCTGTGGATAGAGGAGGACGCCCAAGTTGCGGACCCTCTCTGAGGGGGTCAATGATTCCCCCCCCCCCAGGGTGATGGACGGACGGATGGAATTTTCCTTGGGAGGCAAAACCCACAGCCACTCCGTCTTATCAGGGTTGAGTTTGAGTCTGTTGACACCCATCCAGGCCCCAACAGCCTCCAGACACCGGCAGATCACTTCCACTGCTTCGTTGACTGGACATGGGGTGGAGATGTAAAGCTGGGTATCATCAACGTACTGATGATACCTCACCCCATGCCCTTGGATGATCTCACCCAGCGGTTTCATGTAGATATTAAATAGCAGGTGGGAGAGGACCGACCCCTGAGCCACCCCACAAAGGAGAGACCTCGGGGTCAACCTCTGACCCCTCACTAACACCAACTGTGACCGACCAGGGAGGTAGGAGGAGAACCACTGAAGAACAGTGCATCCCACTCCCAACCCCTCCAGCCAGCGCAGAAGGATACCATGGTCAATGGTATCGAAAGCCACTGAGAGGTCAAGGAGTACCAGGATAGAGGATAAATCCCTGTCCCGTGCCCGCCAGAGATCATCCATCAATGCGACCAAAGCAGTTTCCGTGCTGTAACTGGGCCTGAAACACGACGGCTTCTTCCAAGGATCACTGGAGCGCTACCACCTTCTCAACAACCTTCCCCATAAAGGGAAGGTTGGAGACTGGACAATAGTTATTAAGTATGGCTGGGTCCAGGAAAGGCTTCTTGAGGAGGGGGCACACAAGTGCCTCCTTATAGGGAGCAGGAAAGGACCCCCTCTCCAAGGAAGCGTTCACAATCTCCTGGACCCAGCTCCGTGTCACCTCCCTGCTGGCCGAAACCAGCCAGGAGGGACACGGATCCAGTAAGCAAGTGGCGGAACTCACAGCTCCAATGGCCTTGTCCACTTCATCAGGTGTCACCAGATCAAACTCTTCCCAGACAGGTGGACAAGTATGGGCCCCAGTCACCTCGACTGACTCATTGTCAGTCAACTCTGTTTTCCAACTGGAGTCGAGGTCCACTCGAATCCGGGCGATTTTATCAATGCCATCAGTCTGCTAAACAAATAATTCATTCACCACTGTCAAACCAGTCACTAAAGCTGCATTACTATTACTATTAGTCTTCTCATCATGTCTATCACCATGTCCTCCCGCTTATGACTGTATGATTAGAACCTGTTATTTGTATCTTTATGATTTATATTAATATTGATTGTTTCCTGATTGCTTATTTGTACCCTATGACAAAGCTACAATGGAGTTTTGGAACATTGTAAAATCTTTGTTCCCTATTAAAAAATTGGTCAGAAATTGCAGACAATGTTTGAAAAGGTAGTCTCTTGATTTCATTCCATTACAAGCAACTATCGCCAAAATCCCAAACTGCATTGCATTTCAGGCACTATAGAACAACAGTCTTATCAACCAGACCTCAATACTAGGGAAGATTCTGGAAAAGATAATCAAGCAATGAATCAGCAAACAAAGTAATAACCAAAAGCCAACGTGGGTTTGTCAAAAACAGATCATGTCAGACTAATCTTATTGAATTCTTTGATAAAATGACAAAATTAGTGGACCAGAGGAATATCATCAATATAATTTACTTGGACTTCAATAAGGCATTTAATAAAGTAGACCATCACCTACTATTAGAAAAAGTGGGAAAATGTGGGTTAGGCAGCAACACCACTAGATGGATTCAAAACTGGCTGACCAATCGCATTCAAACTGTATTGCTCAATGGAACTGCATCTACATAGAGGGAAGTATGCAGTGGGCCTGTTTTAGGCCCAGTACTCTTCAACATCTTCATCAATGACTTGGAAGAGAGGATAGATGAGGAACTCATCAAATTTTCAGATGACACCAAACTGGCAGGAATAGCCAACACTCCAGAAGACAGGTTCAAGATACAGAAGGATTTTGACAGACTTGAACATTGGGCACTATCTAATAAAATTAAATTCAACGGTGAAAGGAGTAAGGTTATACATTTACGCAAGAAAAACTAAACAATGTCGTTTGGCTGGACCCAGGAGAAGAGCCTTCTCTGTGGCGGCCCTGACACTCTGGAACCAGCTCCCCCCAGATATCAGAGTTGCCCCCACCCTCCTTGCTTTTCGCAAGCTCCTTAAAACCCACCTCTGTCGTCAGGCATGGGGGAATTGAAATTTTCCCTTCCCTCTAGGCTTATAGAATTTATACATGGTATGCTTGTATGTATGATTGGTTCTTTAAATTGGGGTTTTTTAGATTATTTTTAATATTAGATTTGTTCACATTGTCTTCTTTTATTGTTGTTAGCCACCCCGAGTCTTCGGAGAGGGGCAGCATACAAATCTAATAAATACAAATACAAAATGCGCAAGTACAGTATATGTGGTACCTTGCTCAACAGAGTAGTAACTGTGAGAGGTGCCATTTAAATATGAGCCAGCAGTGTGCATCAGCTGCCAAAAAAGGCTGCATTAACAGAGGGACAGGATCAAGATCACGTGCACTGTTAATACCACTTTATAAGGCCTTGACAAGTCCTCACTTGGAATACTGCATTCAGTTTTAGTCGGTACGATGCAAAAAAGGATGTTGACACTCTAGAAAGAGAGCAGAAAAGAGCAATAAAAATGATTAAGTGACTGGAGGCTAAAACATGAAGAATGGTTGCAGGAATTGGGTATGTCTAGTTTAATGAAAAGAACGACCAGGGGAGACATGATAGCAGTGTCCCAATATCTCAGGAGTTGCCACAAAGAAGAGTGAGTCAAGCTATTCTCCAAAGTACCTGAGGGTAGAACAAGAAGCAATGAGTGGAAACTAATCAAGGAGAAAAGCAACTTAGAACTAAGGAGAAATTTTTTGACAGAACAATTAATCAGTGGAACAGCTTGCCACCAGAAGTTGTGAATGCTTCAACACCGGAAGTTTTTAAGAAGATGTTGGGTAACAGTTTGTCTGAAATGATGTAGGGTTTTCTGCCTAAGCAGGGGGTTGGACTAGAAGACCCCCAAGACCCCTTCCAACTCAGTTATTCTATTCTTTACCTCTATATTCCACATTGATAGCTGGCATGTCCCTCCCTCTCTCCAGTTTATGTTGGTTCCCTGTTCATGTTGCAGTATGAAGCAAGTGTCAGTCTTCCAATTCAGGGAAAACAATGACATCTTCCTTTAAGGAAGCAGGAAATAAGACAGGCCACCTCCATCAGATTCACACCTACATACACACACAGAGATTTTCCTTAGGCACCTTTTTCAGGCAGATAAATTTGCTAAAAATCTAATGGCACAGTTACTGAAGAACCAACAGTCTTCCAGAAAATGCAGGAATCTGCATCTTGCAAGATTGGATAATCTCAGGCAATATGTATGTATGTATGTATGTATGTATGTATGTATGTATTTATTTATTAGATTTGTATGCCGCCCCTCGCCGTAGACTCGGGGCGGCTCACAACAATAACACGAACAATGTAAGAACAAATCTAATAATTTAAAAAACACTAAAAACCCCATTATTAAAAGCAAACACACACACAAACATTCCATGTACAAACTGTATAGGCCCGGGGGAGATGTGTCAGTTCCCCCATGCCTGACGGCAGAGATGGGTCTTAAGAACTTTACGAAAGGCAAGGAGGGTGGGGGCAGTTCTAATCTCCGGGAGGAGCTGGTTCCAGAGGGTCAGGGCCACCACAGAGAAGGCTCTTCTCCTGGGTCCCACCAAACGACATTGTTTAGTCGACGGGACCCAGAGAAGGCCAACTCTGTGGGACCTAACCGGTCGCTGGGATCCGTGCGGCAGAAGGCGGTCCCGGAGGTATTCTGGTCCAATGCCATGAAGGGCTTTATAGGTCATAACCAACACTTTGAATTGTGCCCGGAAATTGATGGGCAACCAATGCAGACTGCGGAGTGTTGGTGTGACATGGGCATATCTTGGAAAGCCCATGATTGCTCTCGCAGCTGCATTCTGCACGATCTGAAGTTTCCGAACACTTTTCAAAAGTAGCCCCATGTAGAGAGCATTACAGTAGTCGAACCTCGAGGTGATGAGGGCATGAGTGACTGTGAGCAGTGAGTCCCGGTCCAGATAGGGCCGCAACTGGTGCACCAGGCGAACCTGGGCAAATGGGAGCTATAGCTTCTTGCCTTGCCAGAAATAGCTCTTTTTCCTCTCTCCCCGATACTTTATTCCTGAGAAAAACTTTCACATTTAAAATGTAGTTATGTAAATTACATTTAAGACTCTTATCTGTTCAACTTCTGTAACACAAACATTGTGTCTTACACATAATTCTAAACCATAAAAGCCTGTAGTTTTAACTTAACATAATATGTAAATCCAGGCACCATGACTTATGAATATAATTTAAGGCTTAGAAAATTGTGTGAATCTAACTTGTTTTAGTAGTCCTCCTACATAGAGCAATTAATCTCGTCCTTGAATTTCCACAGGAAAGGTAGCAATTATTATATATACCATGACATCATTGTTCACAGGACATTTACATGACAACATTATGTCAGCCAGCCATCTATGGCCCCATCTACACTCTCCCTTATCATGCATTCATGGTAATTTAAAATCTGAGAATGTCTCTAGGTCACTTTATGTAATTAATATAATGGGTGACAACCACCTAGTATTTTATCTTGAAATGCAACTGCCTGCTTAGACAAAATAAAAGTAAATTGTGCCAATAAAGAAAATGGAGAGGATGAGGTAGTTGCATAGAGTTGCTTCACCAAGCTGCATTTAGATTAATGTACTTTGTGAACAAGCTGAATGCAAAATGGCAGCCATTTTGTAAAGAGATAAACATTTCTTATAGGAAACATTTTACATGGGTAACCTACACTCAGAATTGCAAGTGTATCCACTGTTGTATATTCCTGGCTGAAACCTCCTCCAATTTTCTGAATAAAGACATTTGGTATAGAATATTCTGCAGAAGCCTCACTGCACTAACCTAGCTTCACAGGCTATATAAAGATAAACTGATACAGCATTCCAAATAAAGTATCTGTCAGGGGGGAAAAAAACCTGAAACAAGGCAAAGAGAAAATGCATATAAAAACAGAGAATGCAAAATCTTTACCTTATCAATCTGTGGCTATGCTCCTTCTACTAGCATGATCCTAGATCAAAAAATTAACCCAGACTTAAATATAGAATATATTTTCCCATATTTTCATATTGTAGAAGCAGTAGGTAAGGACCTGAAATGTTAATGTCAACAACACTATAAGAGGGACACATAACTAAGGCAGAATACCAAGAAATAGCCCAAACCTGCAAAGATGAAATTAGGAAAGCTAAGGCTCAGTATTAAGTAAGCATACTTGCAACAAACGTCAAAAATAATAAAGTTTCTTTCAATACATTAAAACCGAGAAAAATCAAAGAAACCATCAGTCTACTAATGGGAGATGATGGGCTAAAAAGTAACAGGCAGTAGAGATAAAACAGAATAGCTCAAATCTTTGCATTTGTCTGCATACGAAAAGATAATAAAATCCAACTTACAAAAACAGGACTGCAAAAAAACAGCATTACAAATTAAAAATAAGCAAAAATAAGGTAAGAGAACACCTGTCAACTCTAGACGAATTCAAATCCCCAGGTCCTGATGGATTGATTATATCTCAGAGTTCTGAGGAAACTGACAGACGTGATCTCTCTGAATCATTCCACTATAGCTTTCAAAGTTATTGAAGCACTGGAGAACTACTTGAGGATTAAAAAGGAACTGATGTGGTTTCCATCTACAAAAAAGAGAGAGGGAAACACAGATTAAAAAAAACAAAAGAATATTCAGCCTGACTTCAATACCTGGGAAGATCTCGGAAGAGATAATTAAGCCACAGGTCTGCATATATCTAGAAGAAAGTAAAGTTATCACCTGGAGCCAAAATGACTTTATCAAAAACAAATCATGGCAATCAAACCTTATTGTATTTTTTGACTAAGTGACTAGATTAGTGGATCAGGAAAATGAAACGGATATAATATACCTGCATTTCAGTAAGGCATTTGATAAAATGGACCACAATCTACTTCTTGGTAAGCTGGAGAAATGTGGGATAGGTAGCATCCCTAGCAGATGAAATTGTAACTAGCTGACAAACCATATTCAACATGTAAGCCATAACAAAACTACATCCATAAGGTATCTAGGGGGCCATTTTAGGCCCAACACTCTTCAATATATTCATAAATGATTTAGGTAAGGGAATAGAAGGGGAACTCACCAAATTTGCAGACAATTTTAAGAGGGCAGGATTAGCCAACACTCCAGAAGATAAGCCATCCAGATGGTTCTTGCACACTTAACAATGAGCCCTATTTAACAAAATGAAATTCAATGTTGAGAAAAGTAAGAGTTTACATTTAGGCAAGAAAAGCTACAAGTACAGAATGGGTGAAACTTCACTGGCTCAATACTAATAATTGTGAGATGTTGGATCCTGGTGAACAATCACTTAAATAGGAACTAATAGAAACATAGAAACATAGAAGACTGACGGCAGAAAAAGACCTCATGGTCCATCTAGTCTGCCCTTATACTGTTTCCTGTATTTTATCTTACAATGGATATATGTTTATCCCAGGCATGTTTAAATTCAGTTACTATGGATTTAACAACCACGTCTGCTGGAAGTTTGTTCCAAGGATCTACTACTCTTTCAGTGAAATAATATTTTCTCACGTTGCTTTTGATCTTTCCCCCAATTAACTTCAAATTGTGTCCCCTTGTTCTCGTGTTCACTTTCCTATTAAAAACACTTCCCTCCTGAACCTTATTTAACCCTTTAACATATTTAAATGTTTCGATCATGTCCCCCCTTTTCCTTCTGTCCTCCAGACTATACAGATTGAGTTCATTAAGTCTTTCCTGATACGTTTTATGCTTAAGACCTTCCACCATTCTTGTAGCCCGTCTTTTGACCTGTTCAATTTTGTCAATATCTTTTTCTAGGTGAGGTCTCCAGAACTGAACACAGTATTCCAAATGTGGTCTCACCAGCGCTCTATATAAGGGGATCACAATCTCCCTCTTCCTGCTTGTTATACCTCTAGCTATGCAGCCAAGCATCCTACTTGCTTTTCCTACTGCCCGACCACACTGCTCACCCATTTTGAGACTGTCAGAAATCACTACCCCTAAATCCTTCTCTTCTGAAGTTTTCACTAACACAGAACTGCCAATGCAATACTCAGATTGAGGATTCCTTTTCCCCAAGTGCATTACTGTATTTTACATTTGGAAACATTAAACTGCAGTTTCCATTGCTTTGACCATTTATCTAGTAAAGCTAAATCATTTACCATATTACAGACCCCTCCAGGAATATCAACCCTATTGCACACTTTAGAGTCATCGGCAAATAGGCAAACCTTCCCTACCAAACCTTCCCCTATGTCACTCACAAACATATTAAAAAGAATAGGTCCCAGAACAGACCCTTGTGGCACACCGCTTGTAACCTGTAACAACCCAAAAGGCCAATACAATCATATGCTGCACTAATAGGGGGATATAATCAAGATATAATTAGACACCCCCAATATGAGTGACATTGAGCTGGTCGTGCCCACCTTGACCACACCATTCCGGCCCCTTGAGGTCAAACAACCCTGATGCAGCCCTCTGACCTCACTTAATTTGCGCCTTGGCTCTGACTCTGTTTCTCTCCCTCCCCCTCAAGGTTTGTCATCAGTCACATTCCCCAATGAAGCAATTGTATGTGCTGTAAAAAATCACTCACTCTGGTGACTCTGGAGATGACCTTGATGTTACCACTGGAATATGCTTTGTTTTGACTGAAATGTAAATTTCTTTGTGCAGCTGTGAGGCTCAATTCCCCATCCACCTTCCTATGGCAACTCACAAGTTGACATCTAACTTTATGCAGAGTTTGTTTCCCAGTTGATATCAGGGTAGTTAAAGTCCCCCATTACTAATGTGGTGCATTTCCTACATATATTTGTTAACTGTTTAGCAAAAAGTTCACTTATTTCTTCTGCTTGGTTGAGTGGCCTGTATTATACACCTATGGCAATGCCATTCCCGCCCCCGCCCCCTTTTTAATATATTCATACATATGCTTCCTAGGATGCTTTCATTCTTGGTTTTGTGCATTTCTGTAGAGAGGTAGTGATTTCTTACATATAATGCCACTCCGTCTCCTCTTTTGCTTGGTCTGTTTTTTTAAACAGTTTGTCCGTCTTACTCTATATGTTCTAGATCAGAGGTCTCCAACTTTTAAGATTTGTGGACTTCAATTCCCAGAATTCCTCAGCCAGCTTTGCTGGGGTTTATCTTGTGTATTTTGATAGCTTTGCTGGCTGAGGAATTCTGGGAATTGAAGTCCACAAGTCTTAAAGTGGCCAAGGTTGAGACCCCTGTTCTAGATGAGACCTGCATTTTCTTCTGAGGCTGCTGGATCTTTTGGTTTAGACAGGATGTTTAGAAGGTCTTTAGTTTGATTGTGGGCCTTGGAGATGCCATGTGGTTATAATAGTCTGTTGGTGATTTCTGGAATGTTTTTGATATATGGCAGAGTTATCCTTTTCACATTTGCATTGGTTGAGCTGTGGTAGATTGAATAGTCAGGCAATTTTTGATGCAGCTAAGACTCAGTGGTTCTCAACCTTTCTAATGCCATGAGCATGACCCCTTAATACAGTTCCTCATGTTGTGGTGACCCCCAACCATAGGTCTAGCACCAATTCTCCCAACAGAGCTTTAAGCTGATTGGCAGGAAGGTCAGAGCGACACCTCCACTGTAAACGCTTGATTGGTCAGACCTTCAAATTTCTAGGTTCTATCATATCTCAAGACCTAAAATGGTCACCTAACATCAAAAACATCATCAAAAAAGCACAACAAAGAATGTTCTTTCTGCGCCAGCTCAGGAAGCTCAAGCTGCCCAAGGAGCTGCTGATTCAGTTCTACAGAGGAATCACTGAGTCTGGCATTTGCACCTCTATAACTGTCTGGTTGGTGCTGCAACCCAACAGGACCGACACAGACTTCAGAGGACAATCAGAACTGTAGAAAAAACAACTGCTGTCAGCCTGCCTTCCACTGAGGACTTGTATACTGTACCAGTCAAAAAGAGGGCGGGGAAAATATTTACTGACCCCTCATATCCTGGACACAAACTGTTTCAACTCCTACCCTCAAAACATCGCTACAGAGCACTGCACACCAAGACAACTAGACACAAGAACAGTTTTTTTCCAAACGCCATCACTCTACTAAACAAATAATTCCCTCAACACTGTCAGACTTTCTACTAAATCTGCACTTCTACTAGTTTTTCTCATCATTCCTATCACCCATTTCCTCCCATGTTGACTGTATGACTGCAACTTGTTGCTTATATCCTAAGATTTTTATTAATATTGCTTCTTCATTGCTTATTTGACCCCTATGACAATCATTAAGTGTCGTACCACATGATTCTTGACAAATGTATATTTTATTTTATGTACGCTGAGAGCATATGCACTAAGACAAATTCCTTGTGTGTCCAATCACACTTGGCCAATAAAATTCTATTCTATTCTATTCTAAAAATATGTTTCAAGGAACCAGAATAGAAGCTTTAATTCCTAACACCATGGGAAATTTGTCTTTTTCCATGGTCTTAGGCGACCCTGTGAAATGGTCGTTCGACCCCCAAAGGGGTCCTGACCCCCAGGTTGAGAACCACTGAGCTAAGTGGATATACATTTTCTTGGAAGTCGTTGTATAGATCAGTGACCGCAAACCTTTTTTGACTCAGGTGCCAAAAGGATGTGTGCACGCACAATAGCGTGCATGTGCATGTGCATGCCCACATCCATAATGCAATGCCCTCCCACCAAGCATGCACACAACCCCTGCACTGCCCCTTGCCTATGCACAACCTCCCGCACTGCTCCCCTGCACATGTGCACGGGCCTCACTGAAGCCTCCAGACTTCTGATGGGCCCATTGGGTTATTTTTCACCATCCCCCAGGTTCAGGAGGCTTTCCTAAAGCCTGAAGAGGGTGAAGACAGCTGAAAAGAAGGGCGAAAATTAGCTGACCAGTACACATGATAATGCACGCTGGAACTGACATAGGGCAATACCTCATTTCCCATCAGGCATGGCTCCTCGTGCCACCTGTGGCACCCGTGCCATAGGTTCACCATCAGTGGTAAGGATGTTCTGGCTCCTTTCTCAGATCTTCAGGATTACTACAATATGTGCTTGTCTAAATGGTGTTCTTAATACAGCTTTTCTTGTGGATAGTTGTGTTGTTACTTTGTTCATGGAGCATTTGGATAGTGTGGGTAGTTTTCCATAGAGTTACATGTCTAATTTGCAACCACTGGCTCTGCTGATGAGGATATCCAGGAAGGGAAATGCATTGTTTTCTTCCTATCTTTTTTTACTCCTTTGAAGATATTATTATTGAAGATAAGAGCCGGGGTGGCGCAGCAGGTAGAGTGCTGTACTGCAGGCCACTGAAGCTAACTGTAGATCTGAAGGTCAGCGGTTCAAATCTCATCACCGGCTCAAGGTTGACTCAGCCTTCCACCCTTCCAAGGTGGGTAAAATGAGGACCCGGATTGTGGGGGCACTAGGCTGGCTTTGTTAAAAAGTGCTATTGCTAACATGTTGTAAGCCACCCTGAGTCTAAGGAGAAGGGCGGCATAAAAATCAAATGAATGAACGAACAAACAAACAAACAAACAAACAAACAAACAAACAAACATTGTTGATAATTTTATGTCTTTTTTTTCTTGTTGATCCTTTTTTGCTACGTCAAAGGTACTGTATCATTTATATACTGGATCCATACTTTGTATACATGAAAGTTCTATGGATTCTATGCATTGAATTATTATTATCTTTGATATTACTAATATCTCTGCTATTAGTCCTGAAGGGGCTGATACCATAGTTTTGAGTTATTGATTTATTTGTCCATCAAACTGAAAGGTTGTGATCCAAGTAAGATCCAATCATTCTTCATATTTCTACTTTGCTATATTTGGTTAGGTCAGGGGTACTGTGAAGTACTAAACCCATGGATTCTTTGCTAATTCTGGGTCAGTGGATGTAATAACTCCTGTGATATCAGATGAGTCCATGATTTCACCTTCATCTATTGCAGTGGTTCTCAACCTGGGGGTCGGGACCCCTTTGAGGGTCCATTTCCCAGGGGTTGCCTGAGATCTTGGGAAAAGACAAATTTCCCATGGTGTTAGGAACTAAAGCTTCTACTCTAGAGCCTTGGAACATATTTTTACAATCTGCCAATCAGCTTAAAGCTCTGTTGGGAGAATTGGCGCTCGACCTATGGTTGGGGGTCACCACAACAGGAGGAACTGTATTAAAGGGGCACGGCATTAGAAAGGTTGAGAACCACTGATCTATTGCCCTCTGTTTGATTCTTTGGAGACACTGTGGTAGGGAATTTATTTATTATATTTATTTATTTATTTATTGGATTTGTATGCCGCTCCTCTCCATGGACTCGGGGTGGCTCACAGCATATATAGAAAACATAGTAATACAATTGATACAATTTAATACAATTTAAAAACTTTTTTAAAAATTCTAAAAATACTTTAAAACATTCAACTCATAGATATTTGCTACTCTGAGAGATATTCAAGCTTTTCTATCAATTTTTTGGCAATGTTGTAGTTTGCAGTACCTGATAATGGTACAATTATATCTTGCATATTTTGGGAATTCACAGAAGCATGAGAGGATGCGTCATTTGCCACTTGTCTGATAATTTGACTTGATGGATTGCTAAGAGTGCTCTTCATCTGGTATTGGACTGGTTTTCACTATAATTCATCATATAGGAAAACAATCCTCCTCCAATTAGGGACTGGAGGCTAAAACATATGAAGAACAATTGCACGAACTAAGTATGTTTAGTTTAATGAAAATAAGAACTAGGGGAGACATGATAACAGTGTTCCCATATCTCAGGTTGCCATAAAGAATAGGAAGTCAAACTATTCTCCAAAGTACCTGAGCGTAGAACAAGAAGCCATGGGTGGAAACTAAATAAGAAGAGAAACAATTTCATCTATTAAACTACTGAAGTTTGCAGACAATACAATAGTGATTAGTCTCATTCGAGACAATGATGAAACTGCATACAGACGGGAGGTTGAACAACTAACCCCATGGTGTGACTTGAACAATCTGGAACTGAACACATTCAAAACTGTAGAAATGGTGGTAGACTTTAGGAGAAACCCTCCCATCCTACTGTGTCTCACAATACTAGACAACACAGTATCAAAAGTAGTGACATTCAAATTTCTAGATTCTTATCAAATCTCAAGACCTAAAATGGTCACCTAACATCAATAATGTCATCAAAAAAGCACAACAAAGAATGTTCTTTCTGTGCCAACTCAGGAAACTCAAACTGCCCAAGGACCTGCTGATACAGTTCTACAGAGGAATCATTGAGTCTGGCATCTGCACCTCTATAACCGTCTGGTTTGGTTCTGCAACCCAACAGGACCGACACAGACTTCAGAGGATAATCATAACTGCAGAAAAAGCAATTGCTGCCAACTGGCCTTCCATCGAGGACCTGCATACTGCATGAGTCAAAAAGTGGGCAGTGAAAATATTTACTGACCCCTCACATTCTAGACATAGACCGTTTAAACTCCTAGCCTCAAAGCAACTCTACAGAGCACTGCACACCAAGACAACTAGACACAAGAGCAGTTTTTTTCAGAACGCCATCATTCTGCTAAACAAATAATTTCTTCAACACTGTCAAAACTATTTATTAAATCTGCACTACTGTTACTAGTTTTTTCTCATTTCCTCCCATTTATGACTGTATGACTGTAACTTGTTGCTTGTATCCTTAACATTTTTATTAATATTGTTTCCTCATTGCTTATTTGACCCCTATGACAATCATTAAGTGTGGTACATCATGATTCTTGACAAAAGTATCTTTTCTTTTGTGTATACTGAGAGCATATGCACCAAGACAAATTCCTTCTGTGTCTAATCACACTTGGCCAATAAAGAATGCTGTTCTGTTCTGTTCCGTTCTATTCTATTCAGGAGAAATTTCCTGACAGTTAGAACAATTAATCTGTGGAACAGCTTGCCTACAGAATTTGTGAATGCTTCAACACTGGAAGTTTTTAAGATGTTGGATAACCATTTGTCTAAAATGGTGTAGGGTTTTCTGCCTAAGCAGGGGGTTGGACTAGATGACCACCCAGGTCCCTTCCAACTCAGTGTTGTTGTTGTTGTTGTCGTCGTCATCATGATCCATAATATGTTGCAATCTGTCCATAATAATACTGGTTCAGCCTTTCAGATGTTCAGGATTGCAGCAGTGTTGCAGTACATGAATTCAATCCTCTACTGCAAATATTCTCTTTCATCAGTAGCCTATCAACTCAAGCATCATGTGCATACCATGGTTGCTTAATAAATTTTAATTGGCTACATAAGAAAGTAAGCCAAAACTAAGAATGATAGCTTACAGCATATTAGCCATGGATAAACTAACCATAACACTTCCTTTAAAAAGTCAATCATAGTGACTCAGTTGGGTCCAAGTTCTGCCTTTGTAAGGCTTTAGATGTCATAGGAGGCTAATTCAAGTCATAACTATTTACAACCAGACGCAGCCAAGAATCTGGTTTGATCATCTGCTTCCCATTACAAACATAGCTGGAGGTCATACAGTTTGCTTACCCATATTCAACTGAGCCATGGTATGTTCATTAACCCCGTTTTCTGAGTCTGCACAGCACACTTAAATAAATTCAGGACTGAGTTGTGCAATGTGAGGGTAAACTGTAGTAAGTTTACGTTTCACTGTGTTGTGTGAACAGAATCACTCTTATGCTTGAGTTTGTAGCATGCTATAAACATTTTGTCCCAGATTCCAATGTGATAATAACAAGAGGGTCTCAATTGTTTTAAAAAACCCAAAATTGTATTTTTATGTTCTAATTATAACACAGTGTAGTGGGGTGATCTCTAAAACATTCCAAGACTCCGATATTTTTGCTCTGAATATAATAATATCCTTCGGAATTTGCTGGCATGGGATTCAACAAAAGAAACTCTTTTATCTACTATATAATTACTTATTTACATAACTTTGATTTGCTGGCCAATCTTACTCTTATATTATAAACCTGTGGCCACTAGGTGGCTCTGGATATCCAATTGGTGCAGCCCTTGCCGATTCTCTATGTACTTGTATTTGGGTACCTTTGCTTTATCTTTTTTCAATATGTCAGTGCAACTCTATTTTTATCCCAAGGTGGTTCCGATGTACATTGGACATTGTTGTGATTCCTTTGTGCTTCTGTTACCCATAGCATCCTCACCAGTATTGTCATTATTATGCAAATGTAACATCTTCCTCCAAGAACTTCAATCAGTTGAGTACAGTGGAACTCATTAGCTAGAAGGAACTGAGAATTATACAGCAGAAATATAAGTCATCTCATATACAGAAATAGTAATTCCTACCATGGTGTTTTAAAGCACTCAACAACATGAACTTTCTAGAAATTACTGTGAACACCTTCGATGCCTTCTTATTCACTATTTATAACCACACTTCTGGGATCAGACTCTGAAAGAAGCAGTTCGAAAATCTGGATGTAGGCAGGTGTTACACTTTTTGCAACTGCTTGGCAAGGCAGCAGACTAGCAAATTCCAAGGCATATATAGGTCATTCAGTTGGAGAAGTATTTTAGCAAGTGTTTGCATGTTACAGTAGATTAAAACATTGGATGTTTGACTCATAGCGTCTTCCAAATTTATTTTATGTATTTATTTATTTTGTCCAATACACAATACATATTGAAGAGAATAGACATGAAGTATTATATATAAAGAAAAGATATAAAAAATAGAGAAGATATATGAAAGGAAGAAAAGATATATGATATATGAGATAAGGAGAGACAATTGGACAGGGGACAAGAGGCACACTAGTGCACTTATGTACGCCCCTTATTGACCTCTTAGGAACCTGGAGAGGTCAATCGTGGATAGTCTAAGGGAAAAATGTTGGGGATTAGGGGTTGACACTACTGAGTCCAGTAATGAGTTCCACGCTTCGACAACTCGATTGCTACAGTCATATCTTTTACAGTCAAGCTTGGAGCGATTAATATTAAGTTTGAATTTCTTGCGTGCTCTTGTGTTGTTGCGGTTGAAGCTAGTCATTGATAGGCAGGACGTTGCAGCATATGATTTTGTGGGCAATACTTAGATCGTGTTTTAGGCGTCGTAGTTCTAGACCTAGGATTGATAGTCTGCTTTCGTAGGGCACTCTGTTTTGAGTGGAGGAGTGGAGGGCTCTTCTGATGAAGTATCTTTGGGCATTTTCTAGGGTGTTGATGTCCGAGATGTGGCATGGGTTCCAGACAGATGAACTGTATTCAAGGATGGGTCTGGCAAAAGTTTAGTTGGCTCTGGTTGGGCATAATTTGAAATTAATCCCCTGGACAATCAGCAGAGTGCAGAAATAACCATCAAGCAGAGTTATTTGAGAAGTAGCATCCTTGTTTGCTTCCCAATTTTGGGGGGGGGGGGGGAGGAGAGGAGAGACTATTTTGAACGATTATATTTCATCTTGCACTTTCACCCCTGCCCAAATTCAGTATAAAGGAGAAATGCAAAGCTTGACTTCTGGATGTTTTCCCAAGCCATTCATAGCTCCTTTCTAGATCACATAACTGAGATAGCATTTTAGAAGGAAGGAGTCAGCAGCCTTCTTCTATATATATTTCCTTTGTTGACTTCTTCTTACATACCAAAACTTGATCCCTTTTCTGACAGTAATCCTGCTAATTATATTCAGTTAGCCAAGTGAAGTCCTGAATCACTTTATTTCTTCTCTTCAATATGTCATCAGACTGGAAAGAATTTTTTTTTAAACTGTTGCGTCCATCTGTAATTCATTGTGTCTTCTGGGGCATGTTTGCTGTGTGAATGTTTTGCCCATGATTAATACAAAGATATATTTAATGTGCATGCAAATACAGTGTTTCCACTTACCTTTGTGTAACAGAAACAATCATGTATTGTAAAAAAAAACATATTATGTAATAATTCTAATCTGAGTAATATTCGGGATATGTCAAGTTCAACCTCAATGATTTGGGAATAAAAAGTAGGTACCCAACAGCCAATCATTGTAGTTTAGCGTCATGTTTGGAAATCTCTACTTCCCTCACTTGTGCAAACTCAAAAACAGTGTTGTGCCTCTCAAAAACATGTGCTACATTTGTGCTGGTACAAATGTAGAATCTGTGTCCCTTCATAGTACAGTATTTATCCACTTGGACTCCTATTATTTCCCTTGTTTCTCTCAGCAGAGGCAAACGACATACGCTGGCTACTGCAGATGTAAACAACTCTAATACTTGGCGGTACTGCAGTCCCCCTGCATCCAGGAGTTTCTTTGCCAAATTCCCGCCCCCTCCTCCTCCTTCACCCGCTAGGGGAACACTGACATAGCCACAATGACAAAAATGGAGATGTCTTGTTTAGGGGTCAGAGCTCCGTCTCCCCCGACTCCAGCCTCCATAACTAAGTCAAATCCTTATTTAGACTTCCAAAGGAACAGACTAGCGCAGAATGAACGAAAACAACTCTCCCTCCTCCTGCTCCCAGCTAGCGAAGTAAAACACGCCTTGCTTTGTAACAGGAAGTTTCCGTAGCCAAAGAAATGTACAACACACACACACACACGGTTAGTATCCTGCATGTACACGTGCAATATCCCCGCCTCTTCACTTTGGCACATGTCACTGCAGCAGAGAAGTCCTAGGGAAGAAGTTGTGTCTAAAAATGGATCGCGTTTCACATGGCAGGGACACGTGATCGAAAGAGGCAAGTCTTTTTTTAAACAAACAGCCCTTCGTACTGAGAGATGGCTCAGGAAAACAAGCAGCAGAAGAGAATAGCTCACATGGGGAGCCGTAAAAAGACAGCCCTAGATTACTGGCAAGCAACTGCCTGGAAAAGCCACAGCAACTGATTTGGCTGGCTGAGCCAGACTTTGTCCTAAATCAGGCTTCAAAGAGAAAACGTGATAGAAGCCATTGCCAAATGCATCTATTCGCAACAAAAATGATTCGGGGTGAGGTTGGAAGGGGGTGTGTGTTAAAGGTTGGTTAAAGGTTGATACCATATTTGGAACACTGTGTTCAGTGCTGGAGACCTCACCTACAAAAAGATATTGACAAAATTGAACGGGTCCAAAGACGGGCTACAAGAATGGTGGAAGGTCCTAAGCATAAAACGTATCAGGAAAGACTTAATGAACTCAATCTGTATAGTCTGGAGGACAGAAGGAAAAGGGGGGGGGGGGACATGATTGAAACATTTAAATATGTTAAAGGGTTAAATAAGGTTCAGAAGGGAAGTGTTTTTGATAGGAAAGTAAACACAAGAACAAGGGGGCACAATATATTTTACTATGAGTATCTCCTCTATAACCTTCATTCGTGTATTTTACTGTGTGTGTGTGTGTTTATACACACACCTACACCCCCCCACTAAAACCCTCATTGTGTATTGGACAAAATAAATAAATAAATAATCTGAAGTTAGTTGGGGAAAAGATCAAAAGCAACATGAGAAAATATTATTTTACTGAAAGAGTAGTAGATCCTTGGAACAAACTTCCAGCAGACGTGGTAGATAAATCCACAGTAACTAAATTTAAACATGCCTGGGATAAACATATATCCATTGTAAGATAAAATACAGGAAATAGTATAAGGGCAGACTAGATGGACCATGAGGTCTTTTTCTGCCGTCAGTTTCCTATGTTTCTTTCTATGTTTCTAAATAGCTGCCTTTAGCATCGTAAAGTTTAGGCCACTCTGTTTTAGGGATCTGCAGTTACGCAATACACCATCTAGACCAGTGGACTTCAAAGTTAGTTAACTTCAAGAGATACAAGCTGAAATTTCCAGAATTTCGCAACCAGGGTGAGATTGATAGTTTTTGTAGTTTATCCTACGATGAGAACCCAACCATATTGTAGTCACCACACATTCTTCAAATATGCAACATGGTTTGCTTGAACTTAATATATTAGGGAACATGGCAAATTATATTTTGTTAAGTTGACTTTCTAATTTAGGATGCTGGGTGAACCTACCTGGAAATGTATTAGCATAAACTGAAAGGAACAACAAAGAAATAAGTTCACAAATCCAGCCAGTTTTCCCAACCTAGAACTCTGCAGTTTTGCTGACAGCTTGCTCTGCTATGATTCCCCAATTAGAAGATGCTGATTGGGGAGTTATGATAATTGAAGTGCAACATGGATAACCTCGTGTTAGGAGAAGCTGCTATGCGACATATCCAAGTGGGTATGTCTTTGCCTGAACATTATTTCACTATGGCTAATGTAGTCATTAGCTGAGCCTGCATGTGCTAAGCCATAAATCAACATACATAAACTATAATGGATAGTTCAAATATTGTTGTCATCAACCGTTCAGTTGTGTCCGACCCACAACCACTCTATGGACCAGCACTCCCCATGCCCTCTGCTTCCTTCAGATCCGCCACAGTCCTCTGGGCATCTTCCTTTATCATATTCAGTCTATAGGGCAGTGATGGCAAACCTTTTTTTCTCCCGAGTGACCAAAGAGCATGTGTGTGTGCTACTGCAAATGCGCAAGTGCCCACACCCATAATTCAATGCCTGGGGAGGGCAAAAACACCTGCCCCTGCCCCCCGGAGGCCCTCTAGAGCAGTGTTTTTCAACCAGTGTGCCGCGGCACACTAGTGTGCCGTGAGACATGGTCAGGTGTGCCGCGAAGCTCAGAGAGAGAAAGACAACAAGAGAGAGAGAAAGAAAGAGAGAGAGAAAGAAAGAAAGAAAGAGAGAAAGAAAGAGAGAGAGAAATAAAGCAAGAGAGAGAGAGAAAGCAAGAGAGGGAAAAAGAAAGAACAAGAGAGAGAGAGAAAGAGAACAAGAGAGAAAGAGAAAGAAAGAGAGAGAGAGGGAGGGAAGGTGGGAGAGAGAAAGACATAGAGGGAGGTAGGGAGGGAGAGAGAAAGAGCAAAAAAGAGGAAGGAAGGGAGAAAGAAAGGGAAGGAGAGAGAGAGAAAAAGGAGAAAGAGAGAGAAAGAGGGAGGGAGAGAGAAATAGAGCAAAAGGGAGGAAGAGAGAGAGATAGAATTTTTTTGTCCAAACTTTTTTTAGCTGCCCCCCCATCCCCACTCAATGTGCCCCATGGTTTTGTAAATGTAAAAAATGTGCCACGGCTCAAAAAAGGTTGAAAATCACTGCTCTAGAGGCTGGAAATGGCTTGTTTCCCAACTCCTGGTGGTCCCAGTAGGCTCGTGTTTCACCCTCCTCAATCTCCAAAGGCTTCCCTGGAGCTGGGGGACAGTAAAAACACCCTCCCCCATGCTCCTGGAGGCTCTCTGGATGCAAAAAATGCCCTCCCAGAACCTCTGTGTGAGCCAAAAATCAGCTGGCTAGCACACACATGCACACTGGAGCTGAGCTAGGGAAATGGATCACGTGCCAGCAGACACGGCTCTGCGTGACACCTGTGACACCCATGCCGTAGGTTCGCCATCACTGCTATAGGGCGACCCTTTCTCCTGCCTCCATTTATCACTCCCATCATGATAGACTTTTCAGGTGAGTCTACTCACATGACACGTTCAAAGTATGACAGCCTTTGTTTGGCGACCTTGACTTGATGAGGTTTGATCTAGGACTTCTTTGTTAGTTATTTTTTCACCCCGTGGGAATGAATAATATCTCCTCCTCCTATCTGCCTTTTTCAGAGTCCCTAGTTTTACAGTCGTAAGTAGCAACTGGAAAAATTATTGCGTTGATTTATCTGCATTTGCTTATGCCACACATAGTAGTTCTTCCAAGTGTTGTATGTCTCCTGAACTCAGAGCTGCAGCCAACACTTTAATCGATTTTGGAGCCCAAGCAGATAAATTCCTTTACTGTGCCGATGGTCGCATTGTCGACTCTGAACTCTGACTTATGTGTTCTCTGCAGTAGTCATTATCTTTGTTTTCTGATGGCCTGTTACAACCAAGCTCAAGGAACATAAACCCCACAATGGCTTAGTCTAATTTCAAAGGTTGCTAATACATAGTTCCAGAGGCAGGTTCCAGTTAAATTTTGCTAACGGTGTGCATTTGCGCATGCACCCGCGTCCCACCGCGAGATTTAAGTTCCGTGTATGCTCAGGATGACCTTACAAGCCAAAACACATGGGGAAAAAAATAAAGATCGGCATTAACACAAGGGCAGCTGTAAGGGCTTTTTTCCACGTGGAGAAGCCATCTAAACCCAGAAATAATTGCCAAAAATTACATCATCACTGGGCTCCTACTGGTGCAGAGCAACAGACCGAACTGATAGAGATACACCACTGCATAGTTCCCAACAGACCAAAGCAAGGCTGCATCTATTCTTTAGCATTTCTTGTATCATGTGCAAAAATCTGAAAATAATTTTTTTTCATAGTACCAAGATAAAATTTGCTATCTCTATCCACGAAGGCAGTGCTAAAAGCATAACTGGACTGGCCTGTGGAAAAGCTGGCATCCTGATGATGTGTAACAAACTCAGTAAAAGACCTTGGAATACTAATATCAAATGACCTAAGTGCTAAAGCCCATTGCAACAATATCTCCGAAAAAGGCTTCTAGAGTTGTTAACCTGATCCTACGTAGCTTCTGCTCTGGCAATCTCACACTACTCACCAGAGCCTACAAAACCTTTGCCAGACCCATTCTTGAATACAGCTCATCTGTCTGGAACCCATACCATATCTCGGACATCAACACCCTCGAAAACGTTCAAAGATACTTCACCAGAAGAACCCTTCACTCCTCCTCTCAAAACAGAATACCCTACGAAAATAGACTAACAATCCTGCGTCTAGAAAGCTTAGAACTATGACGCCTAAAACATGATCTAAGTACATATTGCCCACAAGAGCATATGCTGCAACATCCTGCCTGTCAATGACTACTTCAGCTTCAACCGCAGCAACACAAGAGCATACAACAGATTCAAACTTAATATTAATCGCTCCAAACTTGACTGTAAAAAATATGACTTTAGCAATCGAGTTGTCGAAGTGTGGAACTCATTACCGGACTCAGTAGTGTCAACCCCTAACATTTTTCCCTTAGACTATCCACGATTGACCTCTCCAGGTTCCTAAGAGGTCAGTAAGGGGCGTACATAAGTGCACTAGTCTGCCTTCCGTCCCCTGTCCAACTGTCTCTCCTTTATCTTATATATCATATATCTTCTCTATTTTTATATCTTTTCTTCTATCCTTTTCTTTATATATATTACTACATGTCTATTCTCTTCAATATGTACTGTGTATTGGACAAAATTAATTAAATAAATAAATAAATCACAGATTATTGAATCATTAACTTAAATGACGGTGCATAGCTATTTCCTTCTCAGTTACTAAATAGCTGCCAAACAAGTTTCTTCAAGCCAGTGTGCCAATGGGCAAGGAAACCACGAGTTACTCAGTGCTAATTGTGTCCAAGTGTTTCCCTGCACATGCGAGGTGCCTTTATTGCTTAAGTGAGAGTAGCAGGCTGTGAGACCAATTGGTATGGGGAAAAATAGTCAAAGCGCCTTAGTGCAATTGTTGGCATACAAGCCGGCTTTGAATTTCCCATAAGCAACTATGGAACCGTGAAGCAGCCGCCATGTGTAACTCGGCCAAGGGAAAGAAATTGGAGGTTAGGAATTGAGCTACAAAGCTCTTCTCTCTTAAAAACTTTTGCAGTGTTTTGGCAAGAAAAAATTGATGATGAATGACCCTAAACTGCTTAATGCATACTTGACATTCCATAACTGTGCTGTGCTTGCGTGGCTGCATTTGCTTATTTTTTATTATTAATATTTTTTATTGATTTTTATAATATAAAACACACACACAACGTATGACATATAACATGTGCTCAGTGATTGTGCCCACCACCAGACAATCAATCATACCCCACCACCGGTTGGGGGTCTTTCTTGTTTAAATCATTTAAACCCAAGAGTGAAATATTTCTTTACATATTAAAGAGTGATTCCAACTTGTTTCTTATAGCTTGGTCTCGGATCCTACTCGCCATATATCGTCTTACCTTGTCCCATCGCCCCATCAGCTGTTGCAAATCAGTTTCATTAGTCGAATTCATCCTTTTATCCATAATCTCGAATTGAATGTGGTCCACCCATATACCTATACCAATTTTGCATTGTCCATTTTGTCGCGTCTTTCCACCCCAACACTATTACCGCTTGAGCGCTTTCTATCGCTGCTTGTTTTATTTCTCTGTATTCTCCCATCTCACTACTTTTAACTAATGCTGCCATTTCCTTAGTAATGGTCCATCTTATATTTAATATCCTATTAATATCCTCTTGCACTGTTTGCCAAAAGTTCTGCACCACTGGGCATTCCCAGAGCATATGCATAAACACTCCTTTATCTTGGCACCCATGCCAACAGATACCTTTAACATGAAAAGGTAAAAGACGTAGCTGCATTTGCAAAGCTAACCAACTGCACCAAAAAGGCCAAGAAGGAAGAGAATCCTTGGCTTTCTCTAGAAAGTAAATCACTCTGCAGAATGAACTGCAGTGCTGTGCTTAGAAGGTTTTTTTTTAAAGGGAACATAACCTTATTTAAGGGATTGCCCTACATTCCAGATTGCCTCAGTTTCACAAGCAGCTAAAATTATACCACACCCAGTGCAACTCCATCTTCCAATTCAAAGCTCTGCAGAACACACACAAAACTACCTAGTGCACACACACTATCTCACACATGTCCATACAGGTTGCAGGTCCCAGTGGGTATGGCTAGCTGATGAGGCCAAAATAAGGCCAAAATAAATCTATCCTAGTCTCCCTTAATTTTCAAATTCAGCAAAAAAAACATGTGGCACATACAGATAGAATTGTCGGCTATCAATAAAATTAACTGCCTTGGAAATGGCCCTGGGTTGGGCCTAGAGGCAAATAAGGAGCTGGGATGTTCCTTCAGTACACCAGGGTGATTCGACCCTTCCCTGGTGCAAAGCTGAAGGGATTGGATACTGTAGCCTAGAGCAGTGTTTTTCAACCAGTGTGCCGTGGCACACTAGTGTGCCGCGAGACATGGTCAGGTGTGCCGCGAAGCTCAGAGAGAAAGCAAGCAAGAGAGAGAGAAAGAAAGAGAGAAAGAAAGCAAGAGAGAGAGAAAGCAAGAGAGAAAGAACGCAAGAGAGAGAAAGAAAGCAAGAGAGAGAGAAAACAAGAGAAAGCAAGAGAGAGAGAAAGAGAGAGAAAGAAAGCAAGAGAGAGAGAAAAAGCAAGAGAGAGAGAGAAAGAGAGGGAGGGATGGAGAGAGAGAGAAAGACATAGAGGGAGGTAGGGAGGGAGAGAGAAAGAGAGCAAAAAAGAGAGGAAGGAAGGAAGAGAAAGAAAGAGGGATGGAGAGAGAGAGAGAAAGAGGAAGTAAGGGAGAGAAAGAGGGAGGGAGAAAGAAATAGAGTGAAGGGAGGAAGAGAGAGAGAGAGAACTTTTTGTCCAAACTTTTTTAGCGGCCCCCCCCCCCCCTCAATGTGCCCCAGGGTTTCGTAAATGTAAAAAATGTGCCGCGGCTCAAAAATGGTTGAAAATCACTGGCCTAGAGGATAATTCTCTGAAATATATTACTTATTTCACAAACTCTATAAGCCTTTCTCTTTAAAAGTAAAAACTGCTTTATGATCACAATTGAAGCCAAAATTTCTGTTGCTAAGTGAGACATTTGTTAAATGTTTTATCTCATTTTGCAACCTTTCTTCCCACAGAATCACTGCAGTAGTTAAATTAGTAACACAGATGTTAAATGAATCTGGATTCTTCATTGATTTTGCTTGTCAGAAGGCCCCAAAACACTGCAACTGTCGTAAATATGAGTCGGTTGCCAAGCATCTGAATTTTATTGATGTGTCCATGAAGATGCAATGGTCATAAATCTGAAAAACAGTCATGTCACTTTTTTCAGTGCTGGTTTTAGCATGTTTTTAGAACGTCAAAATGTGCAGACTGCAGCCACGGGAGCAGTCATGGGTCTTTCCAGATACATCCATGTTTCTCCAACACTCTGTGGACTGCATTGGTTGCCGATTGGTTTCCGGACACAAGTCAAAGTTGGTGATGACCTACAAACCCCTACATGGCACCATTACGCATGGGATCACTTTCTGCCATATGAATCCCAGCAGCCGGTTGGGTCCCACAGAGTGGACCTTCTCTAGGTCCCGTCAACCAGAAAATTAGATTAGATTACATTAGATTTATTGGATTTATATGCCGCCCCTCTCCAAAAACTCGGGGCGGCTCACAGCAAGACAAAAACAATACATAATGACAATCCAATACCCACCAATCCAATGACAATTTTAAGCTAAAATTCATAAAAAACAACCCCAGAGTATTACAACAAATAAACAAAACACGCATACAATCAATCTAATACCAAAACAACATGGGCAAGGGGGAGATGTTTCAGTTCCCCCATGCCTGACGGCAGAGGTGGGTTTTAAGAAGTTTGTGAAAGGCAAGGAGGGTGGGGGCAATCCTAATCTCAGGGGGGAGCTGGTTCCAGAGGGTCGGAGCCGCCACAGAGAAGGCTCTTCCCCTGGGTCCCACCAGACAACATTGTTTAGTCGACGGGACCCAGAGAAGGCCAACTCTGTGGGACCGAACCGGTCGCTGGGATTCGTGCGGCAGAAGGCGGTCCTGAAGGTATTCTGGTCCGGTGCCATGAAGGGCTTTATAGGTCATAACCAACACTT
Organism: Erythrolamprus reginae; assembly: GCF_031021105.1. NCBI lineage: Eukaryota > Metazoa > Chordata > Lepidosauria > Squamata > Dipsadidae > Erythrolamprus > Erythrolamprus reginae. The sequence goes on along the minus strand of NW_027248473.1, from coordinate 808,661 downwards.
TGAATTGTGACCGGAAACTGATCGGCAACCAATGCAGACTGTGGAGTGTTGGAGTGATATGGGCATATCTTGGAAAGCCCATGATTGCTCTCGCAGCTGCATTCTGCACGATCTGAAGTTTCCGAACACTTTTCAAAGTTAGCCCCATGTAGAGAGCGTTACAGTAGTCGAACCTTGAGGTGATGAGGGCATGAGTGACTGTGAGCAATGACTCCCGGTCCGAGTAGGGCCGCAACTGGCGCACCAGGCGAACCTGGGCAAACGCCCCCCAAATGTCGCTTGGCGGAGCCTAGGGGAAGAGCCTTCTTTGTGGCGGCCCTGGCCCTCTGGAATCAGCTCCCTCCACAGATTTGCACTGGCCCCACCCTCCTTGCCTTCCGCAAAAATCTTAAGACTTTTGACTCCAAAGACTCCAAAACTTTAAGGCTTAAAAAAAAAAAGAGGGACTGAGGCGGCGCCTCTAATATACACGGCACAAGGCTGCCTCCCATACACTGGCTGCTGCTGCTGCTGCTACCTGCTGCCTCTTCCTTCCTATGCTGAAGGGCTCCCCTCTCCTTTCGCTCCCTCACTTTGTATCTGGCGCCTTCCATTTGCTATGGTGACTCCTCAGCTACCCAGAGCAAAGGGAGTGTTTCTTTTCTCTAGGCGTTGACAGAGGTTTATTCCCTGTCCAAGCGCCCAAAGAAAGGAAAATGCTTTGTTCGCTCTGGACCGCCAAAGGCCCCTTAAGCACCACTGAAAGGCTCCTCTGGCAGCCCAGAATGCTGGGATTAAAGTGGGAATGGGAGGAAACTAGCCAGGCCTTCGTGCCGCTCTCAAATTTCCTGGGAAATACTTCCAGGCTCAGGTTCTTCTTAAGAAGAAGCCAAAAAATCTTGAACACCTGGTTTTTATCTACAAAAGTAGACGCGTTATTAATGTTATTAAGTAGAGGTACCACTGCATTGGGTTTTTAGCTTGTAGTTTTTTAACTAATTAGATTTGTTTGTACACATTGTTTTATATTGTATCTTGTGAGCCACCCCAAGTCTTCAGAGAAGGGTGGCATACAAATCTAATTAACAACAACAACAACAACAATAATAATAATAATAATGTACGTTTGTGTTTTAAATTTTTATAGTTATAATATACACTGAAGAAGGCATTTAATGTCATTGTACCATGTGCAATGACAATAAAGTAAACTAAACTAAATTAAACTAAACTATTGTAACTTTAAATAGTCAATAAATGAACTATTGTTAAATAAAAAATTACCTGTAATAAACTCCTCAAACTTTCTTCCAGGATAATCAACATCATAATTTGCACCAGGCCCTCCTTAAAAATAAAAGTACCAAATTTCAGAACTTACCGGAACTCAGACTTTCAGTTTCTTTTATCCCAGATTATCCAGACATCAACAGACACTTTTCAGAGTATTTGCTCTTCTCAAAATACACAAAAGGAGGGAAAACCTTTAACCTATAGGTTTGAAGTAGCCTGCAAGGGATTGAGAACAAATCATTGGAAGCTTCCGTTTCTTATTCTTTTCACAATACGTCTCTGTTGCCATGAGAGAGGAATTAGGCAACAACCTATGCTTCGTCTAGCGTGGTCTCTTTCTGCTTAAAAGTGGGACTTTCCTTCCACTGTAGGGAGCAAAAAAAACTCAAAAACCAAACAAGCCACCTCTAGATATGTGAATCCTTATCTCAAGGCCAAGGCCATTAAAGAGGAGGAGAGAGAGAAGCTTCGACAAAGCTATGTCCCCGACTATGTCTGACCTTGTTATTGTTGTTCAACTTTAGGGAGATTTAAACTCAGATTTCTTCTAAAGTCACAACGTCCACTAATTTTAGTTTTTTTATTTATTTTATTTATTTATTTTGTCTAATACATAATGAGAGTTTTAGTGGGTATAGAAATATATACACACACATAGTAAAATACACGATGAAGGTTATAGAGGAGATACTCATAGTAAAATATATCTATGAAAGAATAGAAAAGAAGATATAGTAATAGAACATATCAATGAAAGAATAGAAGAAGAGATATAGGGATAGAAGAAAGGAATAGGAGATATAAGAGAGCAATAGGACAGGGGATGGAAGGCACTCTAGTGCACTTGTACTCTCCCCAATCTTTAAACCAAGTTTTTAAAACTTTGCAGTATTGTGACCCCCCCCCCCTTTGTATAAAACAAATGATTTCAGTGGAGTTACAACTGGGCAAGAAATAAATATATGACTTAACAATTTGGAATGTGATCTATATATTGCCAACCGAAAGTGCATTTTGACCACATGTATTTTGACAGTGAGCCGGGTTAGGTGAAGGTAAGGGTGGATTCCCTTTCCATTGCTTGCTGCCTGGCCCCACAGTTTGAGAAAACCTGCCTGAAATCAAATTATGTCACAGGGGATTTTGAAGGTAAGTATCTCCCACATACATTAAGGGGTGTGCATAAGTGCATCAGTGTGCCTTCCATCCCCTGTCCTAATGTTTCTTCATTTTTTTCATTTTTTTCTACTAGTACTATGCATATAAATATTATTTCTTCTAATATTTAATCTAATATTTCTTCTTATTTTTTTTGTTACTTATATCATGTATATGACTATTATTATGTCTTTGCATACCTCCAAAACGTACTTGACAAAACAAACAAACAAATAAATAAATACATTGGAGGAAACTGCATATTAGTGTAACAATAGAAATGTTAACTTTTTCAGAGTCTTTCTAAACAAGCATTTCATTTTCATTTTCATGGGCATATACACTGGACTTTAAAGAATCAGGGTAGGAAGAGAATTCATGCTTCTGAATTCTGGTGTTGGAGGAAATTCTTGAGAATATCATGAACAGTGAAGAAAACAAACTAATGGATCATCAAAGAAATCAACCCAGAATTCTCAGCTCAGGCATAAATGTCCAGGCTCAAATTATCCTACTGTGGATACATTATGCAAAAACCTGCCTTGCTCTAATATAGGAAAGCTGGAAAGAAATAGAAGAATAACATAAGTGGATGGACTTACAGTGGCAATGAGTGCACTATTGGGAGACATGAAAGAGCAAATTAGAGATAGATTTTTATGGAGAAAATCTGCCTATGTTGTTATTAGGAGTCAAAAGAGTTTAGTCTAGTAGTTAAAGCATTAGGCTAGAAACCAGAAACTGAGTTCCAGCCTCATCTTAGGGATGAAAGCTAACTGGAGTGACTTTTGACTGGTCACTCTGTCTCAGCCCAAGTCACCTCAAAAGTTTGTTGTGGGGAAAATAGGAGGAAGAAGTATTAGTTATGTTTATCACCTTGGGTTATTTATAAAAATGATAAATGCAGAATAGATTTTTTTTTAAATGAATTATGGCACAAAATCAAATCAATACATGGGTAGCTATGCCCTACTTTTTAAAATATTCTCAGAACTGCTTTCAAAAGTATTCCTAACCTGGATACCTGGCCAGACTGCTGACTGCAATGTAAATAGACCCTATTAGGGTCATCTAGTGAAAGCTACATCTAGAGTGTTTGCCTACTTGACAGCAATGCATGATGAAATTTGCTTTTTATCCAGTGTCTTGCAGAATTCAATACTGCTCTTGATTTGGGAGAGTGCCCAACACAAGATCATGTCACTGGAGGCTTTCACGAAGAGATTGGACTGCTCTTTGTCAGAAATGGTGTAGGGTCTCCTGCTTGGGTGGTCTGTGAGTTGGACTAGATAACCTGCAAAGTCCCTTCCGACTCTGTTAATCTGTATGCAGTTGGTTTCTAATGCTAATGGAGGACTAGAGGACAGGTCTCCAGTTTTAGTCCAGAACATAGTACCCCACTGGTCTATTGGAGTGGGGGGGGGAGGAAGAAGGGAGGAAGAGGAAGAAGAAGGAGGAGGAGGTGTTGGAAGGGTCCATGGAGGTCTTCTATTCCAAATCCCTGCTTAAATATACCCTATTTTAAATATACCCTATAGTGGACCTATGGCATACCTAACCATATTTGCTGGCACGCAAGCCATTGCCCTAGCTTAGTTCCAGCACGCATGCGGGTGCCTGCCAGCTGATTTCTTGATCACATGGAGACTCTGGGAGGGCATTTTTGGCTTCCAGAGGCCTCCAGGGGGGCAGGGGAGGGTGTTCCCCCCCACAAGCTCCAAGAAAACCCATTGAGCCTGGAGAGGGTGCAAAATGGGCCTACCAGGCCCACTGGAAGCCAAAAAATGGAGGAGGGGGGCGCTTGGGGGTATTGAATACAGATGTGCGCATGCACAAGTGTATGATAGCATGCACATGCATTATTTCTTCGGAGAGGGGCGGCATACAAATCTAATAAATTATTATTGTTGTTGTTGTTGTTATTGTTGTTGTTGTTATTATTATTATTATTATTATTATTATTATTATTACTATTATTGTAATTTATTAGATTTGTATGCCGCCCCTCTCCGAAGACTCGGGGCGGCTCACAACAATAATAAAAAACAATATTATAGAGAAACAAATCTAATATTAAAAAAGAAGCATATAAAACCCTATCATATTTAAAAACCAAACAACACATACATACCAAACATAAAATATAACAATATAAAAAAGCCTGGGGGAAAGGTGTCTCAACTCCCCCATGCCTGGCGGTATAGGTAGGTCTTGAGTAGTTTACAAAAGACAAGGAGGGTGGGGACAGTTCTAATCTCTGGGGAGAGTTGATTCCAGAGGGCCGAGGCCGCCACAGAGAAGGCTCTTCCCCTAGGGCCCGCCAAACGACATTGTTTAGTCGATGGGACCTGGAGAAGGCCAACTCTGTGGGACCGTATCAGTTGCTGGGATTCGTGCGGTCGCAGGCGATTCCGGAGATATCTGGTCCAATGCTATGTAAGGCTTTAAATGTCATAACCAACACTTTGAATTGTGACCGGAAACTGATCGGCAGCCAATACAGGCCGCGGAGTGTTGTAGAAACATGGGCGAATCTGGGAAGTCACACGATGGCTCTCACAGCCATGTTCTGCATGATCTGAAGTTTCCAAACACTTCTCAAAGGTAGCCCCATGTAGAGAGCCTTGCGGTAATTGAACCTCGAGGTGATGAGGGCTAATTGTTCTGACTGTCAGGAAATTATTCCTTAGTTCTTGATTGGATCTCTATTCAATTATTTTTAATCTTTTACTCCTTGTCCTGCCCTCAGGTGATTTACAGGCTAAGTCAACCCCCTCTTCTCTGTAACAGCCCCTCAAATATTGGAAGACTGCTATCACACATCACACTTAGGCCTAGACGATAAGAAGATTCTTCATCATATAGTTTAGCCTTCAGTTCTTCAACCATTTGTCTGAAATGGCATAGGGCAGTGATGGCGAACCTATGGCACGGGTGCCACAACTGTCAACGAAGCAGTGGAAGTGATGTGCCGGTGCCTGGAGGCTGTTGGGGTCTGGATGGGTTTCAACAGACTCAAACTCAACCCTGATAAGACGGAGTGGCTGTGGGTTTTGCCTCCCAGGGACAATTCCATCTGTCCGTCCATTACCCTGGGGTGGGGAATTACTGACCTCCTCAGAGAAGGTTGGTAACTTGGGCGTCCTCCTCGATCCACAGCTACCATTAGAGAACCATCTTTTGGCTGAGCCGAGGGGGGCGTTTGCCCAGGTTCGCCTGGTGCACCAGTTGCGGCCCTATCTGGACTGGGTCACTGCTCACAGTCACTCATGCCCTCATCACCTTTAGGTTCGACCACTGTAATGCTCTCTACATGGGGCTACCTTTGAAGAGTGTTAGGAAACTTCAGATCGTGCAGAATGCGGCTGCAAGAGCAATCGTGGGCTTTCCCAGATACACCCATATCACACCAACACTCCGCAGTCTGCATTGGTTGCCGATCAGTTTCCAGTCACAATTCAAAGTGTTGGTCATGACCTATAAAGCCCTTCATGGCATCGGACCAGAATATCTCCGGGACTGCCTTCTGCCGCACGAATCCAAGCGACCGATTAGGTCCCACAGAGTTGGCCTTCTCCAGGTCCTGTCGACTAAACAATGTCTGGCGGGGCTCAGGGGAAGAGCCTTCTCTGTGGCGGCTCCGACCCTCTGGAACCAACTCCCTCCGGAGATCAGAATTGCCCCCACCCTCCTTGCCTTTCACAAACTCCTAAAAACCTACCTCTGCCGACAGGTATGGGGAAATTGATTCCCCCGGGCCGTTTCAGTTTGGGATGCATGACTGTTTTTTATGATAAGGATTTTAAATTGTTTTTTAACCATTAGTTTTGTAGTATGTATTGTTGTTGTAAGCCGCTCCGAGTCTCCGGAGAGTTGCGGCATACAAATCTAAATGAATGAATGAATGAATGAATGAATGAATGAATGAATGAATGAATGAATGAATCTATCTATCTATCTATCTATCTATCTATCTATCTATCTATCTATCTATCTATCTATCTATCTATCTGCTGGCCCATGAGCTGCTGCCCTAGCTCAACTCCAACATGCATGTGTGTGCTGGCCAGCTGATTTTTGGCTTGCACAAAAGCTCTGGGCGGCCATTTCTGTGAAGGGCAAAACATAAGTCTACTGAGCTCACCAGAAGTTGGGAAACAAGGTGTTTCCAGCCTCCAGGGGTGGGGGAGCTGTTTTCACCCTCCTCAGGCATTGAATTATGTGTGGGTGTGGGCACTCACGCATGTGCGATAGCATGCGCGTACGCTTTTTTGGCACCCGAGGGGAAAAAAGGTTCGCCATCACTGGCATAGGGGCTCCTGCCTGACAGGGAGTTGAAGACCAAGATCCTTTCCAGCTCTGTTATTTATGCCTTATCACCTTTGTTGTGCTTCTCTGCATTTTGCCCCTTAGGAGGAATGGCTCTGCAGTTATTGTCCTTCAGCCTTAAGAATAAGGATACTCTACTAAGAAAGTCTTTTGGGCTTGTTCTAGAGAAGAATGAGCACCAAGGAACTGTGCCTGGCCCATATCCACGTCATCTTTCCCAGTTTGACATTCATTCCTAAACTTCCTGGTCCCATAAGGAAGGTATGATAGTGATATTAACATCAGTGGTATTAACAACGTCCCTGGCCACATATATGAATGTGTTGGATTGGTGTGTATGCATGTTGCTATGTTTGTTTGTTTGTTTGTTTATTTATTAGATTTGTATGCCTCGGGGCGGCTCACAGCAATAATAAAAACAATATTCTAGCGAAAACAAATCTAATATTAAAAAAGCACATAAAAACCCTATCATATTTAAAGAGCAAACAACACATACATACCCCAAACATAAATATAAAAAAGCCTTGGGGAAAGGTGTCTCAACTCCCTCATGCCTGGCGGTATAGATGGGTCTTGAGTAATTTACAAAAGACAAGGAGGGTGGGGGCAGTTCTAATCTTCGGGGGGAGTTGATTCCAGAGAGCCGGGGCCACCACAGAGAAGGCTCTTCCCCTGGGGCCCGCCAAACAACATTGTTTAGTCAACGGGACCCGGAGAAGGCCAACTCTGTGGGACCTTATCGGTCATTTACTAGTTTTATTAGGATTTTAGAGATTAGACAATACTTTTGACTTCTTCTATTGTTTTTGTAATTCTTTTATTGCTGTAAGCCGCCCTGAGTCCTTCAGATTGGGCGGCATAGAAGTCAAATTAAATAAATAAATAAATTCTAATAGTGATTATGCAAATTCAGTGGGAATGTTCAGAAAGTTCAATCTGTAGTTAACTTTGTCTGATTACTTCGTCTTTATTTCCAGTGCATAGTTATTCCAGTTTCATGTCTACTGGCAGATGATGATGACCTGTAGGACTAGGAGATATTTTTTTTATCAGGAACAGACAATCATTTTGATAAGGAGCATCATGAATTTGATGGAGAATGAGTGAGCCTTTGCTAGAGTTTTAGGTGTAAGGTAAAGGGATGTTGAGTTTTTTTGTCCTCCCAGTCGTTTTTTGGAGAGGTTTTTTGATTTGATGCAACATTGAGCCTTTCTCTGCAATCAGTGAGTATTTCTAACTTTAGCATTAAAATATTGCAAATATTTGGCTTTTTCCTTCAGAGGAAATTCCAAGGGACACACACATACAAAAAGATTCCATGTGGGGCCTTGGTTCACTCAGCCATTTTATGCAGAAGAACCAACCATATTAGAGAATAAACACAGTGGATGGTGGAGAATTTGATGATCATTAATTAAACTTAGTCAAAAGTAATGCAAATGGCAATGTTGGATCTAGATATGTTTATGTCACCCAAGCAGTCCAATTCTATGTATTCTTACACAGAAGGATTTCAATACTATACCCTAAACATTGATGAAACTTATTTTGGCATTAACAATTCAATTATAAATTATAAAGTTTAATGATACACAAGGTTTGGGTCACTACCTTTTACATTAATGTCGTTGGCCACATAGCTGCTATATTTTAGTCATTTGAACCTTCTAAACTAGTGTTTCTCAACAATAACAAGGTTAAGATACCTTCATTCCAATTCCCAGAATTCCTTAACCAGCCATGCTTGCTGGGGAATTTTAGGAGTTAAAATCCAGACTTCTTAAAGTTGCCAAGATTAAGAAACACTGGTCTAGACATTCCTCAGTGGTAGCTTCATTACATCAGGTCTGGACTCCTGTGTCATATGCTAGTTGGTAGGTTAGCCTTGACTCCTCATTACAAAATGTTGCTTTTAGAACCTGACTATTGTGAGAAGCTCTTCTTCTTATTCTGGATCAGTTATTACATTTGCAGAAAAGCTTTCTTGGAAAAGCATGTCAGGTGGACCCAGCAGAAAGTTTTCCCCAATGATGATCCAAACAATGGCATGTATTCCCTTGTGAAATTGTCATTACTGTTATAATTTTCTTGGTCTGATTTTCTAATCTGGGACACAAATGTATATACAAAAGGGCATCTGCTGGCAGTAGAATAGCTTATTAATTCAGCTGCGTACAATGGTTGAAGGCAGCCCACATCACTATAAATCTAACAAGAGTTATATATAATGACAAGTAAACTTTGATGTTTAGATATGTAGATTGAGGTGCTCCAGTCCTGGGCTTTGAGGATGTGTGAAATCCGGTAAGATGACAATAGCAGTAGCATTTAGACTTATACAGTATAGCATTTCACTGTGCTTTATAGCCCTCTCTAAGCAGTTTAGAGTTAGTATATTGCCACCAACAATCTGGGTCCTCATTTTACTGACCTTGGAAAGATGGAAAGTCGAGTCAACCTTGAGCAAGATAGGTGAGGTCTTCTCTAAGTATAGATTATTAGAGGAACTCCGATGGGTTCTCTATTTGCTGTAGCCACTAATCTAAGTGTTAGGATTGTATGTTTATTCTGAGGTTTGCTGGCAGTAGAGGGACGCTTTGGAGAGGGGGGGATTAGAGGCTTCTAACCTCCAATGTTATTTCCTATGTTCCTTTCTATTTAAAGTCTAACCTTTTTCCAACAAAGATGCAACAATTTAGTTTTTCAAAAGCACTTTGACTGGATTTTTTTTTAAAAAAAAATTGCATTATTATTACTTGCTGTTAAGCCGTTTTTGGAAAGGGAGCATTCTAAACGTTCGAAATAAATAAGCTGCCACACTTCCCTTTCTTTGCCTGAGCAAAGAATAAATCATGTTCTGAAAATAATAGGAATCAGGCCAAAGTTTTGAAAACAACAGATACATATGAATGCCAATGGGTTGCAGGCGCGGGTCTAATGATTACGGGGGAAAACACCCGTTCCCTTTGGACGCGCGTGCCTGCCTGCCTGCCCACCTCTACTTTTGGGTTCTGTAATCCTTGCCAGGTTTTCCTCCTGGTTTACGTAAGCAGCTGCAGGAGAGAGGGGAAAGGGAGCGGCGGCTTTGCACGCGGCTAAGCCAGCTCCTTCCCCTGGTGGTCGCTGCGTGCCGCGGTTACAGCCTTGGCTCGGCCAGATCACGAGGGCCGGCCATGAGCTGTTTGGGCAGTTTGCCCCGCTCCACTTCCTTTCCGCGAAGCCAATCGAGGTGATCCGCCTGCCTTGACCCCAACCCTGGGAGAGAACGGGCTTAATGTGCTCTCCTTTTTTTTCCCTTTCGCTCCTGGTAGTAGCGCCCGCGGCCTCGGAGTAGCATCCTCGGAGCAACCAAGGCGAGACGCAAATGTAGAGCGAGCCCCGAGGAGCGTGTTCGCCCCGGCTCTCGCCCTCCCCCCCCCCCCCCCCAGCCTGACAAAAGAATTTAGATCGCCTCGTGACTGCTAGGGTCAAACAAGCTTCCGTGCTGGGCAGCGAGCCCAAACTTCTTGGCACGGCTTGCCGCAGTTCTCTTCCTACCCTTCTTCCCTTTACACCCCCTGCCTCCCCTTCTTAATGCAGTAGCCCCTCAGGGAGGGAGGGTCGGCGGTGGGTTCTTTCGGTGAAAGCGGGGCGGTTGACGTAGACAAGCTGCCGCAAAACCGCCAATATCTCGGGCAGAGGCTTAACTTTTGAAAGAGCCAGACGACGGCCCAAAAGGCGCGCTAATTCCTCTCAGTGAGGCGAGAGACGCCGCAGGGGGGGAGGGATCTCGCTTTGGATGGCAAACGCTGCATTGCAGGAGGAAAACGTGACTGAGGAAGAACAGGATTCGACTGCAGTCCAAGAAACGCAATGTTGCAGTGTGGCATACTGAAATTTGGGGGGCGGGGGGCGGGGGGCGGATATGATGGAAGCAGAAAAGTTTTACTCTGCGCTGTTCTGGGTTCCCAGGAAAACAACGAAGCTTTTCGCCACCGTTTACTGCATTGCAGATCTAGGTTTTGGGGAGTGTATACACGTTTGTGTACATGTGAATAATTTCAAAGCAGATTTTAATTGAGTATATATGAAAATTTCATTGAAGAGTCTAAAAAAACCTGTGGCCACTGTTGGTCAATTTATCATCAGTAGTAGTGATAGCTGCATAATGCAAGGAGCTAGTAATAACACTTCAAATATCCTGTTTATCAGAAGATGCTTTAGGGGGCACTATGTTGGAAAAACGAAATAATATATAATTTACGGGATATTCAGCATCATACAGAAGAGTTCTAAGATACCAGAAATCCTTACCGGTGTTGTTAAGTTCCTAGGAGTTACAATTAAGAACAAGCACACTGAAATGCTTTTGTGGAAAATTCTGGTCTTGTAGGATTATATACAACATTGCAGAAAGTAACACTTGCAAAATAGTTTAATTGTACGTGGAAAGAAAGTTTTAATGGCTTTTATTTGTATATGCTGTTATATTTGTAAACGTTCAACAATATTTCCATAGGATAGGAAGTTTGTCTGTTTTTTTGGGTGGAGATTGTCAAAGGAAATTTTATTAGCGTATTTATTGTGGGAATGCTGCCACTGTTGTAACATTGGTACAAATCGGGTTATGTTAAACAAGTAAGTAGGGCTTATTCATTCAATATAGCATGTAATTTGAATTCAACAACTGTGTTTTGTTAATTTGACTTTAGCATGCTGTTTGATCCTATCTTTAGTTGAGTCCCTGGGCAGCTAACAAAAATTAAAGACATAAAACTAATACTAATATTGGGGGTCTGGAACGACCATACTTTTCTAGAAGCAGAGAGAGAGTGGGAATTAAATACGGCTCCTAAGGGTATACTTCTCTTCTTCCTACAATGAAATAAAAGAAAATCGTGTTGCATGTGTCTGATAAATCAGCTCTAAAGCACAAGAAGGAGGCTTCTTCTGCAGTCAGGAAGTGCTTGGCAGATTTTTAATGGGAGGAAGAGTCAAGAGATTTTCAGTTGCCCACTGCTTTGGAAGCTTAGGGAAAATGGAGTATGGGGGTAGGTGAAGATGCAAACACATACCTGCAGGGCAGTCTCCATACATACCAAAGACACCAAAGTTAAGAAGAACACCTCCATGGGTAATATATTCTAAACCAACTTTTTGCTTTTGGCAACCAAGCACTTCCATTCAGGACTTTAGGCATTAATATCAGCACCTTAGATTGTGCCCAATAAAACCAACTTAACAAACAGCATAAATTTTCAGACAGGAATTTGTGTCTTGCGCAGTTTGACAATTTAGCTGCCCTACTGGAGCTTTTTAAAAATTAAACTATATACTGCATTGTCATTATGCATTTTCATTCAACATAAATTCCTCAATGGGTAAAGCTGAATTGCTGATTTACCTGGTGCATAGGTAAAAGATGCTCCTGTGCAAATATTTCAATACTTAAACACACATGAAACTTTGATCCTAATAACTCTTTGGAATCTTATCCTCTAGGAAAACAATGCAGTTAATTGCAAGATCATAAACACATCATTGTCCCAACTGGTTGCACAGCATTCCATCTGTTCCCACAAAATCATAAGGTGGGCGCTCCTCCTTTGATGTCCTTTTGCACCCCACTAGTTTCTTCCTGGATGCAAAATTAATGTCTACCACACTGCTTATTTGTACCTCAGAGATGTTGTAAGTCTCCAGTCTTAGTTTCTAGATTAAGGCTGGCAAGATGCTTAAGATGCGGCAGCAACAGAAGAGCAGGTTGTTCCACATTAGGCCTTACCCTGGCTCCAAAAACCATTGCAGTTCACTAGGAACAACTTCTGCTTAGTTGCCCAAGAGAACTTAAACTGGTATACATGGTTTTCAGAATTTTGTCCTAGTCCTGGTCACTGGAATGCAGACCCAAAAGGCATGCTGTTGAAAAAGATAGACATCCTTAGATTTATTAGTTTGAGTTGGTCCTTTCTCAAGTATGATCTGCCTCCCTTTGGAATAAAAGCTGGAGAAATGAATGTGGAATATGTAAAGTAGAAGACAACCAGCTTTTCTCGACAGGGCAGAGATCATTTTTTGCAGCCTTAAAAAAATCAAGTTGCAATATTTATCTTCTTTAAAGAATTGTACGTAAATAGAACTTTCACCTTTAACTGCTTATCTCCACCTAGCTATTGTAGTATGCTACTGTTTGTTTCTTCATGTAGTTTCTGCAGCATACAGATCTATGATCCACCCTCTACTTTAATGGATTTAGGAACTAGTCAAGAGTTATTACAAAACTTTTGGTCAGGGTTCATTCATTACAATCAAGCTAGTTAAATCCATAATAAATGGTCAAATCAATATTGCTTCCGGTTAGCATGAAGAAATGAGGTAGGTCAAATCAAGTCATCTCTGGAAGTAAAGTTGCCATCCAGTAAACATCAATACCTGATAACTATAACATCATGACATAAATATAGGCAGTCCTTCATTTATGACCACAGTTGAGACCAAATTTCCCATTGCTAAGTGCGACAGTATGCTAAGTGAATTTTGCCCCATGTTACGACCCTTTTTGACAGCTTTTAACTGAATCATTGTGGTTAAGTTAGTAACAGGATTGTTAGGTGAATCTTACCAGAGATGGGTTTCTACCAGTTCACACTGGCTCTATAGTAGCAAACTGCTGGTCATGTCACAGAACTGGTTCTGTCAATGCTAGTCCATGAACACTGCCACCTTTTGGGGGGGTGGGTTATTTTTTGGAGATATTATTTCTGGGTGGGTTTTTTCTGTCCATGTATGCGGAAGACAAGTTTCTGGCGCTGCATATGTGTCACCATCTTGTTTTGGGGTTGGGTTTTTTTGGGGGGGGGATATTGGATTTTTCAGCGCTGCTCATGCGTCACCATCTTATTTTCAGCTTTTAAAAAATTATCTTTTTGGCACTGCACAAAGTGCATGCGCTTTCATGAGGCAGGGCTACATGGCGCAGGAGGAAGCGAACCAGCAATGGGGTAAGTTAGAACCCATCCCCGAATCTTACCCATTGACTGCTTGTTAGTAGGTTGCAGAAGGTCTTAACCTGGGATGCTGCAACTACCATAAACACATGCCAGTTGCCAATTTTGATCACGTGGCCATGGAGATGCTACAAAAATTCTTAAGTTGGAAAGTCACCGTCCTAAGTCACTTTTTTCACTGCGGTTGTAATTCAGATAATCACTGGTTGTAAGTCGAGGACTATGGTTGTTTAGTTTCCTTGGCAGCAAGATGGAATTAGTTTTGCTTTGCATGTGTGTATTTTCATTCTGTTCTGCAATGCTTTGGATTTTCTTTTGATCTGCCATCCAAGTACTAACCAGGTCTTTAAGTATAAACCAGGGTTAATTAAGTTCAGCCAGGAATGAGAATCATTTGATGAAGGGGGTCCTGTGAGTTTATTGGTTTGAATTCAAACCTCGTATTTGAGGGGGGAAACACATTGATTTACATATGGCAAGCCATGATTAGTTGAATATAGTAAACCATAATTGGCTAGGGTTGTAGAAAATACAAACTCTAAATTTAGATATTCCTTGTCTAATGATAGTAATTGGAGATTCCCTTTGCTAAACTGCACGATTGTATAAAATACAATGATAATTGATTCCCATTTGGCAACATCAATTCCAGCAGTTCCCAACTGTTGTCATTAAGCAGGAGCCTCACATGATCATGGTTTGTGATTTTCTGCCAGTTTCCCATTTACTTGTGGGAAGCCTGGAGTGTGTCCCAGTTCAGTTTTGGTACTGGTGCACATCTGTGTACACATCCCATCGTACAATTTCACTTCATCACATGCTCAGGACCACATTACAAGATGTGCTTCGGATGAAAAATAAAGATCGGCATTAAGATGCGGGTGGGCAGGTGGGCTTCTTCCAACACAGACGCCAGGAAAAAAATTGCATCATCAGTGGGTTCCTACAGGTACAGCCCTGTGGACTGCACCAGAAGGAAACCATCACTAGGGAGCCCTGTTGAAGGTCACAAATGATCACAGAACAGTCAAAAATCCAGGCACAGAGCACCTAGATTGCAATAATGTGACATGGCCCCAGTGATGGGCTACCAAACGTTTTACTACCATACTGTGGGCGTGGCTTATGCATTTTGTTTCAACATCTTTCAGTGCAAATTGGGTGCTCTTGGGTGGAGCTCCAAATTTTGCTACTGGTACTCCGTACCTGACCGTACCCGTAGGAGCCCATCACTGCAGGGCCTCGCAATGGCCAGAAGTTGGAGTACAGTGATCCCTAGATTTTCGCAGGGGATGCATTCCGAGACCGCCCGCGAAATCAAATTTCCGCGAAGTAGAGATGCAGAAGTAAATACACTATTTTTGGCTATGGACAGTATCACAAGCCATCCCTTCACATTTTAAACCCCTAAATTACCATTTCCCATTCCCTTAACAACAATTTACTCACCAGTATTACTGGTACTCACCATTGAATAAGACACTTAGTGATCCTGATATTTATAAACATAGTTATTTATTAACAATATTTTTTTTGTTATTTATTTGCAAAAATTATTAGTTTGGTGATGATGTATGATGTCATCGGGCGGGAAAAACCATGGTATAGAAAAAAAACCTGCGAAGTATTTTTTAATTAATATTTTTTGAAAAACTGGTATAGGCTGTTGGGGGTCAAGGGAAAGGGAGGGTTTTGCCTGATTCAGCATGGTTCTTATGTTCTTATGCTACAGGATGTCCTGATAGCCAATGGATGGTACTAAGGAAGATAGAAAAATGCACCTAATACATTGAGTATTAAGGGTACTTTCAATTAATACTGAAAAAGCAAGTACTCTTTTGCCAAAAGGCTGTCTCTAAACTCTAGCCACAAGAAAACAAGCAAAGGGGCAATCTTATTTCTGGTTGCCCTTTATTCTGTAATCTTTGGGGCAAGTTGTCCTGATCCAGCAATTTTTTCACTCAGTCAGCAAATACGTCAACGTATAATCTGGCAAAATAAAATGCGCTTTAAAAAAAATTATCTGTGTTGTTTTGCAGTTGAATACTACTTTCCCAATATCATAAATGCAGTCACAGCTGTATACACATTTACGAGATTTCTCAACATCTTTCATTTTGGGGAAATCGATTGGGTTAATGCAGAAAACTGAACAATAAAGATACTAGATAGGCAAAAATCTGGCAGCATAGTGGGAGTCAAACTGTTTAAAAGTTAGGCAAGTTGTTAATCTGTTTACTTCTTTCTCAAACTTGCACCTGCCTGCAAATTTTATAAATAGCTGGCAAAGCTAGTTCAAACATGTAAAATCAAAAGTGATGCAACTCCAAGGCTGTTACCCATGTAAAACATTCTGTATCCATTTGTACAACAAAGGCAGTTGTATTCAGCAGGCTCTGGCCACTTCTGGGGAACAGATAGTGGAAATTTTGAGTAGTTCAGAGAAGTAGTAAATACTATCTCTGACTCACCCCACCCCCATCTATTCTTAGTCTCCCATCTGATTGGGAGGAAATGAGGAGGTTTAGAAGTAAGACGCCTTAAACAAGATCTAAGTATTGCCCACAAGATCATATGCTGCAACGTCCTGCCTGTCGGCGACTACTTCAGCATCAAGCACAACAACACAAGAGTACACAACAGATTTAAACTTAATATTAACCGCTCCAAACTTGACTGTAAAAAATATGACTTCAGTAACCGAGTTGTAGAAGCGTGGAACTCATTACTGGACTCTATAGTGTCATCCCCAAACCCCCAACACTTTATCCTTAGATTATCTACGGTTGACCTATCCAGATTCCTAAGAGGTCAGTAAGGGACAAGTACAAGTGCACTAGAGTGCCTTCCGTCCCCTGTCCTATTGCTCTCCTATATCTCCTATACCTTTATTCTATTCCTAGATCTCTTCTTCTATTCTTTCATTGATATGTTCTATTCCTATATCTTCTCTTCTTTCTTAGATATATTTTACTATGAGTATCTCCTCTATAACCTTCATCATGTATTTTACTATGTGTATATAGACATATACCCACTAAAACCCTCATTGTGTATTGGACTAACTAACTAAATAAACAAACAAACAAGCCCACCAAGCCACGTTCACAGAACTGGTGGTAACATTTTTTGAATCCCACCACTGAACAAAAGTCAAAATGGGACATGGGGTTTGGGGTCACAATTTAAGCCCGGTTAGTGATGACCAGGGCTAGGGCGACCAAATTTGAGTTGCAAATTCTATATGACTTTCAGTCAGCAGCAAAGGGTTGAGTTTTCTGCATCTCTTTGCTGGTATTTGGTGATTATGTGCCTTGTATACTGCTCAGCCTGCTAGCCCCTTTCTCAGATTTTGGATAAGACTTTTTTTAAAAAATTAATATTTTTATTGATTTTTTAAAATTATGGACACACACACAACATAAAACAGGTACTTTGTGAGTAGTGCCCACTTCCGGACAAGCATTCACACCCCACCACCAAATTGGGGGTGTTTCTTGTATATACCATTTTAACTCAAGAGCAAAGTATCTGTTTACATATTATAGAGTGATTCCAATTTTTTCCTCATAGCTTGGTCTCGGATTCTACTCGCCATATATCGTCTTACCTTGTCCCATTGTCCCATCAGTTGTCACAAATCAGTTTCATTAACTGAATTCATCCTTTTATCCGTAATCTCAAATTGAATATGGTCCGCCATGTACCGGTACCAATTTTGCATTGTCCATTTTGTCGCATCCTTCCAACCCAAGACTATTACTGACTGAGCGCTTTCTATCGCTGCTTGTTTTATTTCTCTAAATTCTCCCATCGCATTGCTTTTAACCAATACTGCCATTTCCTTAGTAATTATTCATCATATATTTAACATCCTATTAATATCCTCTTGCACTTTTTGCCAAAAATTCTGCACTACTGGGCATTCCTAAAGCATATGCACAAGCATTCCTTTATGTTGACGTCCATGCCAACATATACCTTTAACATTCTGCTGAGAATATGCAAGTTGAACGGGTGTGTAACACCACTTATGTAATATTTTCCTTCTCATTTACCTAACCCTTGTATTCTTAGTTTTCCTTATATTCTCCACTATATTTTTCATCTATTGCACATCTACTTCTATTTCACTTTGCCGCCATTTAGTCAATCCTTGGATCATATCCCTGTCTGACTGCAGTAACATCTTATATATACAGTGTTCCCTCAATTTTTGCGGGTTCGAACTTCGCGGAACATCTATACCACGGTTTTTCAAAAATATTAATTAAAAAATACTTCGCGGTTTCCCCCCCCATACCACGTTTTTTTCCCGCCCGATGACGTCATATGTCATTGCCAAACTTTCGTCTGCCTTTAAAAAACATTTTTTAAATAAACTTTAATAAGTAAACATGGTGAGTAATAATCTAAATGGTTGCTAAGGGAATGGAAAATTGTAATTTAGGAGTTTAAAGTGTTAAGGGAAGGCTTGGGATACTGTTCATAGCCAAAAATAGTGTATTTACTTCCACATCTCTACTTTGGGAAAATTCAACTTTCGCAGGCAGTCTCGGAACGCATCCCCGGCGAAAATCGAGGGAACACTGTATTACTTGCTTGCGCCTTGGTATACCCTCACTTTTTTCTCTTATTATTTTCTCTAACTCTATCTCCTCCCTAAACAGTGCTTCTTTATTCTCCCTTTCATTCATATATTTACATATTGCATTTATTTGTGGCCATCTTCCCTTACCCAACCACCATTCTATACGATTTCTACTTGGCCTCCCATCCTTCTTATTTAACTGTTCTATCTTAGTTATCCCTCTTCCCTTCAACTCTCCTATAACCCTATTTAGATTTGTTTCTAAACAAGGTTTTTTATCCCACTCCCTAAAGTTTGATGCTAATAAACCCCCTGGCAATACCTAAAATAGATACAGCATTTTGGGAACTATCATCATTTTTAATGCTCTTATTTTAGCCATTCTCCTTAGCTTTTTCTCTTTCCAACTCCTCGTCTGTTGCAACATTTTCCTCCATATTTGTCTATAATTCACCTCGATTTTCGCTGGATTTCTCAATAACAAAATTCCCAAGTATTTAATTTTCTTTAGTCCTAACTTCAAGCCTGATTCTTTCCTAATTTCTATCTGCTCTCTTGGACCTGTATTTAAACACATAATCTCTCATTTTTCCATATTGACCGATAATCCCGATTCCTGTTTAAACTCTTGCAAAATATTTCTTATACCTTTAATCATCTACATCAGGGCCTGGTTCAGTATAATTGCATCGTTTGCAAATAGATTTAATTTCATTTCTAATTCCCCTATTTTATATCCTGCCCAAGTATTATCTTGTTTTATCTTATTAGCTAATGTCTCTATTGCTATTAACATTGGAGATAAAGGGCATCCCTGCTTGGTACCATTTTGAATTTTAATTTTCTGCATTCTTTGTCCGTTCACCCTTATATATGCTTCATTCCTTTTATAAATCTTTTATAATTCCGCAAAATTCACTCCCCATATTTAGTTCCTTACATAATTTATATAAATAGCTATGGTTAACTTTATCAAAAGTTTTACAGACATCTCATTTCAAATTTCCTAATTTCTTTTTAGTAACAGGAAGTCTTTAAGGACCAGAAACCTGGAGAGAGACTGCAGTAGCTCAGGATTATATGTTCAAAGCAGGAGTGTACGCCATACTGTCATTGCTACATTTATCCCGATAGGTTAGATTGGCTATGTTTATACAATGCACTTATTGAATTAATCCATTTCGCATAATCCATTACAAATTAAATAGGTAGCCTGGATTAGTGCAACACACTGAGACACAAAAACTGAACAAAGCAAACTAACATATTAATGAAACATAATGTACTGTGCAATATTTTTAAGCACACTGCTTATGTGTGCTGTGGGATCATGGTGTGCCCATTAATCATAGGCTATAGGGCTAAGTATTGACTCAAAACACAGACTGGATAGAAATAATACAACCCAGTAAGAGCATGCAATTTAAGCATAGATCTATGGAAAAGAAATTATTTTAACCGGGCAAAGCAATCTCCCCCTGAGCACGTTGAAGTTATATATGGTATGCTTGTGTGTGTGTATGTTAGTATAGGGGATTTTCTTAAATTTATAATATTTTAATTAATTGAATTGTATTGGATTGTTTTTCACTTGTTGTGAGCCGCCCCGAGTCTTCGGAGAGGGGCGGCATACAAATCCAAATAATAAATAAATAAATAAATAAATAAATCCCTCCATGAGAAGAAAGCTATTTCAGTATAAAGGAAATAGAGCCTTCAATGTGAGGAAAATTAAGAATGAGAGAAACAGTTACCTTAAAGCGCTACAGGGACATAAGGCAACCTCAAAAAAGAAATGTCGTTTGGCGGGACCCAGGGGAGAAGAGCCTTCTCTGTGGCGGCCCCGCCCCTCTGGAACCAACTCCCCCCAGAGATTAGAATAGCCCCCCCCCTCCTTGCCTTTCCTAAGCTTCTTAAAACCCACCTCTGTCGTCAGGCATGGGGGAATTAAGATATTCTTTCCCCCTAGGCTTCTACAATTTATGTATGGTACGTTTGTTTGTTTGTATGTATGATTGGTTTTAAAATAAGGGTTTTTAGCTTCTTTAGTATTGGATTGTCGCATGTTGTTTTTACCACTGTTGTTAGCTGCCCCGAGTCTACGGAGAGGGGCGGCATACAAATCCAATAAAATGAAATGAAATGAAATGAGAGGAATGTATAGAAATGTCAAGGCACGTGCTTGGCATTCTGATTGACAGGCCCCAGAAAGCAGTCCAACAAGCACCTAACGCTTCCCCATTATCTACTCAGGACACCTGAGCCATGTTGTTTGGACTGGCTTACCTGCATTTGGCAACTTGTCATACTGTATTTGAATATTGTCAGAATATAGGTGTGTGAAGCTCCACCTGGGATTTGTTTTGGAGCTCTGGCTCCAAGGTCTCGTAGGAGGTGTGAGCACAGCAGCCTGGCAGGGTGTTTGTGGTTTGGGTACCTCTGCAGACAAGAAGGTTTTGGAGGCGTATGCAGCAGTAGGTTCCATTGTGGAAAATGTGGCTTTTCCTGTCTCTCCATAGTCCAGTGTCTTTTTCTTGGAAATCTGAGTAGGCAAGGCAACTGGGCAAGTGTCCCACTTTTGACTGGTTTAGGTTTGGGCTTAAGTTATTGACACAGTTTTCTCACAATTTGAATGACTGGGAAGGGCACTTGTTATAAACATATTTCCTAATCCAACAGATGACTGTATTAGATCATATGAACACAACCCATGGAACTTCTCAGCATGCCATAAAGCAGAAGGCCATTCTTTTGGCTAATAACAAACTGTACATTGTGTTCAGATCTCAGACTAAATCTTCAGGCGATCATATAAACCCCGAGTCTACAGAGAGGGGCGGCATACAAATCTAATAAATAATAATAATAATAATAATAATAATAATAATAATAATAATAATAAACTGTATCATAAAACCATAAAATGTAAGATCAAATAATAATAACAACAACAACAATCCCATCATCAACATATTCAGTAGCACACCCCAAAAAGTTTAAGATTTCAAAACTTAATGAAAGAGGATAGTTAACAGAGAGGAGGGCAGGATATTCTCTATTGGCTTTCTTGGCCCCTAGTCGTTTAGCTTCATAATATGATTTCCCAACTCAAATGCATACTATGGGAGTTTCCAGAATAGTTCCAAAGTTCCAGGAATTCAAGAAGCAAACAAGAGTAGATTGTTTAGGAGCAATCACATCCAATATCCAAGCCAGCTCTGAATTCCAGTAATTGATCATGGACATAATGAAATTGGCATTAGATCATTGGCTGCCCAACAATAAGGCACCTGAGATGGACCATTTTGATGATTCCACCATCACATGTAGATTGATTATTTATTTATTTACTTACTTACTTACTTATTTATTTATTTATGTATTTATTTATTTTTATGTATTTATTTTGTTCAATATACAACAATATACAATGAAGCTTATAGAGATATAGTAGAGAAGATATATGAGATATAGAAGAGACTGTAGGACAGGGGATGGAAGGCCCCTTACTGACCTCTTAGGAATCATTTGGTATCAGAGATACTAAATCTCAGGATGACCAAAAAGTGACCTGACCATGAAGAAATACTAGTAGAAATGTCTTCTACCTTCGGACTGTGAAATGTCTGCTTCAATAAAAAAATCAGATCAAGCATACAGGCCACTTGTATGAGTTGGGTCAGTGCAACTTGGGACAATTCTGTGAACAACTGGGTCATTTTGTCCCTCACAGTCAAGACATGAAGATGAAAATACCCTAGCTGGCAGTTATAAGTAACTCTTCTTTCAACATGTTTATGCAAATTTGTGAGACAGAATTTGCATTGCAGACACGTTTTGTCACATGACTCCAGATAACGCCTATGCTAGAATGGGGGGAATTAACCACCAGACCAGAGATGAGACCAAAAAAATGCAGGAAACGTGATGTGAAAGTTCTCTCTCTGAAGAATGCAGTTCAGTGGATTTATAGATTCCTCTTTAACATTAACCAGCAACAAGGACGCTGCAATTTCTTGATGTGTTTTGTGAAATTCTTGGACATGGTACCAAGGGCCCCAATCATAATGTGTATCACTGTTACATGCTTCATCCATAGTAGTGTAATTTAGATGGCTAGGTCATGGTATATCATAATTTTTCCCAGTTTTTTCTTCGATTATGGCATCTCCTGGTATAGTGATATCAATAAACTATACTTTTCGACCATGGACAATCGTGATATCTGATGTGTTGTGTTCCAAATGATGATCTGTCTGTATTTGAAAGTCCCACAAGATCTTCACCATATCATTTTCGGTAACTTTTTCCACTTTGTGTTCCCATTATTTTTGGGATTCAGGTATGTCGTATTTTTACATAACGATCACTGGATTAATTTAGCAACTCAATCATGTCTAAATTAGTCCACTGGTCATTATGCAAAAATACATATTATTATTGCTACTACTACTACTACTACTACTACTACTACTACTAATAATAATAATAATAATAATAATACAAATCTAATAAACTATAACTATAACTATTGTTATTATTGTTGTTGTTATTATTATTATTATTATTATTATTATTATTATTATTATTATTATTATTATTAAATCTTCAATTTGATTCACGGTCTGGGACTGGTAAAAATGGTTCAAATCCTAACCAAGAATCTAAGAGCTGTTAAGGTAACTTCTGAGTACATAGACAGTTCCAAGTAAAATGGCTTTTTGCAAAGTCAGAATATTTATCAGACCTGATATTATCGTTATTATCGTTATATCCTATATTACATATAAGATATTTGAGAGGTTTACTACCTGGAAAGACAGGACATAAATGTATAATAAATAAAGTCCATGATTTTGTGAACCAAGGGACATCTTGCATTACAACTTCATCTTCCTTGTTAATAGATCATCAGGCACAATAAAATGTGCAATAAAATTTGAGAAGTAGTTCCAGCCCCAAACGGGGCTGGTTTTCCCATAGTTTAAGACATTGATTAGATTATCATGATTTTCAGATATTCAAATTCTATTTAAATTCAATAGCCAGTTTAGAATCATGCTTTGAAACAGATATGTTTCACATAAAATTCATCATTCATACTTCACACTAATCCATAATAAATTGAGGTACCGTGATGGAACCTGTACCTGGAAAATGAAAAAGGGGTAGTCTCAGCAACAGAATATAGTTTTCCAGGAAGGTAGCATACATTTTAAAGATGCACAAAATAAGAATGCATTGCCCTGAATGGTAGTCACACTATAGCTATCATTTGTGAGGTTTATAAATTCAAATGACCACTAGAAATCACAAAGAAATACAGAAAACTCTAACTCTACTGACATTTAGTAGATTCGCCCACGTTTCTGCAACACTCCGCGGCCTGCACTGGCTGCCAATCGGTTTCCGGTCACAATTCAAAGTGTTGGTAATGACCTTTAAAGCCCTCCATGGCATTGAGCCAGAATACATCCGGAACCGCCTTCTACCGCACGAATCCCAGCGGCCGACAAGGTCCCACAGAGTTGGCCTTCTCCGGGTCCTGTCGACCAAACAATGTCGTTTGGCGGGCCCCAGGGGAAGAGCCTTCTCTGTGGCGGCCCCGGCCCTCTGGAATCAACTCCCCCCAGAGATTAGAACGGCCCCCACCCTCCTTGTTTTTCGCAAATTACTCAAGACCCACCTTTCTTTCCCCTAGGCCATTACAAGTTATGCATGGTATGTTTGTGTGTATGTTTGGGTTTTTTTTATAATAAGGGTTTTTAGTTGTTTTATTAAATTGGATTGTTACATGTTGTTTTACCATTGTTGTTGGCCTCCCTGAGTCTGTGGAGAGGGGCGGCATACAAATCCAATAAATAAATAAATAAATAAATTTAATGGCCATCCAGATTTTTGTGGCTCAGATTTATTATGCCTTTCGGGTTAAGTTGACATAGGAAACTAAAATGGTCTTTGCAGTAAACATCTTGTACTCTTTGGAAAATGCAATGGCTAAGGTAGTTCCATTTACTGATTAAATCCTTGTTGAACTCTCTGTGGAAAGGGAGTTCCCTAAATGTATATGCAGTTTAATTACCAGACACTTGGTCAATATTGCCCTATCATATTGGAAGAATGCTGTGTTATGCTATGACACTATGATTTGTGCCAGTGGTGCTCCACCTATTCCTTGCCATTGACATATCAATACATGCAGCTTTTTCCCAATCAGGTGTGTGACTGCTGGGTTAATTTCGCAATTTTTTTCCTATTCTTCTCCAATCTGATGCCTTTTAGAGTATGACTGCTCTGAGAATTAAGGTAATTCTGGAAGTTGCAGTCTCAAAACTCCTAGAGGGCATCAGAATGGAGCACGTCGCTTATGTCTTACCATTGTGGCTCAGACTATTATCTCTTATGAGAAATCCTCTCCTTTAAATTTCAACCAACATATAGAATGTCTGAATATCTTTAAGCAGGTCTTTAATGTTCAAGATTCCCTACTGCCACGATACTATCCTGTCTTGCAACGAGGCCACTTAACTATTATAAGGAAGATGCTATTAATATTTAAGATGCGCTATATAAATAGTAGGTATCATGGTGAGGCACATGCCTTTAGAAAACAGCTGGGAATTGTGCTACTTACCACAAGTCACACTTTCATAGTAGGCGCTGTGTAAAGCATGCTTTTGGAAAATGTGTTTATTCTAGTTTAACTGGTCTGTACTAAAAAGGGAACCAGAGTGGGCAGATAGCAATAAGCCACTGGTTTCCCCAGTCTTCAGTGGCATGCATTCCTCTGAACCATAAATGCAGGACACATTTTTTCACAGTGCCTGCCTTCTCTTACTCAGCAATTGCTCTAGACTCTCCAGGTCTCAGTGAAGTGAGTAACATCCCTTAAGGAAGACCTGATTACAATATGGGACCTAAATCCAAGTGTAGGAATGCAGCCAAAGGTGTGTTGCTTCACAAGGCACATGGCATTTAATGAAACTCTTGAGCAGACAATATGGAACATATTAAAGGGTGGCTAGGCAACCTATGGTATTTTGGATTACACTGCTTACAACTCTCTTGTCATTGGCCGTGATTCTGGCGTTGATGGGAGTTCAGAAGAAAAATATCTGGGTGTTATAAATGAAAATAGAGGATGGTATGATCCCAGAGAGGGGAAAAAATAGCTCCTCTATTTTCATTTATTTTTAAAAAACGGAAGTTATCATTCTCCAGATGTGCTGCATTCAACTCCAGCAGTTCTTTTACTAGCACATCAGGAAGTTACCATTTGGGGAAAGACAGTAATGTTACCTAGGAAGGGGGAGAAGCAACTTTTGCCTGCAAACCAGAAAATAGCTGCTCAGCTTTTGATGAGGTACAGTTTAAAAATTGCATAATGCCATACTTTACTTTTAGGGTTAAGTGCACGTCTTGATCTTGGTTTATCTTTACATCAAGCTTTCTCAACCTCGGCAATTTTTAAGATGGTTGAATTTCAGCTCCTAGAACTCTGTAGCCAGCATGTTTTAAGATTATGGGTGATGTTGATGAAAGCTGCTTCAGATTAAGAATACAGTGTTCCCTCGATTTTCACGGGTTCGAACTTCGCAAATAGCCTATACCACGGTTTTTCAAAAAATATTAATTAAAAAATACTTCACGGTTTTTTTCCTATACCACGGTTTTTTTCATCCAATGACGTCATACGTCATCGCCAAACTAATAATTTTTGCAAATAAATAACAAAAAATTATTATTAATAAATTATTATGTTTATAAATACTGTATCAGGATCACTATTCAATGGTGAGTACCAGTAATAATGGTGAGTAAATGGTTGTTAAGGGAATGGGAAATGGTAATTTAGAGGTTTAAAGTCTTAAAGGAAGGCTTGTGATACTGTCCATAGCCAAAAATGGTGTATTTACTTCCGCATCTCTACTTCACGGAAATTCGACTTTCGCGGGCGGTCTCGGAACGCATCCCCTGCAGAAATCGAGGGAACACTGTAAATCCCTGCAAAGGTAATTTAAAACCCCACTTTCAGAGAAGCCAAAGTAGCATAGCACAGCATTTGATGTCCATAAGCCAGAAATAAATTCATTTCTTCCAATTGCTCTAATACTCCACAATCACTTTCTGTGTGATATTGGCCAGAATTATAGACATGTGAAGTATAAAACACTTGCCTTGGACCTACAACACTATTACCCAAAAGGAGGGCCAGATATGCTGATTTCTAGTTAGTCTGCTACCAAGCAACCTGTTGGGATTTGGAATTCAACAAATTCTGGAGGAATGTATGATGTTCAATCTTGTTTAATATGTAACACCTCACTACCATTTGAGCACTTTTTTTTTACATGACTGGCAGCACAAAACTATTGGGTATCCGTGTGAATAGTCAACAAAAACATTGTCAAAAAGCACCAATTATTTTTCAAAACAAGGTGTGTGCTTTATTGATTTCATTATTTTAGGGTCCAGAGCACACCAACCTGTTCATCTCATAAGCAAATCTGAACATACTTGTTCTCCACACCTATTAACCAAAAATTCCTGAGTGGATGCAGATGGAATAATAATAATTTATTAGATTTGTATGCCGCCCCTCTCCGAAGACTCGGAGTCTCATTTCATAGTCTCATTTCACTTTCCACACAGAGCTCTTTTTGTAATTCAGCACTTACTTTACATAATGATTCTCCCGCTCCAATTAGCATATAACACCCATATTCTCGAAATTCTCCCCAAAGATCACTCGGATGGCATGAATGTGTTTCAACTTCGGGCCATTCAGTTACTATTTCATTGAATATATATATCAGTACATCTTTCTCTGGGCTCCCATACCATCTCACCTGTCTACCTTTATCATTTATGCAAATCCTTCTACTTCTCCCATTATCAACCCTAGTCACATTAGAATCTGTATTACCCATTCTTCATTTCTTTTCTTGCGGGTACTGGAGAGTCCAGGCTGAAAGGAGAAAAACAAGCATTTTATTTTCTGGTTATCCGCACCTTCAAGGATCTGACAGGTTGGCTTATCCACCTATCGGGATCATAACTTCTCTTCACATGAGTGTAATGGGTCCAGCCTCACTCTACAATGGTATTAGTACAAACAGATTGCAGCTTCACCCCTTTATCAGGATACAATCTCTGACTTCAATATGATGTACTTTAAAAACTCAATACAGGTATTTGCAATGACAAGCTACTGGATCTGCAAAACTCAAAAGATTTTGACATTAACTGCAAATACTTAATCAATCCCTTGTCTTTGGTAGGCAAAGTACCTTCTTCAATTTCCTCCCCCTTGAACAGGCATACCAAACATCATTTCATAATGATTCAGCCCTGTGTAATCTTTTAATCCATTTTATTTCCGTCTCTTCGTTAATCAATGTTTTATTTTGTTGTCCATAGTTTCATTTTTCCCCAGAACTAGCAGGGTATCAAGGGCTGTGTAAGTCCCAATCAAGGGCTGTGTAAGTCCCAATAAATTCTCAAATGTCCTCCTAATTCCTTGTGCAATTTAAAGTATTTCCCCTGGTATTAATCAATTCTCTGCACCAATCCGTATCTGAAAAACCTAATTACAGTTCTAGCAGTTTCATCAACAATTATTAACAAATATCTGAGCCCCCCCACCCCACACACACCTGTGGCCTTTTTGTAAAATCAA
Organism: Erythrolamprus reginae; assembly: GCF_031021105.1. Lineage (NCBI taxonomy): Eukaryota > Metazoa > Chordata > Lepidosauria > Squamata > Dipsadidae > Erythrolamprus > Erythrolamprus reginae. Next base: position 780,643 of record NW_027248473.1, on the reverse strand, counting down.
TTTGCAGCACCAGAGATCTTTCTCCCCTTTGAGTTTGCCTTATGATGATTATGATTCAAACATTTATTGACAAACCATACATTTGTTTATGATTTGTTGGGCCATGGTATACATTTTGATCCTTGCAAAAATTTTCAACACAGCATCAGTCAGGCCTTGAGTTTTCCAATGACTTCGCTCATGCAATCTTTCCATTATTATGGTTGATTCAATATCTGTCTCCAATCTGGCAAATACCACTGCCCATTTTTCGCTTCTTGACCCCCTAACTGTGTAAGTTTCTCCTTTTATTTTTCAGTGAGAATTGGTTAGGCTCTTCAGGTTCTTCCACTTCAGGGACCAAAATTAAAAGTTTTTCTTCTTGTTTTCCCTGTTGGTAAGTTCTGATGTGTATTACTGCGATCCTTAAAGGCTCATGCAAAGCATTTAGCACTCCAACAATTAGTTCATAATGGATCAAATTCTTTCCTTGACTAACAACATACCCCCTTTCTCTCCAAATTTTCCAAAGGTTTTGCACTACTCTAAAAGCATATTTTAAGTTTGTATAAGTATTCACGATCTTTCCTTTACTTAAACCCAAAGCTCTATTGCTTGTGCTGACCAATGTTTCAGTAATTTATTTATTTATTGGATTTGTATGCCGTCCCTCTCTGTAGACTCGGGGCGGCTAACAACAGTGATAAAAAACAGCATGTAACAATCCAATATTAAAACAACTAAAAAAAACCCCTTATTATAAAACCAAACATACATACAGACATACCATGCATAAAATTGTAAAGGCCTAGGGGGAAAGAATATCTCAGTTCCCCCATGCCTGACGGCAAAGGTGGGTTTTAAGAAGCTTAGGAAAGGCAAGGAGGGGGGGGGCAATTATAATCTCTGGGGGGAGTTGGTTCCAGAGGGCCAGGGCCGCCACAGAGAAGGCTATTCCCCTGGGTCCCACCAAGCGACATTGTTTAGTTGACAGGACCCGGAGAAGACCCACTCTGTTGGACCTAACTGATCGCTGGGATTCGTGCAGCAGAAGGCGGTTCCCTGAGATAATCTGGTCCGGTGCCATGAAGGGTTTTGCTTCTCTCAATCACTAACAAAACTTCTTCTCTTATGACCGCATATCCATTTGATTTTTCTCTGTCCACCACCCAAGAGGATCCTTCTATGTATAATTTTTTTTCCCTTCTCCCAGCGGCTCATCTTATAAATCTGGCCAGATTTTGATTTCAGGTTCTACCATCCCTTTGTGGTCTAGCAACATGCCTTCATATTTTAAAGGTTCCAAATCTGTGATCCAGCATCCCACTTTTTGCTTTAACCAATTTCCAATTTGGTGAGGGCTATTGACTATTAAAGCACACCCTTGCATAATTTTCTGCTCTTTTCAACCAAATATATGCTACTACAGTGATGGCCTGAAGGCATTTAGGTCATCACTTATTAACAATGTCCAATAATTCAGACAGGTAAAATTCACAAATAGGTTTCTTCTGCTCACAACACATTTGGGTAAGCTGTTCCCTCATATATATTTACAAACAGGTAAAAAAAATTCACAGTCTGCAGGATCCTACTAATCCTATTAGTTTCCTTGAATCCCTCTTTTTGTTTTCAAGGATTCCCCCCCCCCCAACTAATTATGTATTTCACTTCTCTTTTGACAAATTGCCATTTATTTCCCCCCCCCACACTCAACCTCTTTTGGGCTGAAAGTTTCAATTTTAGGGAGGCATTGTTGATTCTAATTCCTCTTTGCACTAATTGGTCAGTAATGGGTTGTCGTCCTTCCCTCCCCTAGCAAAATAGGGGACTGCTTTTGTCTTATTACTGCTTCAAAGTTTTTTAAAGTTATGTATATTAGCTCAATTTGCAACTTTCCTCTATTCCCTATTGTTCATTGGCTTCTTCTGTAAATTTAAATATCACATCCTTTTCAGTGGAAAAATTGACAGTAATTCTCATTTGTACTATAACATCTCCTCCCATTATATTTGTACCTGCATGATGTACATTAAAAAAGCTACGTTTATTGTCCTTCTTTCATAAGTTAAGGGAAAGCCCCCCCCCCCCCCCCTTATTCTCTTTGTTTCTTCTGTTACCGTATTTTCATTTCAGGCTTCACTCACAGATATTTGGTGTCTACAAAAAAAAAATGACCACACTTTTTCATTTCCCATCTTTAAATTTATCAAGGACTTCAGGTGAGTTAAACCCCAGACTACCCTAATATATTTTTCTCATTTTCTTCCATCACTCACTTGCTTAATCTGTCTTTTCTGTGGACATTCTTGTACAAAATGACCTCTTCTTCCACATTGAAAACATTCTCTTGGGGCTTTGGAAAATTCCCCCCTCCCCGTTTGGAATCTCAGTTCCTTCAAAAACTCTTCCTCCTCCATACTCAACCCCCTTTCCTCTCATTCCTCTTCCAAAGCCTCCTCTGCCTCTGGGAATGAATCTTCTTCCTGCAACTAGATTGGATGTTTCCTGCCTTTCTATTTCTTGGATTTTTCCAATGGTCTGCTCCATGGTTTGGCTAGTTTCTTTTAAATTGGCAGCCATCAGGTTGGTTTTTCTTTTAACTTGATTTTCTTCTCTTTTTACAACAACTTTCCGAATCGGGCAATTTTTAAAAAAATGCCCAGGTTGGTAACACCCAAAGCATTTCCTAACTTCGTCTTCCCTGCCCTTATCACCAAATATTTTTTTCCATTATTGTTTGGTCTCACCCTCAAATTCTTTCATTCAACGTCCTGCCTGTCGGCGACTACTTCAGCCTCAACCACAACAACACAAGAGCACACAACAGATTTAAACTTAATATTAACCGCTCCAAACTTGACTGTAAAAAATATGACTTCAGTAACCGAGTTGTCGAAGCGTGGAACTCATTACTAGACTCCATAGTGTCATCCCCAAACCCCCAACACTTTACCCTTAGATTATCCACGGTTGACCTATCCAGATTCCTAAGAGGTCAGTAAGGGGCGAGTACAAGTGCACTAGAGTGCCTTCCGTCCCCTGTCCTATTGCTCTCCTATATCTCCTATTCCTTTCTTCTATTCCTATATCTCTTCTTCTCTTCTTTCATTGATATGTTCTATTACTATATCTTCTTTTCTATTCTTTCATAGATATATTTTACTATGAGTATCTCCTCTATAACCTTCATCATGTATTTTACTATGTGTATATAGATATATACCCACTAAAACCCTCCTTGTGTATTGAACAAAATAAATAAATAAATAAATAAATAAAATTTGCTATGGTTACGGATCTTAAAGGTGGCTTTTTAAAAATAAATCAATACAATATATCTGTAACCAAAGTAAAACACATCAGCTTCAAAAAAAATTTTTGTCCCACACACAGACAAAACAAAATACTGTAACAACAACAAAAAATAATGTATTCCAAGTTCATGCTCTGAAATATATCTAGGTCAGACTTTGAATTCAATGCTTTGCTTCCAGTAAAATAAGTCAGATTCAAATTCCATTCAAGTTAAAAAAAAACAATGTTCATAAATTAAAACATCCATAAATGCAGACAAAACCTTTTCAAAATCATTTCTTTTCAATTAAACTTTTTAAACCTCAAAAAATCTTCAAAAGAAAAGCAAACCAAATCAAAACAATGAAAGGCTTGCCCACTTCCTCCCCTTTCTCTTCTCAGGCAGGAGAAGGGAGGTGAGGAAAGGGGAAAAAATGGTTAAAAGTGAACAGCTAAACTGAAAAGGGAGGGCTGTCTTCCCCTCCACTCCCCCTCAATGCAAAAGGATCTTTTGTTTTTCCGAGCACTACACGGAAACATAACACTTTTATCCCACTCATCATTCTCTCAATTCTACACACCATTATTATGTTAAATCCCCCTTTTTGTTACTACAGAGCTCTTGACTGTTTGACTGGGCTATTTGCCCCTTCAAATCTTTTACTTCCTTAAGCAAAAGTTTTAAAAACTCTTTGTCTTCTGGTTCAGAGAAAGATTCTTTTTCCTTCTCTGAACGTAAATGTTCCTGAATCTGGCTGTAAGATATATTTCTCTTCCAGACAGAATTTTCTCAAAGGTCCCTCTTTTTCTCTCTTTAATTTAAGACCTTTGTTTCTCTTTATATCTGCAGACTCTTTTATTTCCCTTTATTCTCTTTATTCTTTGTCTCTGATATTTAAATTCTGCTTTCACTACTGTAAGGAGGAAAACTCGGAAAAAACGGCTGTATTGGAGAAGGTCCATTCTTATTCTGGGACCGCCTTCTGCCACACGAATCCCAGCGACAGGTTAGGTCCCACAGAGTTGGCCTTCTCCGGGTCCCGTCGACTAAACAATGTTCTTTGGCAGGACCCAGGGGAAGAGCCTTCTCTGTGGTGGCCCCGACCCTCTGGAACCAACTCCCCCCAGAGATCAGAATTGCCCCCACCTTCCTTGCCTTTCGTAAGCTCCTTAAAACCCACCTCTGTCGTCAGGCATGGGGGAATTGAGATATTCCTTTCCGCCCAGGCCTATACAAGTTATGCATGGTATGTTTGTGTGTATGTTTGGTTTTTAATAAGGGTTTCTTAGTTATTTTAAATATTAGATTTGTCATATGCTGTTTTATTATTGTTGTTAGTGCCCCGAGTCTACGGAGAGGGGCGGCATACAAATCTAATTAATTTTGTTTGGGGATTTTAAAAAATTATTAATTATTAATTAATAATTTTTAAAAATCCCCAAACAAAAATTCTTTTTATTTCAGCACTATCTTTTGCCAATTCTACTTTGGCAGTCAGTTGTGGTGGTGGGAGAAAGCAGAGGTTCTTATACATCACGTTAAAGCATCACGTTTTTCATGGGTAGCCCCTCTTTTCATTATGTGTATGCGCAAGGTTCAACAACTTTAATCTCTGCAACCGAGCGGGTGGGAGAAAAATAACCAAGTCACTGCTTAGGGATGTTATCATGACCAAAAGCTGCGCAAGCGCAAAAAAAAATTGTACGGGGAAACTACAACTCCCTGCCACCTTTGCGTCCAAGTCCCGTAAAGAAGCCCAGTGCAATGTGCTTGCTGTTGCTGCAGCATTAGTAGAAAGTGTGTCACTGGGACACGAGGCTCTCCCTAGGAGTCACATGGTGGATGTTCCTGAGCCGCGTGCTGGTGTCTGCACAGCTGCAAGGAGAGAGTGAGCTTTGGCAGATTAACATTTTGCAGGCGAAGGGAGAGGCAGCGGCATAATCGAGCTCCCCGGCTGGCGTGAGAGAATCTTTGCACGCGCAGCCCAGCTCCAGCTCTTCCTAAACTGAACGCCGGTGCAAATTACAAAGTTTTTAAAAAGCAAGTCGCAAGATGAGGTTCCTTTGCATTACAATATAACTTCGGGCAGGGTGGGCAAAGAAGAAGAAAGAGGAGGGAAAAGAGCCCTTTGCTTTCCTCTGTTCACCAATCGAATCCCAACTCGCGTCGTCGCTTGATATGAATGACAACCATCAGCTGAACAGGATGGCAACTTTGGACGACAACAACAATGCCCCAGGTAAGACCCCGCTTTTCATCTATGGGATTCCCACATTGGTTTAATCTTCCTGTAACTAAAAAAAAAAAAAACCCGCAGTGATTTAACAGCTCCTCATTCGCATCTTTGATATCATTTTGTGTAGGACAAAGTCCAGTCACGGAGCTCAGCTCATGTTTTGGTTTGTGCGCTAGCACTTCAGCTAACTGGGGGTCTATTTTACTGGGAGGGTAGGCAGGGGTCTCTCTCTCTGACACACACAAATAAGGCGGTTATGTATGAAGTTGTTTCTGAAACTACATAGGATAAAGGAGCTTTGCCGGACCTCCAGCCCCACAGAATATACTTTGGAATGTCCGGAGGAAAACCGCATAGATCCTTTCTTCTACCTTGTTCTCGTCCCCCGGTCAAAGATCATTTAATTTGCCACACGTGCACTCTGGCTCCCTCTTGGGGCCTGGGGAAAAGGGAAGCAAAGTTTAGATACCAGTTTTAAGGGAGGAGATCAACCGCGGAAAGGGCAAAGACTTGGGCCACTAATAGTCGCAGGGCGACGCCCTTTCTTGTCCTTTGAATCGAGGGCCAGATGGCGAACGAGGGCAAGTCCGGAAGAGAATGGGGCTGTTTTGCTTCCCGGTTGCGCCACACAATTATTTTTCAATGAACTTTCTTCTGAGGAAAGTCAAGAAATTCGTAATCTCTCTCGATATTCCCACCTCGCCATTGTGTTTAAAACTCCCCCCCCACCGTGGGGGGGGGGGGGTTGTCGTCCCCGAGGAATTTCCCTCCCTCGACGTTTGAAATCGCTTTGCCCACTCTGGATTCCCCCCCCCTTTTTTGTGGGGGATTCCCCCACTGAGGGTCTCACGTGTCCTGTGTTCGGACTCAGCCACGTGCAAAGTTTGTTTTCCTCACCGGCCCCGCCCCTGTCACCCATTGGCCTATCCTGCCTCAATTCCCTCTTTAAACGCGCCCATTTTCGAACGTCATCATTGAGGAAGCAACAGTGCCCTGTCTCCTTCCTCCTGGGTGGGCGTTCGGGTGGTTTTTTTTGCTAGTGGGCGGAGGAAGAATCGGAACCAATGGAGAGCGAGGGGAAGGGCAAAGCGTGAGGGGCGGAGGATAGTCAACAGAGGGGAACCATGTGCCAACGGGACACGTTGGGGGAGACTCGTCCGACCTGCTAAGCTTATTGTCGGTCTCCTATTCATTACACTGCGCGAGGAACGGCTCTTAATATCTTTGGCGCTTTTGAAGATTCTGGTTAAATCATGAGGTCCGAATGCCGGCCTGTTTCCCGCATCTTGGAACCTGCCCTAGGTAAACTAAAAATTAAGTAATGCGAGTTGCCATTACTCGCAAATTAAGTATGAGAGTATCCTCTTCATTTTATTCTCCCCACCACTACTAACCACACCAGGTGGCAGCTTCTAGCTAACCTTGACTAATTGTAGGAACTACTGACAGGAATCCAGTCTATTTTATTTATTTTTATTTATTTATTTTGTCCAATGCACAATGAGGGTTTTAGTGGGTGTATGTATGTATGTATGTATGTATGTATGTATGTATGTATGTATGTATGTATGTATGTTTTCGTAGATTTTCATGGGTACAGGTATGACGGTCTTGGTATATTCGGGTTTCTTCCCATGTAGGATTTGGAAATTTCCAAATCCTACACAGGAAGAAACCCGAATATACCAAGACTCATATATATACACACACACACACACACACACACACAGTAGAATACATGATGATGGTTATAGAGGTGATACTCATAGTAAAATAGAAGAATAGAAGTATAAAAGAATAGAAAAGAAGATATAGTAATAGAACATATCAATGAAAGAATAGAAGAAGAGATATAGGGATAGAAGAAAGGTATAGGAGATATAGGAGAGCAATAGGACAGGGGACGGAAGGCACTCTAGTGCACTTATACTCGCCCCTTACTGACCTCTTAGGAATCTGGATAGGTCAACCGTGGATAATCTAATCTACTTGCACTGTAGACGGGATAGGGAAGGTAAAAACACACAAGTACACACATTTATGTATTTTCGAAGAAGACAGATTAAGCTGCTTGAAAAGCTGCCAAGGAAAATGTATAAACAGCTGCAAAGAGCTGAACTTGAGGCAAGCTCTGAGGTTGCATTTCTTTAAAGGTAACAATGTCACCACAGTACAAGAGAAATAAGGTCATGGAGGGGACTTCCTGGGACCCCACTTCCTCAATCCATATTGCTGAATTTCTTTAGAAATGAAACCTATTGCAATTGTCCACACCCAAGTAGTTGCGCTAGTATCAATTTGGGTTTAGATTTCTTTGTGAAAGCGGTTTGTAGATTGGAGGCTTTGGTTTGGGATTAAGAATAAACATTTTAGTTCAGCATAACAGCAAATACTTTCTCTACAAACGTTACTCAACCTGATTCTGAAATTCTTACGCTTGAGCCTGTTCTTAGCCACAAAAATGGTTAAAGCACTGGTTTAGTGTTTATTCCAGCTCACCAAAGGGATCTGTTTTAATAATTGATCAAGTTCCCCTCTTCCTGCACGGTGACGTCTTTATATCTAAAGAGTTCTTATGCAGTGCTTTGCATTGAATCTAATGTCCTCGTGAATTGAAAAAATTGACAAAATCTAGGTTTGTTTTTAACATGTTGGCAATGCTCCAATATTATCTACAGCCACTCCCAACCCTCCACATGCCTTGCCCACCCCCCATGCCTTTTGCTCTGCCCACCCCGGCGTCTCTTGTGGCAGCAGCTCCCTGCAGCCGCTGGCTGCCTTTTGCCCTGCCCGCCCCCACACCTCTCACGGCAGCGGCTCCCCAAACCGCTGGCAACCTTTTTCATAGCCCACCCCCAGCGCTTTACCTTGCCTTGCCTGCAGGGGCGCCGCAGGCATGGCGCTCTCCTGCGCCACAGACATCTCTCTCCTGCGGCACAAGAGAACATCGCGTGACCATAGATGGGCAGCAGCCAGAACGGGCAGGTCGCTTTTTGCCTTGCCCATCCCCTGTGCTTCTTGTGCCAGCAGCTTCCTGAAGCTGCCGGCTGCCTTCCCCGCCCCACTGTTCCTCTCGCGTCAGTGGCTCCCCACCACCCACTCCCGCATGCCGTGCCGCGAGCCTGGTCCTTATTTTGCTTGCAGGGGGACCATAGGTATGGTGCTCTCCTGTGCCTCAAGCATCTCTCTCCTGCAGCACGAGAGAACATCGCATGGCCATAGATGTGCAGCAGCCGGAACAGGTAGGCGGCTTTTGGCAGCTCCTGCGCATGTGCAGCAGCCGAAATCTCGTACGCAGACCTCTTTCCGGCGGCAAAAATTGCCAGTTTCTTAGCTTCTGCGCATGCGTGGAACCAAAAAACCCGGCAATTTTTAACCGGAATCTCCGGCTTCTCGTGCACGCGCATGCATGAGCAGCCGGAACCAGAAGGGGCCTACACACTCCGCTTTCCACAGGGGAACAACAGTTCCAGGCGTTCCAGCTGGAGCCCATGCCTGCAAATATTGCTAACAGACATGACACACCTTTGACTTCTTCAGACCCATTTGGAAGTTCTCCAGGTTAATTTCTCGTAACGTTCAGTGCCATCTTGTGCCTTCAAGCATTATTTATTCTCTATGACTCACCTGGGATGGTCTGTTTTAATATTCCTGGGAGGGACATAGCTTCCTCCACTGGGATTCCCTGCTCCACCCTTCAGGGTGTGATGTGGCAGATTTTCGAACTCTGCTGCTTACCTGTTAAAAAATAGGAAGGAAGAGTGTTGTAAAGGAGAGGGCAGGAGCAGAGGAGAAAAAGGCCCCTGAGCCTAGGATTTGGCAGGAGTTGCCTTGGATCCGAATCAGGAGCAAGATGATGGAAATGTTTTTGCCTTAACCAGCCAAGAGAGTTGGCTGCTCTCCAGGTCTCTGCAGCCCAGCAGTTCTTAATTCAGCTAGATGCCGTAATTTGGATGTCTTCATCCTTCTTTGTCCTTGGTAACTTTCTTGGCCATTATGCTTAAATTCAGAGACAGACAAAAATTCCAGATTAGTACTGGGCTGCATGACATTTGGAGCAGTCTAAACTGGGAATGGTGAATTTGCTTCCAGAATCATTGTTGTCTTTTAAAATGTCTGAGAATTTCCTTTGGCTGCAGTACTGCAATTGGTGCATTTTCTGGATTAGAAATGTCATTCATATGTACCCACCCACTCTCCCACTTTTTGCAGTCTTCAGATAGCATTTATACCATTTTTATCTTCTATAACTGCAGAAGGAAAATAGAGATCTCTCATTTTCCCTCTAATTTCTGTAGAACCATCGTGAATTGGCGCGTACGTAGGTTGCCTCTGAAAGAGGTCAAAATGAATGAAAAAGATTTCGGGACATTTTCCCAATTCCTTAGCCCCCATCCTGGTTTTTTCTGTTGTCTAAGAAGATTAAGTTCTAGATTAAAAGTTACAATCTCAATGGGATCAGTAAACCAGGTTCCAAGTGTTTTGAGGATTAGAGCAGTGTTTCCCAACCTTGGCAACTTGAAGATATCTGGACTTCAACTCCCAGAATTCCCCAGCCAGCAAATGTTCTAGAATTCTGGGAGTTGAAGTCCAGATATCTTCCAAGTTGCCAAGGTTGGGAAACACTGGATTAGAGGATAGTTACTAGAGATCTTTTTTAATCTAATTGGTATCTGGGAGCCTCTTGGAGGTGGGGGAATGCCTGAAATGGGTTGATATTATCTATAACGCTAGAACTGGAGGCGAGACAGTAGTGTTTCAGATTCAGTGAATTTAGTAATGTAGGAAGCACTGCAAACAAAATCAAATAGGTGCAACTTCAAAATCAAATAGGTGCAACATTTTTTTTTTTTTGCAGGAAAGTATTACAGAGATTTTTTTTTTCATCTGGAGAAGCATTCTTCACTTTAGTCCCAGTTTTGGGTGTACAATATTTTTTTAGGGCAGTTGAAGTGATAAGTATCCCTCTTTATAATAATATACAGTAAAGAGTAGTATAAGGTTAGAAGATCTTGCCTTGCTTAAGGCTGGTGACACCACCTTTTTTTGATAATATGTGATGTACAGAAGATGAGCATGAGTGGCAGGTTCTAATAGTTCAGTCTTCTCAAACGTGATGCATTTCAGATATTTTGGGACAGCGGACCCAGAAATCCCTGCCAAGACCTCAGTTTGGGAAAGGCTAAATTGATTCATGCCGCCCTCTTCCCTGTTGGCAAAGGAGATTACTTTTGGATTGCCAGCCATAGCTGGTATTGTCTTAGGTTCACCTAAGCAAGCAGTCCCAGCTCTTCAACTGCATCTAACGACTGAGCTAACTTGGCAGTCCTAGTCAAGATTGGCTTGTTGTCAAAGGCCTTACCTGGGCACTGAATGTTTCTCCCATGTGATCTTGTTTATAAGCCTTCTGGCATGTATGACTTTGTTTTTATTGCTCCAAGATTCCTTGGCATTAATACTTGCCTCCTGGCAAGTGGTCTGGTTCTGAAGCCTTGAGTCTTTTTTTAATCAGCAGGTTCCCGATTCAATTGATCTTTTGGATGTGATGGATTTTTTCAAAGAAATAATTATTTTGGCTTCCACCTATATTCCTATAAGTCATTTGCTTCATCCTTTTCCAAACCCATCCCATTCGCAGCTTAAGATATAGGTCAACATCTGAAAGCAGAAAGAATTGTATTGCAAAATAAATACAGTAATTTAGATTACGGAGAGGGGCGGCATACAAATTTAATAAATTTAATAAATAAAATAAAATTTTGGTGAGATGAGTTCAAAGTTTGCAGCTAGGAAATAAACTTTATAAAAAGATTTATTCAAATGTGTTTGAGGAGAAACTGCCATACTGCACATACATTGGGCTGCTTTGTTTTCTTACTCCTAGTTTATTTAGATTTATTGCATTCTGTAAATGCTTTTTAGAACATGGACACTTTGTTCCCATTCACTGTTCTGCCACATCTTATGTAACTTGCTTGTTCATACTGTAAACTGATTCACTAATTGCCACTTTTTTGGTATACAGTATGATGATTCATATGGGATGAGAGGCATATAGGAAATAAATAAATATTGTATTTGCAGATGATGAGAGTTGACATATCTTTCTTAAAGTATCATGCTAGCTGGAGATAATAAAAAACGCTTCTGTATTCCTGGAATAAAATGTTTGAAACTCAATTGATCCAGTAGATAAGAAGCAAGGAAATATTCTCATTGAAATTTAAAGTTTGGAAGGTACGAGGAGGCCATCTAATCTAAATGTCTACTGCAAGAATCTTGCTAAAGAATCCATGAATGTGGGTACGTCAGTCCTCCCTAGAGACTTGTTCCTCTGGCTGAGATGGAGTGTAAAGTATTCTCATGGAATTCGTGCTTCACATATATGACTGGAAGTTCTAGATTGCTAGCTGTGTATGAAATAGGGAAACAATTTAATCCGAAATCAATCTTTTGATGTATGTGGGAGGCTTCCTATTATTACCCTTAGCAGCTTGCTAAGTCTTCAGCTATTTGCTCGCTAAGCATTTCTTGAACATAGAAACATAGAAGACTGACGGCAGAAAAAGACCTCATGGTCCATCTAGTCTGCCCTTATACTATTTCCTGTATTTTATCTTACAATGGATATATGTTTATCCCAGGCATGTTTAAATTCAGTTACTGTGGATTTACCAACCACATTGTTTCTCTGCTATTATAATAAATAAAACGTTTTCTTTTCTCTACTGCATTCAGAAATGTACAAATCTCTCATGTCCCGTTTTAGTAGCATTTTTCCAAGATAAAGATCAGCATTTGGGAAGGTGTTTCCATCTCATCTCTTTCTCCTTTCCTTTCTCTTCTACATTTCTAAAACCTGTCACTTTGGTCATCTCTAACCTGAACTTTCTTAATGTGCAAGAATGGCCCTTCCCAGAATTCCCAGCCTAAATGACTACAGATATAAAATGCAGTCCTGGCATTATTCCATATTTGGCTCCAAAAGGTGTGTGTGTGTGTGTGTATATATACTGATGACCCTGGGATTAATCCTCAACTAGATGGTATGCTATAGAGCAGTGTTTCCCAACCTTGGCAACTTGAAGACATTTGGACTTCAACTCCCAGAATTCCCCAGCCAGCATTTGCTGGCTGCGGAATTCTGGGAGTTGAAGTCCAAATATCTTCAAGTTGCCAAGGTTGGGAAACACTGCTATAGAGATCCAGTTACCTGGCAGAAACAGTTCAGGTGCTTTACTCTAGGGAAAGAGAGATTATCACAATTTTTTTTTCTCTTTATGCAGGTGGCGTGATCAGTTACATTGGTTCAAATGGATCATCCCCAAGCCGCACCAGTCCCATCTCTCTGTGCGGCAGTGACAGTATGAATGGCAGCTGCCAACTGGTTTCCCACCCAACTTTTCCTAACTACTTCCCACCTTCGCCCACTGGATCTCTGGTGCAGGATTCTGGACGCCTCTATGGGGGTTCAGCTGCACTTGATGATGATGCCTCCCCATCCTCGTCGTCGTCTTCCTCCTCTTCCTACAGCTCTGGAGGGTCTCCAGTGGGACTCCAAGTGACCTTAGATGATGGGAGGCGTGTCTCCCCTATCAAAAGCACCAGCAGCAGCATCACGAGTGAGTGATGAACTGGAAGGCTGCGCTTTGGGGGATGGGATCAGATTGAGGATGCTGAGGTGAGCATGGATTTGAGAGTGAATGTTGAGATGACCACATCTGGCAAGATAGTTGTGGGCTTACAGCTCCATCAACTACCGACTGTTTTGGCAGACTGGGGGATTCAGGTATTTCAATTCTTAATGTTGCCTTTCTGACAACATTGATTCCAGCTGCGTTTCTCAAAACCAGCTATGTGCATCCGATGTTTGAAAGCTCACCAATGTTGAAGTGGCTGAAGCTGTAGAATTGTGAGTCCAGTCTTCAGACAAAGAACCTTATAGCCCTTGTCTCTTTTTCTCCTTCAGAACTCAACGGGATGGTCCTTCTATGTAAAGTTTGTGGCGATGTTGCTTCCGGCTTCCATTATGGTGTCCATGCCTGCGAAGGCTGCAAGGTAAGGTACTTCTGGTACTTTGAACAAGGAGAAAATATGTCTCATATCAATGAATCTCTGAGAAGATACCTTTTTTAAGAAAGTCTTTGATGAAATTGAGAGCTGCTTGTGAGCATATTATGCTCTAGAGCAGTGTTTCCCAACCTTGGCAACTTGAAGATATCTGGACTTCAACTCCCAGAAGATATCTGGACTTCAACTCCCAGAATTCCCCAGAATTCCCCAGCATCAGGTCTGTCTTATCAATTGCTTTTAGTGACAACAAAGATTTATAGTGTGATTATAGTAGAACTGCCTCAGAGTTGACTGCTTGAGACTCCCCATCCAGGTGCACTGATACTTAATAGTGACATTCCAAGCTGTATTATTTGGGAATAATGAAAACTATCAGCATTTCTAGATGGAATAGCTGCAAGAATGCCTTGAATAGTTACATGCAGCTAATCAGAGCATTCTCTGCAGTCAATTCTGCTTCAGCCATAAAAAAATATTTTAATATGAAGGCAACATAGTGCGCTATTTTAAAGAGAAGCTTATTTGCAATTATTATGGAGAAAAGACTTTTGTGTCATACTTTATGTAGGTAAATAGCAAATATAGTTAATTTCTCCTCTCAAATTTGCACTAGACCAATGTTTCTGAACCTAAGCAACTGTAAGACTTTAATTTTAAATTTCAGTTTTCAACTTTCAATCAATATGGAGAATTTTGGGAGTTAAAATCCACCAGTCTTCAACTTGCCATGGTTGAGATTGCTCTGGGACAGTGATGGCGAACCTATGGCACGTATGCCATAGGTGGCATATGGAGCATATCCGATGGCACGGGAGCCGATTCCCTAGCTCAGCTCCAATGTGCATGTGTGATTTTTGGTTCGCACAGAGGCTCCGGGAGGGCGTTTTTGGCTTTCAGAGAGCTCTGGGGGGGGATGGAAGAAGGCACCCACCCCCCAGCTCCAGGGAAGTTTTGGAGCCTGGGGAGGGCGAAACACGAGCCTACAGGGCCACCAGAAGTTGGGAAACAGACCGTTTCTGGCCTCCAGGAGGCAGGGGAAGCTGTTTTCATCCTCTTGAGGCAGTGAATTGTATGTGTGGATATTCACACATAGGTGATAGCATGCGCCCACCCTCTTTCGGCACTTGAGCGGAAAAAAAAGGTTCTGCATCACTGCTCTAGGACATTTTTTCCTAGAGCCAAGCATGAAAACACTTGAGAATGTATGGGAAAGCACTTGCTGTTACATTTTCGCTTCCCAATCTCAAGAGAGATGTATTGAAACACACCTACTAAGAATTAACGACCAGGCACAGCTAATCACTGCCTAAGTTAAATGAAATACTCGTCTCTCACAATTGCAGGGTTTCTTTCGGCGCAGCATCCAGCAGAACATCCAGTACAAAAAATGCCTGAAAAATGAGACCTGCACCATCGTCCGCATCAATCGGAATCGTTGCCAGCAGTGTCGCTTCAAGAAGTGTCTGAGGGTTGGCATGTCTCGTGATGGTGAGTTCTTGAGCAAGAAGTGAAGGGATCTCAGGGAGAACAATAGTCTAGTCTTGGTGTAAATCTTTTGGTGGGCTTTGAGAAGATCTGCACCAAAGGGTAAGTCGTATGCACTGCAGGACAGATTTTGGGTTGTCTTCCACCTGCAATTCTTCCGATCCACACTTGGGTGCAGATGTTCTTGACCTTAGAGAGCCCCTAAACGTATAAAACGGCAAGAGATGGGTGGGGAGAGCGGAGTGTCAGCTGACTGCCTTTATCCACTGTGATGTATCTCCTTGAGATACTAGGATTAAGCTCTTGCCTAGTGCACTTGGACAGCTTTGCTGAAGGGTTGGGGAAGGTTATGTGGGATTGTTTTTTGTTTTGGATTGAGCAAATACACTGCTCAAAAAAAATAAAGGGAACACTTAAACAACACAGTATAACTCCCAAGTAAATCAAACCTCTGTGAAATCAAACTGTCCACTTAGGAAACAACACTGATTGACAATCAATTTCACAGGCTGTTGTGCACATTCAACTTTGTACAGAACAAAGTATTCAATTAGAATATTTCATTCATTCATATCTAGGATGTGTTATTTGAATGTTCCCTTTATTTTTTTGAGCAGTACAGTATATTTTAGTCTTTTAGAATTTGCTGGCATGGATTGTTCTTTAAAAGGAGGATTAAGCACAGTTGGACTAGTTAGTAGTTGGATGGGGGAAGGCTAGGAAATTTCAGAAATTTATGTTGAAAAAAAATGGAAGCAATGGTAAGGTACTTTGTACTGTTGCGATAATGCCGATATATGCCACTTAACTCTAAGGAATTTGATATGTGTGAAATTCCTAGATTTCCACTGAAGTTTATCCTGCTATTGTTTCCTTTGTCACCCACCAAAAGGAAAAGCAGGATGTGTGGCCACAAGGCCCATAGGTTCTTTCATGGGTCCATTAATGGAAAGTCTTTGAAGATGAAGTTTATCCCATCCCTGCTTTGCTTTTTGGAAGAATATTTCCTTTTAAGGATTATAATACCCACGTTGATCCTTGGATTCCACAGAAATATTTCATGCATCGTCATCTTTTTTTCCCTGTGTTCTTTGCAGCTGTACGATTTGGACGCATCCCCAAGCGTGAGAAGCAGAGGATGTTGGCTGAGATGCAGAGCGCAATGAACAACATGGCTAATAACCAACTGAGTGCGCAGTGCCTCCCTGAGAATCTGCCCACAGGACACCCACAGTCCAGTACCCTCTTGCTGGGCCACCAGTCTCAACTGGCACCTTCTTCCCCACCATCCCGTGCAGCCTCCCCACCCCAAATTTCTCCTTGCTATTCCCAGTTTTCTCAGCAGCTGACACCTCCCCGATCCCCAAGCCCTGAAGATGTCATGGAGGATGTCATTGCACAAGTGGCTAAAGCCCACAAAGAAATTTTTGTTTATGCCCATGACAAACTGGCCACAGGGTCCCAACCACCCACAGGGAGTAACAGTTCTCCTAGTTGGGACAACAACTGGTTGATCAATGGCCACCACAACAATGGGGTGCATCTTCAGAAGGACAATTGGAACACTGGCTCTGCCTCTAGACCTGCTTGCCATCAGAATATCAATGGTCATAGATTTTGTCCCTCTGGGGAAGCAGATCTTTCCCTTAGGCAAGGCGAAACAAGCATCTTGGTAAGTGTTACTTTGCTCTGGAAGTTCCCATTTGCCTTTCCAATTCAATTGTTGCTAAATTGTCCTGCTGCTGCTGCTGGTGGTGGTGGTAGTTGGGCTTAATGTGGTCAGGAAATCAACTACTTCCCTGGTATGGGAATGAAATTCAAATCAAGAAAATTATGTTCATTTTAGCTATTTGGTTAATTATTCGCCATGTGATTTGGGTGTATTTTTGTCCCTACTATTTTTATGTTCTGGATGCTTACTATTTATTAAAATTAGATTAGTTGTTCTGGTGCCTTAAGAGAAGTTGCTGCTTATTTACCTAAGGAAGAAGGTTTACTTCCCCTTTTGTTCTTGAAGCTTTCTATTTCAAGAAAAATCCGTTCTGAAGATTTTGTTTTTATTTCACAAATGAAATAGCAAACAATAAATTTTAATATTTATTGGAATAAAAAATAATGCCCGCCTATTTTGAATTCAGTAATCTTTCAGAGCCTTTTGACCCGAGTGAAGGTCAGAGAATCTCCCACATTAAGAAACCTTGGGTGTGTAATCAGAGGTTGCCATTATTTAGGAGGTATCTGCTGAAAATATTGGTAGATGGATCATGCTTGTTCAATTATGCATGCGATGGAATGGCCAGGTGCATTGAAAATCCTCAGTATTTCACTCTGGTTGCTATTACTAAGTGAAAGCTCAGTTTTCATGATTCGTTTTAAAACAACAACAACAAGGAAATCAAAGTTTGCTAAAATTTTATTTAAGAATGTACATCACAATTAGCAATAAGAAAGGAAGTTTTTTTCTTAGAATGGAAAAAATGTATGCAAACAGCCAAAAATGTGCTTAGAAGCTTATTTTGCAGGCTTACCTATTTCCAATCATTTAAATCCATACCCTTATTTGTCCTTACATGACTATTTCCCCTCCCAACAGGCTTGCCCAGTGAATTGTCATCCTCATGGTTATAGTGGCCGCACATTTCAGGAGATTTGGGAGGATTTCTCACTGAGCTTTGTGTCAGCTGTACGAGAAGTTGTGGAATTTGCTAAACACATTCCGGGATTTCAGGAGCTGTCACAACATGACCAAGTCTCACTACTCAAAGCTGGCACATTTGAGGTAGGAAAATTTCCACCCACGCTAAGATCCTCCTTAGTCACAAGCTATTGATATTCTGTGCTGGGAAATACTTCTTCCCACAAACCTACTTCTTATTTGTCAACAGGGCAGAGCAAAGGTTGTTTTGAAATCCCATCACAAATTTCCATCTCTTTTAAGAACCGAGAAAGCATTGGAAAGACATTATATTTTGGCTTCTTTCTCAAATATAAATTACAAATAATTAAGATTGTTGTCAGGATGATCTGCTTCTGGAAGGCTGTAACCTAACTGACACCAAGAGCAAAATAAGTAGTTTAAAAACCAGGAAAAGAATTTGGGCTGAAATTCTGACAAATTGTTTTTCTTTGAGATCTTTGAAAGAAAAAAACCCAGCTACAGTGTGGTTTGATCATTAGCATGTTTATTTATACGTAAAATTGCAGCCTAACTTGAGAGATGAATAAGATCATTTTTTGCAAATTAATAGTGGAGAAAAAGGTTAGGGCTAATTCTTACCAACATGTCTGTAGGGAATGGAATTGCTTGTGTACTTGGGTCATCTTGGCAGTATCAAAAATTGTCCTTTTGTATATTTGTGTATACTCAGAAGAGTGGTTTTTTTTGCACACCTTTTCATAAAACAAATATGAGTTCCTATAGATGCCACTGGTCCTGATGTTACTATGTAAATGTTTTTCAATGTTACCACTTGTTTTTTTGACATATAGTCAAACTTTTATGACTTCAAAATAAAATTAAACAGTCAACATAGTTCATACTGACATGTCAGATATGTTTTACTGGAAATGTGGATATTTATATACATAGTAGCAGAGAAAGTTAAAAGTAACTTCATGCTTTAGCCCATGGGATTGTCATATCTCTCAAGTTTATGCTACAGTAGTTTGCATTAGATTCTCAAATCCATTGAAGTAATTGATGAAGTAAGATTCTTCATTTTGAGTCAGAAATTCTTGCCATGGCATGAAAGGCACAAATTACAATTATAATCTTTCCTAAATTGTAATTATAATCTCAAAGTTTATTATGTCATTTTGGAGTTTTTTTAAAAAAAATGGAAAAATGCATTTGACCAGTGTTTGTGGGAACATACTTGTATTCTGAAAGCTCTTTTTTCTTTTCTCTCCAACCCCAGGTGTTGATAGTTCGGTTTGCCTCCCTTTTCAATGTCAAGGAGCAGACTGTAACATTCATGAGCCGCACAAAGTACAACCTTGAGGAGTTGTGGGGGATGGGCATGGATGACTTGTTAACATCCATGTTTGAGTTCAGTGAAAAGCTTAGTGCCTTGCAACTCTCTGAAGAAGAACTGGGCCTCTTCACAGCAGTGGTGCTGATCTCTGCAGGCAAGTATCCATTGAGCTAGATTGGTGGGAACTCCAGTTCCATTATGCCGGCTTTTTGATTGTATCCTTTTCCCAGCATAGTTTGCTCTCATTCATTTGCTGTCCTTGCCAATGGCTTTCACACCTCCAGATTTGTGACTCTTCACTACCAAAATGTAACCCCAGCTCCCTCACACAGATCTTCTTCCCTACCTTCCAAATACTAGAAACCTTTTAGGTATAACTGAAATTCTCCATATTCCTCTTCTATCCCAGAAGCACTCCCTTCCACATCATATTTTAACAATATTATGTCCTCAGAGACAAAACCTTTGTTGTGAAGTAGGATGCATGGTGACTGTTCTTTAGAAATAACAACTAACTATGTTTTAAGGATTGTGATTTGCTGATCATCTCTAGCATGGTTTTCTGTTACAATTGGGCATTCTTGTGACCTGGAGGGAGGCTAGACATTTCTGCAGTCTGGACTCTGGTTTTATGTTCTTCCTCTGCAGCCTTCCTCCACGGTACTTACTGTCCGTTCCTCCCCAATGTAGATCGCTCAGGCATTGAGAACCCAGCATCGGTGGAGCAGCTGCAAGAAACACTGATCCGGGCGCTGCGAGCCCTCATCTTCAAGAATCACCCCCAGGAGACATCCCGCTTTACCAAACTGCTCTTGAAGCTGCCTGATCTGCGCACCCTCAACATGCACTCCGAAAAGCTTCTCTCCTTCCGCATTGATGCTCAGTAGAAGATAGTGCAGGCAGAAATACTGCGAGTCCAGGCTCCTGACCAATTCTCCCTGCTTATTGCACTAACCAGACTATTTTGGGCCTGGACCTGGCTATCTATTTATGTTGGGTGTAGCAGCTGCTACTCCTGCCTGCTCAGAAACAAAACAGCACAACCGCCTTTGTAAATATATCCGTGTATATTGAATACTCTGTAAAGAGAATACCCCTCTTCCTGGCTGTGGTGCCAACTTCAGGAGAAAAATACAATGAAATCAAACTGCCTGGGTGGTTGTCTTCCTTCTTTTGTTCACTTCTTGCTCTCCTAAGTTGAGACTACTGTGATGATTGGGATCAAGTGTGGCATGATCCTTTAGCTGCTACCAGAAGGAAAGCAAGTCTTAGTGAGGGGGGGGGGTAACTGGAGCCCCATTGGCTTTTTCTAGGGAGGGTGATGTGGTCTGAAGTCCTGTAAGAACTGTTAAGTGACCAGGTTCACCTGCCTTATTATTCCTTAGAATCTTTTAAGTTTTTCTTTGGTGTAGGAAACCTACACAAATGAAAACCTTTCTGATGGATGTCACTTAAAGGGCAAAATAATTTTGAAATTATGTCCTTTGTCGGTAGAAATGCAAGGGAAATAACTAAACTATCTTCTTTGAAATACTCTTGTCTAGCAAAAAAGGGGGGGAAAGGAATAAATGATCACCCATCCTCAGATTCAATTTAAATAAAATGAGGCAATTAGGTATGCTGGCAAATTGGCCCCCGTTTTTCCAGGGCCTGAATGCTTGGTGAACTTTCTGCGTGTAAGGGAGGTTTTACCCAGTAAGAGAAGCTTTGATTGGTAAAATGGTTAGAAGAGAACAGATTTCAGCCCAACCTTATACTCAGTTTTGGCAGTTAAAAAAAAGGATGTTATGCCAGCCACCATTTACCAGAAATGAGACACCAAAAGTCAGTTGGGGCTGTGAGGTGTTTTTTTTTTGTCTTTGTTTAAGGGTAGGTTTGTTTGTTTTTTTAATCATATATTTATTACATAAATATATAGTAAAATAGACCAGCAACAATTACCATAAAAATATCTTTCTTTAAAATCCTGACCAAAAACACAAAAAGGGTTTAATTTTTCCCCCCCCTGCCCCAGACTTTTCAGGGTTATTTTTTTTTTCAAAATCGCACGTCACAGACAAATTGTGATTGTCGTATTTTTTACATCAGCAGCTTCCTGCTTCCCAGATGCAAAAAAAAAAAAAAAAAAAGGGAAAAGAAAAGGAAGAAAAACAGAAACAGAAAAAAGAAAGTTAAGGGAGAGGGGGGGAACGGGATGAGGCAGAGGGAATATTTTGTCCACCTGGTTTTTCTTTCCCTCTGAACTCTTCCCCTATAACCCAACTCCCCTTCAGAAAACCCCATCTCCCAAATGTACATTCACTAACTCCCTGCTCACAGTTTCTTTCCCTGCTCTGGACTGCGAAGGGAAAACCACGATGCATAGTATTATTGGGGTTTAAGTATAAAGTTAAGTACAAAGTTGCCTCCTTATTGGAAACTTCTTTCTATTCTTCCATAATCTTTGATGATAATCTGGATTCAAATTATTATTTTTTTTTAAAAAAAGAAAAACCCTTTCAGAAAGAAAGAAAAACTGCCTGGGGTGATGGTGAAAGAAAGGTAATAGGATACCATTTATAGGGCTGCATGAGGTATGTATTGGCAAAGAAATACTGAGAGGTGGTGTGGGAATAATAAATCGGTTTCTCTCCCCTCCCCACACATAAATAGGTCTATCGTGGAAAAAAATATGCTTCTTACGGTCGTTTAGTGCCCCACATGGATGGAGGGAGGAACTTTGGAGCACTGCCCTAAGAAGCAACACCTTTGCTATAGATTGCCAAGGGGTTTGCTTCTCTGATAGTGTTGTCATGGCGTAGGAAATGTGGGAGAGAGATTCTGTTTCTTGCACTGAACTCTGGGTAAAATGGGGGCATGGCATGGCAGGGAAGGATGACACCTGAGGTATCAAAGTATGAAGTGTCACGGGAGGGATTCACACCCTGAGATCTCCACATCAACGTTAAGGATAATTTATGGCCTAGGTAGCAGCCTATGTACCCTCCTACCCCAGCTGACATAAGATGGGGGACAGTGCCCTCTATAGGTAAATGGGCACATAGGAATTAAAGTCAAGAGGCCTTCTTTCTCCATTAGCAGCTTTCTTGCGTAGAGTGTCTTGCATATATAAATCTCTAGTACAAAGCGGGGAGGGAGGGGAACGCAAACTCTACCTTTCTGCAGTCAAACACCTTATGCAAAAGCTATTTCAGCCCCCCTTAGGAGGTGGTGTTAGGTATGTGCTGGTGATGGAGAGAAGAGAGAGTTTAAATGAGGACTGCAACCAAGACCCTAAAAACAGACATTGACAGGTAGTCCTTGACTTATGGCCATTCATACAGTGACCATCTGAAGTTACGATGGTATTGAAAAAAAGTGACTTATGACAATCCTTGGTCTTGTCATCGCTGCGGTCATGTAATCACAATTTTGGTTTCTTGCCAACCAGCGTGTATTTGTGATTGTTGCAGTACCCCAGGATCATGCAATTGCCATAGGTGATCTTCCCAGCTGATTTGCAATAAGCAAAGTCAATGGGGGGAAGCTGGATTTGCTCAACAGCTCAATGATTCAGGTAATAACAGCAGCAAAAAGGTAATAAAATCAGGTGTGGCTTGTTTAATGACTGCATCCATTCAGTGGCAGGTTTCAGCTCCAATTGTGGTCTTAAGTCGAGGACTATCTGTGCCATTTCAAAAGCTTAAGGGGGTGCAAAATGCGTTCATCCCTCACAGCTGACAAGGTGATGTTGGCCAGGCTGAAAAGGTTTACTTTGGCTACAATGCCTTAGTTTTTCAAGTAATCTCTGTGAAAAAGGAGCTCTAGCCTATTTCTTGTAAGATACAACCAAATGAAGCTGGTTGTTTCACCACATGATGCTGTTACTTGATCACACTCCAAAGGTGTCGATTGAAACTATAAAGACTGAATTAATCTAGTGTTGTAAATTCAAACCAAAGCGATAATCTGTGCTAGTTTGTTCACAAAGTATTTCTATTTAACAATAATGCCATCTAACAAGCCACTGTCATAGAAATGTCAACCAAATTGTCATCCAAAGTCTCAGGGTCTCAAAAGATGAAAAAATCATTTTCTTAATTTTTCTTAATACCTCAGGCTTGGCTTTCTATTTTAAGAAAAGAAACCAAGAACTTAGTTCAGAGGTCTTCAAACTTGGCAATTTTTAAGACTTGTGGACTTTAACTTCCAGAATTCTGGGAGTTGAAACCCACAAATCTTAAACTGGCCAAGTTTGGGGACCCCTGGCCTAGTTTCTCAAATTAAGGGGATACAGAATTTAGCCAGATCACTTCAGCCTGCTAAGCAAGAACAATGAAGGGTTTATAACTCTATACTGGCTGCTAAGCTGAAATCACAGAAATGTTTCTAATTGGACAGGCCATCTCTCCTTCCTTCCAGAGCCTCACAGGGACAACCAAACACACCAACTAAAGTAGTATAATAATTAGCCAAGTCAAATAAACTAAAACAAATAGCTGACATTTGTCTTCCCCCCTACGCTACCTTCCATTTGAGACTTTGGCAGGAAGCTATGCGTGTATGTTGAGGCAAGCCTGTGCAAAGTGCAGATGGGGTTTACACTTCGTATACATAGGATATCTGTGCACAGTTGAAGGAACTATACTTATCAAATATATATGCTCTAGATGAAATTCTGCACAAGCTCACTAAATGAATAAGCAGTCCCACTCCTTTCAGGTAGGGTCTAGAACAGTGGTTCTCAACCTTTCTAACTCCACGACTCATCATGTCATGGTGACCCCCAACCATAAGTCTAGTGCCAATTCTCCCAACAGAGCTTTAAGCTGATTGGCAGGAAGGTAACAGAGGGACACTCCCACTCTAAATACCTGATTGGTCGGATTTTAAGAATATGTTCCAAGGCGCCAGAATAGAAGTTTTAAGTTCCTAACACCATGGGAAATTTGTCTTTTCCCGTGGTCTTAGGCGACCCCTGTGATACAGTCCCGACTCCCAGGTTGAGAACCACTGGTCTAGAAGCTGTTCCTTTCAGTTCAACTACATGTATTATATGTACACATCTTAATATGTTCAAGCTCTTTCATCCAAGGTAATACCATTTGTGACTATTTTCCCAGGACTATAAAGCTGATCTTACATCTTGAAGTTCAGTATGTGTGGGAAATTTATAAACGAGGGTACCAAAATACTATTTTATAGAGGTTGTACTATTTGGTATAAGGCAATGAGGAATTATTATCCTGCCCCCTCCTCCCTGATGAACCATGCTTTGTAGATTTCAAACACAAGATGTTCCAATTACACCTTTTCAAGGCAGAATTAGTTGGGCTATATATAAAATATTTACAGAATTACAAATGCTGAACAGACTGTTCACTTGATTGATATGTGAAAGTGTGTCCTTGCTGGCAATTTACAGAGTATTATTAAGGCCTCTAGAAAAATGAGTGTAGAGAACTGACCTCAAGATGGGGGTAGCACTGAGGCTTGAATGGTACTTCAGCTGCCCTGACAAGATGGGGGGGATGAAGTGAGGCCAAATGACAAATGTGTTTGAGACAGAAACAAACAACAATGGGGAAAACGAGGTAAGGTTAACAGCAAGAAGGAAAATGTCTGCAAACATACAGAAACATATATACCTACATTTAAGATATACCTCAACTTTGCCACAAATGCTTGTCGACAGTTCAAAACAGTTTGAACCCAGAGAATAGGCAGGGCTCAGTACTTCTAGCTTTTAGCTGGGCACAACGAGAATATAATATTCTTTAGTATGGGAGAGAATCAACCTGTCTACAAATAGGGAACTCAAAACCAGCATGATAGAAGCAGAGACACACTGGCAAGTGTGTATGCGACAGGGACCTTCTTTTCATAGAGAAGCAAATTTGAACTAGATATGTTTGTACCTCTTAAGAATATTAAAATACATACAGAATTTGTTAGCCTAAAACACAAGATTGGACATCCATACATCTGAGGTCATTTACACTGCAGATTCACAAGTCCCTCATTTTCATGATTACAAATAAAAACATACACATTTAGACACGAGGCAATGCTGATAGTGTGTTAGGGACACATCTGGGGTCACCATAAACCAGAGTGTATCTTTCACATATACCAGGAAGATGTTTATGTAGGAACACCAACAACAGTCAGAATAACATACCCATTGAGATAAAGAATACATGTAACCAGCTCTCGCCTCTGCGGGGTCTCCTGGCAACATCACAATGCCTAAACTATTTCACCGCTTCTACCTTTGATCAATCCACAAGAGGTGCAGAACAACCTGCCTTTGGGTGGCATTCATTTTTACTTGTGCTGTCCAAGTTTTGTTTTTAAAAAAACCCATTAAGGCCCTGGGCTGCCAAAGAGGATGCGGCATCTATAGTGTGTATAGTACAGGAAGCAAAGCAAACTCAAACCCTTTCCAAAAAGAAGAGGGAAAAGGTATTAGTTCTAATTGAAGATGGGATTTCGAATAAGGTAATGATAGGAGGATTATTTGAGATCTGGTGGGGGTTTTTTAGGATTCTGGGTTAAGGGGTAAGTTGCAGATTAGTTACCTATGCAAACCTTTTCAGCCTGGCAAGGATTGTTATAAGCGGCAAGAGTTTCTGCAGCCCTTTGCAGGCAGCAGAAGTATATAGGTAGTCCTTGTTTAGCAACTGCCCCAATTATGACAGCGATGAAAAAAAACCCCTATGCAACTAATCCTCCCATTTATATCCTTACAGATTCTGTAAAGCAAAGGAAGCTGACATAAGATCGCAAGCACAACCGGTTTCACTTAACAACCACATCATTTAACAAACAAATTGCCAGGGATAAATGAGGATTACCTGTAGTTCATCCCAAAAGAAATAGCATTAACCTCCAGATAATTTATTTTTCTCTTTTAAAGAACTACGTGGCAGATTTTTGGATAAGTACTTGAAAGGCTGGCTGCTGAGGGAGAGCAGTAAGTCAAGAACTAGCACTAGAGAATAATGTGTTTCTTTCAATGTGAGCCTGTATAGCCGGGACTCCTTGATCTATGGGGAGAGAAGGCTGGGAAAGAAAAAAACAAAGAGACTGACCTGAGGCAAGGGAACAGTTTTAGCAGACTGGGGAAGAAGATCTTAAAAACCGTTATTCTAGGTCAAAATCAGCTTTTTTTTTTTTTTTAATGTATAGCTTATTCTTATTCTAGCCGAAAATAAGAAGAAATGTGAGTACTTCTAAACATCGTAAATAGTTTTTGCAGAATTCTCAGCTTCAGGAATCTTTGTTTTTTTTTTCTCTCTCTCTTCTAGCAAACAGCCCCTCACTTGGATGCCATGGGAATTTAGACAATTGGAATACAACGGTAAAAGGCTGAAGATAATTAATTAAAATGTTATCTGAATTTATTTGGGTTCTTGTCTACAATACTTTGGCTTCAACTCAATTTTAATGGAATTCATGGAAGCTGAACTTTAGAATCAACTCAGATGTTTGAGCCAATTAATAATTTCATTCTGGTTTTCTTTGGAGAACATTTAGCAAGGTGGCTAGGTTTGATTGCAGAAAAAAGCAACAACTTTTGAAAAATTCCTCAGGAAAAGGCATTCTTCATGCTTATTTGTGCAGGGTTTCTTGGCCTAATTAACTGGGCAAGAGCATCCTGGAATACTCTAGAAATTTTCAAAATGCATGGAAGAAATACAAATACACTGCTTCCAAAGGAAGATCCAGAAAAAATTGGATACTGCTTCCACATTTGTTTTAGGTGCCAGCTTGGGACAAGTATTCCATCTCAAGTGAGGGGAAAAAAAAAAAGTAATTTTATAAAAAGAAGATTTCAAATGGCTGATTTTCCCCCAGCCTGCTCTTAAACTGGTTTTTAGATCTTTTTTCAACTGATGAGTCCAACTTTCTTTTATATTTACATTCATTTCTAACCTAACTGAATTGATATTGTTTCAAACTCCTTTTATAATTGAATTGACCGTTTTTAACGCATGTGTGTAATTTACATCTAAAGACCTCAACTCTCCCTCAAATAACACTCAACTCTTTCAAAGGCTACATTCATCACTGACCCAAGCAGGATTTCACACATTCGGTCATCATAAGAACTACTGGATGTGTCAACTGATTCAGTAAAAACATTGTTTATGTGATCACGTTCAACTCATTCATAACAGAAAATCGTTAGTATGGAAGGTTTATGCTAACAAACATGCTTGAGGCTTAGAAACTACATACCTTGCAAAGCATCTCAATTTCTGAAATGGGTAAGAATGGGTTGGGATAGGAATACTAATTAGCTTTGTGTAGTGCAGATACATTAGTGAAAGCTGTACCTCTCCCTGAATGAAATATGAATAAGGATAAAAAATTAATTAGCCTGTAAGCACCTTTTGACACGTTTCTGTGATATCTGGGATGCATTACAATCTTTTTAGATTGGAATGAATAAATAGAAGGGGAGGGGAAGAATATGAAAAGAGTAGCTTGGATTGAGTTCAACTCTTGATTACGTGGATAATTCTGGATGTATTTTTTTCTTGTCAAACTTTATTCAATATTCCAGTTAGAGAATACACATCTCAGGGATCTGATTTCAAGCCAAGTCCCTGAGATGCACAGAACCTTAAGGAACTTTTTTTGTTTCCTTTCTTTACAACAGTTGTATGCCACTAGCTTAATCATGAGCAGTGGGTGGATGTGATGCTGAAATACTATGGCAGTAATAACAGATTGGTTTTTAAAATGCAATTGGAAAATGGTTAAGTATTTTCTCCTGCCTGAAAACTTGCTACAGCATATTGCTGTTTTAACAAGACTGTTTTAACAACAGTCGAAGGACAATACAGGAGTTACAAGTGGGTGAGTGTCACAAACTGATACCTAATGTTCTATTTTATTTACTCAGTGAGTTTCAATTTCAGCTTTCAGATTTTGTTGTAACTTTTCTGGCCAGAAAACCGGTCCCTACTACTCACATCTGCAGAAATTCCTAAAAGATTTCCACTGGAAGAGCCATGGAAAGAAAGCATTGAAAAAAGCTAAGGAACCTTATGTCCTTATAGGGAAGCATCCATATTTATGGGGCTTGCATAGTGGGGAAAGCAGCAGATTAAGGCTGGGTTCACACAATGTATGTTTTAACCATGATTTAATGAATAAATCAACTGAGTTCATAAAACATGCTAAACCATGAACTATGGCTTAAAAAGGTGGGCAAGTTCTATACAACACGCTAAGCTAAAATCAAGGAAAATCACATTGTGTCTTAACATAACGAATAAAGCCAGCCTAAGAATAATGCAGTAGGCTGAGAGCAATGATTGTATGAAAAAAGTCTATGAAGAAAACGGGAAAGCTGCTTCGGATGGTTATATTAACACTGGGCACTATTTAAAAACTTATTAAATTGTGATGATATTAGCATAGGACAGAACGCTGGGCTCCTGAAGCAAAACAAGAACAGCACAGAGGCGCCTACAGATCACAGCCAATTCCTCCTGTTTTAATCAAATACTGTGTTTTCCTTACTGAATACTCCTTCGAGATAATTGTTTCCATGGCCTAGCATTACCCAATTGCATTAGCACAAGTAGAAATAGCAGTGAAAATCTCCAACCTGGAACTAAGCAAAGGCTGTTCTTGTGAATAAGTGCTATATAAATCTCCATGGATAAGTGCTAAATAAACTTCTGTGTGGAGCATTTCGCTCTTTGCACAAGGAAGCAGAAAATGATGTTTCCATGAAAAATGCAGCCCTACCTTTTGTGGAGGATTCCGAATTGCTAGAAACCCAAACAGTCAAATCACTTCATTTCACTGCTCACCTTCTGCTTGATTCTCAGGTGTCATTGCTGAGATAAACGGCCTGAACCTTGGGGATTGCTGCCCACCCAAAGAGAGAATATTGAACTAAAGAGGACACTGGTCTGCTTCCATTTAAGGCAGAAACTTATGTCCATAAAGTGAGTCTTTGATTCAAGTTCCAAGAGTGTATTTTCAATCAAACCTTTAAGATATAAGATCAGGGTCTGGCAAAAGAATCTCAATGGCCATGTTGAAGCAAATCCAGTGATTTTGGTAGGATTTCCTTCTGGTCAGGGAGTTCAGCCTAATTAATCTCTCTCTCACACAGACACAGGAACAAACACAACACACACACGCTCTCTCATACACACAAGCACACATACCTCATTTTATTGCACAGAGAAGATTAATGTAAGAGGTGAACTGTTTACCAAAGATTTGCAAGCCTGTTTAATGGGACCAATACAGATTTTTGAAGGGATGAGTAATATTAGAAAAGGGCAGAACAGCAAGGGTTGTAGCAAGAAGGGGCAGTGTTAAGTGGGCTGAGTAAACTAGCTATTTTTCAGAAAGTATGATGGAATTAAGTTTGTAATAAGCCATGTGCAAATTGTGTAGGTGTACAGGGAATAGCATGTTATGACATAAGTAAAATAAGAAAACACCAGTCTTTGAAATTAGTCAACCAGGCTATAAAGTTCCTCATCTTTGGATCCTTTTTCAAATTGTTATTGCATGGATATGAGGCTTTGGGGATAGTTTCACGCAAATTTCTCCAGACTCTAAGCTGAACAAAAGAAGTTTTATCCCTCAAAGAAGTCCAAGAATAGCTCATATCTTCAAGGCAAAACTTCTGCATCTTCTCAAGATACATTATTTCAGTGGGACCCAGTTTTATTCCTTGGGGAAATAGCTGGTGGAACAACTACTGGGCATGGCGTTTCCTCTGCATTTTAAACACAAACATCTAACTCCCGCATCAAGAAAAGCTGAATGCTGCTCTAAGAAAAACCGCAAATGTGGGCTAATTTTGCATAATGTGTTCTGTTTCTGCACCAGAGGTATGTATATCACACACCACTGGAAATCCCAGTTAAGGTCTGTTCTGAGGTTTCATTGGGCTTCATAAGCCATCTTCACTACCATACAAGTTAAAAACTTGCTTCTTTCTTAAAGGAAAAAAAAACATGAGACTGTTCAGATCTGTATTCAACATCACATTTGATGACTGGGGAAAAGGCTGGGATTTAAGACCCCAGACTCCCTTTAATTCAAGCCCAGCAATTATTCCTCATTTAACCCCATGTCATTTAAAGATGATAAAAATAAAGCAAAAAATCAATCAAACAAAAAAAGCATGTTTTTTTCTAACCCAAATTTTTGTTTGTGTGATTTTTCTTTTTTGTGAACAGACCCGTACAAAGATTATTCTTCTTAATTAAAAATTATACATACATACATACATACACATATACACACATACATACATATATATGTATGTATGTATATTAGCTTAAATTGGAGCTGAGTTCTCCACACGCCGGCCTCTCAACCTTCAGGTGGTACATCCAACATGCACCCAACTCATCATGTAACATTTCCCGCGGCGTCTTAAATGAGGTAAGAGGTAAAGGGTTGTTTTTTTTCAACGGAAACCATGTCACAGAGAGAAAGAACAAGGGGGTGGGGGATAAAAATATACCCCTCTCCCGAATAACATTATATTACAGTTGCAGAAAAAAGAAATAAAGTCTGGCTATTAAGTTGATGAGAAACAGATCTATCACAGATAAAGCAGTTTAGGAGAGATAGAGAAGTCTGATCTATTAACAGTGTTAAGTGCCAAAATACTTGCATTAAGGTGATCACAGTCTGGCTTGCATTAGAGGTGGAAAAGACAGGAAGAAAGCGGGAAGCTGGTGGTGGCTGTCTTGTTTTTGTTGTTGTTTAGAAACACCTCCTCCAAGGGCGAATCTTTTAGAGTGGGAATTCATAACTGGACGTTCCATGTCAAATATGGCCCTAGGTACCTTCCCCGAGCATCAGCCAAGAGGCAAAAATACAGGATTAAAGGCAGGGCTGGGGTTGTTAGGCATGGTAGATCATCCAAACAATGTTCCCAATAAAGCTCACTGCTAGCCAGAACTTCAGAGGTTCTTTTTTCCAACAACCACATAAGCATAACACTAAATAATGAGGAGGAAGGGGGTGGGAGGAAGCTGAAATCAAATGGAAACAATATCTCATTTGAACAACTTGAAGTGTTCTTCTCTTGCCAGCTCGGCCAATTTTACCAATGTGGGTAGCCTGCCTCCAAGTTCCCTACTGGATATCTACAGTCCATGCAACCTGAGGCTCGAGGCATTGCTCTGCCCATGACAGTTCAAGTTAGGCAGAATGACCCTCCTTTTTGTGCATGGAAGTGCATTTGAATATTATTTCATTGATCTAGCACCCCTCCTAAAGGGAAAATTAGACTTAATCAGGCCAGGATAACCTTCCCAACAGGCCTTCATAAGAGAAACCTTTGCCTTTTCTTCCCGTGTGTGCAGATACAAGTGGGATTTCGAAAGGGCCAGTAATTTAGAAGTGCGGGGGACATGGAATGCTGTAGGAGAAAGAGACGTTATTATGCAGAGCCCACGACCTCTTAATACAGAAAGGCTGTACAATCCCGGAGTGGAAAGGATGTGCCATGTCCCCATGAATTTTGCTGTCTTCTCTATGTTTTCTATATTGCTAAGTGCCATCCCTCCCACCCCGCCAAAATAAGAAAGGATTGAAACCTAACTTTGATTCTCTTGGAGCACTGAAGGATCAGGGTTTCTCCTCGTTTCCTCCCCAGGGAGAGAAGGGCATTGAAGGGAGGGTGCAGTACGGCAGCGAGAATACTAGTGCAGAAAGAAGTGTACCGCCACGTGGCGTGGGAAAGCGTGTGCAAAGAATTAGCAAGGGCCTTTTCAAAGCCCCATGGGAACATTGCATGCAGCCTTTCAGCTGGGAGAGGGCAGCAGGGGATGGGTGGGGATCTGTTAAATCCACCCACCTTGCTGAACATGGAGGTAGATTGGCTGAAGCTTTGGGGAGGGAAGAGGACATGGGGGGGGGGGGAGCAAGGGCGAAGGCTGATGAATATACCTCTCAACACTGGAACACAAAGCAGGCACCTCTTAAAGAGGTAAGCCCTGCAGTGCCATTCAAAGCAATATAAAATAGATCTTTCTTTTTTTCAATAATTCAGTCACCTGTTTCCCCATCAAGGGAGGAGCTGAGAGGAAGGATTTTTATCTCACTCAAAGTGCATTTGTCCTTCACATGTGGACCTTCAGCCTTAATTTGGATTCATTCTTTTCTTTTCTTTTTTGCCGAAAGAGCTGTGACCTTCCTCCTCCCACCTGCCCCTATTTATTTAATAAGATTTCTCTTTTCCTCTATCTCTCTCTCTCTTTCTCTCTCTCTCTCTGTTCCATTTCTTTCTTTTACAAAAAAAAGTGCATTTTCAATTTTAGCCTCCCAGGGAGGATAACTAAATGCTAAAAGTTCTTAAAGAAAAAAAAACAACAACAACCAAACACACTCTGACGTTTCCTGGGACTGTTATGTGCAAAAGAATATATATATATATTTATATGTATATATATTTTATATATATTGGTAATCAAGTCCGTTTAAACGAGAGAAGTTTGATCAGGGCTCAAGAGGTGCCGATTGCTTCCAGTGTTGTGGGTGGGTGGGACGGGACAGAAAACGTTTCTTTAAAGAAGGGGAGAAAGGCAAAGCATTTTGGAGGGAGGGGGGGAGAGAATAATATGGATCTGTTTTTCTCTTTCTTATGTTAAAGTTTAAGACAGACATTTCACCCTGGAAAGATGACTTTGGACAACAGGGGACACAACAAGGGGGCAGATGGGAACTGCATTGTCCACTTATTATTTTTTAAAAAAATATCTGCCTAGACAAAGAATGTGTTGGCTACTGCACATGTCTACCTCATAACCCCAGATTTTGTATAGCTTTGACTTTTTTTCATGGCCCACCCCCCTCCCCTACCAAGGATGCCCGAGCTTCCCCTATCCAGGGGATTCATTGATGCTGACGTGCAATATTTAGAAAAAAAAACAAAAGAAAAAAAATGAAAAGAAAAAAAAATCAAAAACAACAAAACAGAACAAAACAATGAAAATCTGTTGTGTCCAAGGTGATGAGGTGAGGGCCTTGTGACCCAAGTCCACACATCGCCCCAGCCCCAAATTGCCCCATGTCCCCAATTCGCCCGCGCCACCCTGTTTGCCCCCTCCCTCCACCCCTCCTCGCGCCCTAAACTTCCTGATCCTCAAAGACCTCGAGGAAGAGTGGCGGGAAGAGCTCCGTGGGGCATTCCACCTTCATGTGCAGGAAGCGGCTGGCATGGCAAGCCCCAATCATGCGCAGGTCAGTCACCTTCATGAGGAGCTTGGGCCAGAAGTGGGGAATGTTGTGTTTGCGATAATTGATGTAGTGTTCAAACGCCAGCAGATATGTCTCTTGGCATTTTTCAATCTTATCAACGCAAATTAGCCCACTGCGATCTGCAAAACAAATGGAAAAGAGGACACATGTGAAGCTGCATGCGTACATTTGTCCCTCTGCAATCCACCAAGTGGCCTCAATCCCAAATTACCTTTCTGACTCACTCAATCTACCAAACCCTCATTGCTCAGATTAGAATTAACTCGGTGTCCTCCATATGGGCAAAGCACAGCAACTGAAGTTCAGTCCCTTAGTTTTCCTGCTCCCCTACCCCAGGGTTGGGCTCCTTCTACCTTTTCCTACCAGCGTGCATCATGATGTTTTGCATGCATGTGCATGCTCATAGGCGCGATTTTACTTCTGCACATGCTCAGAGAGCCAAAAAATAGCTAAAAATTAGAATCAAAATGGCGGCGTGCACGGATCAGCACAGACGGCACCAAAGCCGCCATACCAAAATTGCGTCATTGGCAGGCCGCTACCAGATCGCCCGCACTGTATCGCGCTAACCTGACCTAAAAGAAAGCATCCACAAATGTGCTTGCAGGAAGAGTCAAAAGTTTTGTGAGACAGGATAAGACTTTTGTCAAAGTCTGTGGAAACTGGCCTGATATGTTCGCTATTCTTGCTCTAGTGTTTTAGATATACAGTGTTCCCTCGATTTTCGCGGGTTCAAACTTTGCGGATAGCCTACACCACGGTTTTTCAAAAAATATTAATTAAAAAATACTTCACGGGTTTTTTTCTATACCACAGTTTTTCCTGCCCAATGACGTCATACATCATCGCTAAACTAATAATTTTTGCAAATAAATAACAAAAAAAAAAAATTGTTAATAAATAATTATGTTTATAAATATCAGGATCACTAAGTATCTTATTCAACGGTGAGTACCAGTAATAATGGTGAGTAAATGGTTGTTAAGGGAATGGAAAATGGTAATTTAGAGATTTAAAGTGTTAAGGGAAGGCTTGTGATACTGTCCATAGCCAAAAATAGTGTATTTACTTCTGCATCTCTACTTCACGGAAATTCGACTTTCGCGGGCAGTCTCAGAATGTATCCCCCGCAAAAATCGAGGGAACACTGTACAGTTTTTCTATGTATATGAAGAGACTCCAGAGATTAAAAGTGGCTTGTTGCTCATTGCTTACCACTATCTTATAATGATCTTCAAGAGAATACAGGTAGCCCTCACTTAATGACTATTATTGGGAGTGCACCTCTGTCACTAAGCATCA
This sequence comes from Erythrolamprus reginae, assembly GCF_031021105.1. Taxonomy (NCBI): domain Eukaryota; kingdom Metazoa; phylum Chordata; class Lepidosauria; order Squamata; family Dipsadidae; genus Erythrolamprus; species Erythrolamprus reginae. The sequence continues at coordinate 746,055 of NW_027248473.1, read as the reverse complement.
CTTCATAGTATTGCTTATTGACAGTCATAACCGAGAATGACTTTTCACTCCGAATCACTCAATTCTATCTTCAAGATGTCCCTCAAATTAAACTGACGTAGCTTCCTTTTGTTCTGGTTTCTCAGTGCAACTTTCTCACCTGAACATATTGATGTAGTCCAGTTAATAATATTCAACTTGAATTCAAAGGCCACTTTAATTTAATCCTACAACTGACTGACTGACTGAAGCCATTAAATTAATCCTCTTCTTCATTATTTAATGTCCTTCTAATCCTATAACCATTCACTAGCCAGGTACAGCATATCCCATAATTCCACAAACGGGATACATATTTTGCTGTAGCTGGAGATTTGGAAAACTGTGAAAATAATATACCTAAAAGTACAAACATATATATTAATGGTCATGGTCTCACCCAGGCATTTTGACAAGTGGAAAGTTGCACGTGGCCCATCCTTGACCTCAAGAAAAGGTTGCAGCTAAGATGCTAGACCACAGGCAGACAAAAGTTCAGGTTCTACCTCCTTGCAAAGTGTAACTTTAATCTGAATTCTTACGAAGCCACTGATAATTAACAGGGATAATGCTGAGCTATATGCGGCCTTAGCCTGACTCAATTAGGTTTGAATAATGCCAATCACATAAGGGGCACGCTGAGAACATAATCCTTCCTGCACGCATACCTGAGGACATGAGCAGCACAGCCTGGAGTAGTGCCACTTCAGTGTCATCCAGGCTGAAGGCAGAGAGGGATTTTCCCAGATCAAAGATGGCATCTGATACTACGCCCAAGCCACCGTTCTTCAGCTGCTCCCGCTTGACGGCCATTTCGCCACTGAGCGTCAGGGTTTCGCTTTCAGGGTCATAACGCACAGCTGCCCGCAGTGACATAATCTCCATGCAGCAGCCCTTTAAAAGGATGATCTGGTCCTCACAAGGCAGCTAGAGACAGAGAAAAGCACAGTCACCTTGGCATACATGGTTTTCTAGGAGCAAAATGAGATCTTACCCCGCCTCCCAGCGAAGGAAGGTTATTTTTTTGTTTTCCAGGGGAGAAAATCAGTGCAAACCCTTAATATACAGAGACAAGGAGCGGCTGTGCTATCAATGTGGCTGGGCACAATTCGAAGTGTTGGTTATGACCTATAAAGCCCTACCTCGCCTATGTAACTTTGGGCATGATATGACTGTGTGTATGTATTTTATCTACTGGGGTTTTTTTTTAGACTTTGTAATGTAAAACTGTTATTTTAGATTTTAATTATTAGATTTGTTACCATGTATTGTTTTTATCACTGTTGTGAGCTGCCCCGAGTCTACAGAGAGGGGCGGCATACAAATCTAATAAATAATAATAATAATAATAATAATAATAATAATAATAATAACAACAATACATGGCACAGGACCAGATTATCTCAGAGACCGCCTTCTGCCGCACGAATCCCAGTGACCGGTGAGGTCCCAGAGAGTTGGCCTCCTTAGGGTCTTATCGACCAAACAATGTCAGTTGGCGGGACCTAGGGGAAGAGCCTGCTCTGTGGGAGCCCCAGCCCTCTGGAATCAACTCCCCCCAGAGATTCGCACTGCCCCCTCCCTCCTTGCCTTCCGAAAGAGCTTAAAAACTCATCTTTGCCGCCAGCCTTGGGACTTTTAGATCTTCCCCCTGACCACTAACTAACTAACTAACTAACTAACTAACCAACCGACCAACCAACCAACCAACCAACCAACCAACCAACCAACCAACCAACCAACCAACCAACCAACCAACCAACCAAATAAACAAACAAACAAACAGTGGGCCCCAGAAATAATTTTTAAAAAGAGTACACATTTCCCTAGGTCAAAGTAGCAGGAAATCAAGAGCCAAAAGTTAGTTGTGGTAGGAAATGTGATGCTTCTTTTGAAAGTCACTTATTTGCAGGAAATGTTCTTCTCTTAGCAGCTGGCTCTGTTCACCAGGAAGCTAATTTAAAATTGCTGCCCTCAGCTAGTTAGACATGCTCCCAGGATGGCCATCTACGAACAAGAAGTTATATGCATGATAATTCTCCTACAATTTTCAGCCTGAGACAATGTTCCTTCTTTTCTAGATTTGTGACCAAATCCCCGATTTCCAATTTTGGCCTATTTATCCAGCCTGGACATTCTGAAGACAACATAAGCAAGGGTGAAATGTTCCTGGTTCGCTCGCGCCTGTCAGTCATCGGAGAGACTGTCGCAAAGGCAGCATGAGGCTCTGCCCACCTGCTGCCATTTGGGTGATTTTACCCTCTGTACAGAACACTTTGTGAATGCGCAGAAGTTAATAGATCCCAAATAGCAACGTCCAGGCAGGTGTCAGAGTCTTGCGCTGCCTTCGTGACCAACTCTCCGGCAACCGACAGGAACGAGTAAACTGGGAGCATTTCACCATAGATTCATTCCATCATGTATGGAATATCAAAGAGGATACTTTACACCAGTGATGGCGAACCTATGGCAAGGGTGCCACAGGTGGCACGCAGACCCATGTCTGCTGGCACATGAGCCATTGCCCTAGTTCAGCTTCAATGTGCATGCGTGTGTGGGCCAGCTGATTTTTAGCTCACAGAGGCTCTGGGGGGTGTTTTGGGCTTCCAGAATGCCTCCGGGGGGATGCGGGAGGGCGTTTTTACCTTCCCCCTGCTCTAAGGAAGCCTTTGGAGCCTGGGAAGGGTGAAACACGAGCCTACTGGGCGCAGCAAAAATTGGGAAACGGGTCATTTCCGGCCTACAGACGGCTTCCGGGGGGGCAGGGGGAAACTGTTTTTGCCCTCCTCGGGCATTGAATTATGGGTGTGGGCACTCGCGCATGCATGATAGCGCGAACACATGCACGCTCTGTTGGTACCCAAGGAAAAGAAGGTTCATCATCGCTGCTTTACACTGTTAACATTAATGCTGTATAATATAATAACTGAGTTTTCACAGCATATTAGAATAGAGTAAAATGATATTGATAAGTACAGAATGTTCTGGAATCCTGCCTTTGTCTTAGCATGCTATAAAAACTGACCCACTCAATTTTCCCTAACTGAAGTAGAACTAGAAGAAAACAGAAAAGTATTTTCTGAAAATATGGTGAAGGAGGCCCAACTATTTTCTTTTCTTCTTTTTTTTTTTTTGCACTTTGAGGATTTTAATGAACAAACGTTTCAATGGTTTTGCTGCTGTATTGTGTTCATGAAACCCTTTGCAATATTTTTTAAAAACAAGGCTTTCTATGAATAACAAACTACGTACCAATATCTTCTAAATATGCGTTGGAACTCTTTGAAACTTGACAAAATCTAATTTTTAAAAAAGATACATGGTTGTCCAGTGACTTTTTTTTTTTTTAGGCCCAACTATTTTCGTTACTTAAGGGAAGGACTCAGTATAGATTTACCCGATGTTCTCCATTTGTACAACTCACACCGTTATCATCTCCAGGCTAAACTACTGCAATGCAGGCAGTCCTCATTAACCATCCATTTGCTCAGTAGCTGAACAAACGTATGATGATCTTGAATGAAGGGACTTTCAACTGACCCTTGAAGTTCTAAGTACTTCAGAACTCCCACATGATGCGAACAAAATTCAGGCCAACTCAATCTTATTTGCGTTTAATCTTTTGGCAACCTGCATACCCTGCTCCCATGCCTCTGCCATACTGTATGCCCTCTATCATAGTGGCCGCAATTCTTTCACATTGGTGCATCCAGGGCCTTTTCTGCATACTTCTCCATTTGGCTTCCATTCATTTTCCGCCCAGGGCCTGCTTGTCACATTAAAAAAGGCCCAAGTTGCACCAGTGAGAAAGAATATGAGGTGGGCACATTGGAGACCCTGGTTAGGGGAAAGAAGGAGATTTGGTTGCACTAGGGTGAAAAAAAGGAGATTTGGTTGGATAAACAGTCTGCATGGTGTAGTGACGTTGGGCAAGGCTGAACAACAGCAGCTGTTAGCAGTGGGTAGATAAGTAGCAAAGAGGGCAGAGATGAAGGGGAGATAGGCAAATGGGGAAAGTTAAAGAGAAGGTTGGCTCTCTTACTTAACCATGGCATAGAACTGGGAAGGGATGGATTGGATCCGGCTGGGTCCTCAACTAATGACTGGTGGAATTTAGTTAACAACAGCAACCAGGAGTACAGAGACTGCCTTCATTAAGAAATGCATTCATGTGATGTCATGCTTTAGAATTACATTGCTTAGCGATGGAAATTCTGGTCCCAATTACCATAGTTAATGGAGAACTATCTTTAGACCTCAGCTGAGGCTGCCTTTGAAGGCTACTCAGAACTGCCATAGGTGCAAAATACTGTGGCTGGCAAGCATAGGCTACACCAGTGATTTTGTGGCTGCCACAGTGAGTTTCCAAGTATTGTTCAAAGTGCTGGTTTTAAATTGCAAACCCATTTATGCTTTGGCTTCCTGATGTTTTCAGAATCATCTCCTGAAGGCTGGGAGAAGATTGAAGGCAGTGATTCCCCACTGCAGCACCATGACTTCAAAACCTCCTTCTCTCCCTCCAGTTTATAGTCTACTACATCTTCTTGGTGACATTTAAATGTGGTAAAAGAATTCACCCAACACCGTCAAACTATTTATTAAGTCTGGACTACTATTACTACTAGTTTTTTTCTCATCATTCTTATTACCCATCTCCTTCCACTTATGACTGTATGACTGTAACCTGTTGCTTGCATCCATAAGCTTTTTATGAATATTAATTGTTTCCTGATTACTTATTTGACCCCTATGACAACCATTAAGTGTTGCAACTCATGATTCTTGACAAATGTATCTTTTTCTTTTATGTACACTGAGAGCATATGCACCAAAGAAAAATTCCTTGTGTGTCCAATCGCACTTGCCCAATAAAGAATTCTATTCTGCTCTAAGAAAAAGGGTATCATTCCAGAAAAAAATTCAATTATAATGGCTGCCACTGGGACTGGGTGACTTCGTGTTTATTTAAATATTATATTTATTGTTCTTTTGATGTAAACCGATGGTATATTCTGTAATATTGGAATAGACGGTACAAAGGAATTGGAATAATAATTAATTCCAACATAATCATTTATCCACCTTGGGAATGAACAGGGGGCTTCTTCTCCCAAATGTTTCTTCCAACGCCTCTCTACTTTCAATACTTTCTGGATTTCTTATTTGTCAAATCTGCTGCTTTGGTGTATTTTTTTCCTGTCTTTTACTTAAGGATTTCTCCTGTACAAAATGATTCCAGTCAAGCAGGAATCACAAACTGAATATGACAACATTATAATATGCCCAGTTAACTAGGCCATATGATTGTATCACTGAAAGCAAATTTGCTATAGCAGAAGAATCTCCTTGGCTGGTTAAGTTTAACGCAATAATGTTCAGTTTAACAAAACTAAGTAAAGTCTATTCAGGGTGCAATGTATTCTAAGTAACAAGAGCTATTCTTTTTGTAGTGATCCATAAGCTATTCCATAAAAGATCACGGAAAATGATCATCATTTGATACTGAGATGGAAATATTTATGGAATTTCATTTTCCTTTAATTTAAATCACGTTTTAATCTTGCAAACATAGGATGAACTGATAATATTTGACACTTATCTTCATAATTCCCTATCATCCCCTGTATGTGTAAAGAGCTGAAGAAAGGTATATGACCAAAGTAGGGCTGGTGGGACAAACCTCATAAGATTAAAATCTTTCAGACCAGGTCTTGATGGGAGGAGAAGAGATGGCATGTGAAGACACTGATGATGTGAGCACAGAAATATTCCTCAATTATAATCATAATAAAGCCTACTCATTTTGGTTTTAAGTCATGATGGTCCTAAACTGAGTCACTCAGTGACCAGGCATGATTTTACAACCTTTTGTTTGCAGTGGTAGTCATGGTTCACTCTGGGGCATTGTTGTTGGGAAAAAATGGTAGACTGGTTTTCTACAAAAACATAAATTAAGGTCACATAATCATGGTTACTAAACATCCAAAATATGGTCATGTGATTGCAGTGATGGGGTGGTGGTAGCTGCTGTAACTTCATAACTAGCTTGTAAGTACCTTTGGGGAAGGGGGTCTCCATTGTAACTTGAAATGTCATTAAGTGACCAATCATAAATCAAGGACTGCATATATATTGTATTCCTATCTCTACCTAACAATCAACCAAAAATGGTTTTTAATTATGATAAAACAAGAATGTAAGGAGAAATTCTCTGGAAGTTCAAAACTTCACAACCAAATAATCAAATTCCTCCCTTCTCTCTTTGCTCACTATCCTTTGCTTACCTCTGAAAACATGGGCAGTTTTTTGGCAAAATCCACCACACGGGTGATGGCAGGGGTAATGATCTTCGTAAACTCACTGAATGCCTCCAGGTCTACTTTGTCTCCATCAGGCATGGAGGCCATTGGTGACTGACCAATATCTTCAGGCTATGAGTGAGAGAAAGAAGCAGTATTAAATCTCTGCAGAGAACTAAACTCGGGAAACAGGAAATTTATCATCCAGCCCTAACATTGGAAATATACTGAAACTCTTATCTGTCAATAACTTTTCCTTTTCTCAACTTCTTTACAAGGTAATCTCTTTAGGTTACATATTCTTTCTATAATTACCCTGTTTCCCCAAAATAAGACATCCCCTGATAATATTTTATTTATTTATTTCATTTTTATTTGTTTGTTTTGTCAAACTTTCGAGCTTGGGCCTTTGAGTGCACGGCAATAAGGCCAAATGCTTATTTTCAGGGAAACATGATAGTATCAAAATAATATCACCCTTTTAAAATATTTTGATAAACATTTTAATTATTATTTGAATGGATTTTATTTTAAAATCTTTTAAATTATTAGATGCAATTTAAAAGGCCAGTTTTAACAGGTATTACTCTGTTAACACACTCTGCAAATGTAAGCGTTACATTGCTGAAAATTCAAGTTTCGGCGCCTTGAGGGTGGGAAGATCAGAATCCATAGTTCTCCTTCAATGCACTAGTTTGAGAATGACACCCATCTGCCTTTGGCTGTTCTAGATCTGAGTACTTTTGAAAAAGCAACATCAGAATATCTCCGGGACCGCCTTCTGCCTCATGAATCCCAGCGACCGGTTAGGTCCCACAGAGTTGGCCTTCTCCGTCGACTAAACAATGTCGTTTGGCGGGACACAGGAGAAGAGCCTTCTCTGTGGCGGCCCCGACCCTCTGGAACCAGCTCCCCCCCCCAGAGATCAGAACTGCCCCCACCCTCCTTGCCTTTCATAAGGTTCTTAAGACCCATCTTTGCCGTCAGGCATGGGGGAACTGAGACATCTCCCTTGGGCCTATACAGTTTATACGTAGTTTGTTTGTGTGTATGTTTGATTTTAATAATGGGATTTTTAGTGTTTTTTAAATTATTAGATTTGTTCTTACATTGTCTTTGTTATTGTTGTGAGACGCCCCGAGTCTACGGAGAGGGGCGGCATACAAATCTAAATAATAATAATAATAATAATAATAATAATAATAATAATAATAATAATCAGCCTTGGAGAACTTCCATCTGCTTTCCAATGAAAGCGTAGTATGTTTCACACACTTCATTTCCCAGTCAATTGGTATACTTGGGAAGACCATGCTCAAATCATGTTCTGATAAAGCCCAGCAGTCCCTACTTCCCAGGTTTAAATTTATTTCTTATATACACAAAGCACTTTAAGAATAGGGCCTTTTTAGTTTAGTTGTATGAACTGAACAGTAATGCTTTTTAGTCGATTCTTGGACTAAATTTTGGGAGCGCTTCCTCTGTTCAGTAAGGAACTGCTGCATACTATAAAGGCTGCGGGAACAGACAGAGCAATCTTAACCCATGACCCCCTCAGTCTGCTGGCCTATTTCCTCTCCCCACCCCCAAGCCTCACTTTCTATGACCTCCATGTCCTGACCTGCCCTGATATTAACTGATTTTGGCCAGCAGAGGGCACCCCGAGCCAGCAATTCCTGCTCTGCTTAGAAATAGGGAGGAGAGAGAGGGGGTGGCACTGAGGGGTTTCCATTCCATCTGTCCTTGATCAGAGCTGAGAGGTCACAGCTGTGTCCATTTGCTCAAGCAAATTAACCCTTCAAAGGTATATCTGCAGCACTGAATCTGCTAAATCAGTATAGTCTAACCTCACCTCAAATTTTAAGATGTAGAGATTTCAACTTCCAGAATTATCCAGCCAGTAGGTGGCTGGGGAATTCTGAGAGTTGAAGATCATACACTTAAAAGTTTGCCAAGGATGATAAATACTATGCACTGAAATAATCTTAATAAAACATGGCTGAATTTTCAGCTTTATCATCAGGTTCACACTGACTCTGAACTTAGTATAATTGTTAACATTCAAGATGGAATACAATTTTCTCACAATTGCCCAGATCTGATTTTAACATAGAATCTGTGCTAAAATCAGAAAACGCCTGTATCCTTTAATAAAATGTGAGCATCTTTTAAAAACTGGGGCATTTAGCTGTATGACATCTTTCTTAAACTTTTTTTTTCATTTCCTTTATTATTAATTTTAATTTGAATAAATTTCAGGCTAGAAATATCGAGTATAATTTTAAAATCTCTTTTTCATTCATGTTCGTATATAAATTGTCTGGCTAATATATAAACTTATTTTATTTCAGTACAGGTGATAAAAGCATATGCCTAGCCCTTGGGGGGGGAAAAGCCCAATATTTTATGCATTTAACATTATTTGCCACTTTTGCTTTTGAAAATGTACAATTCTGTGATTTTTAGCACAAAACGTGAGCTTTTTTGGGATGCAAAACATACTTTTTAATGGTATAAAGATCTACTTTTACCTAATTCATAGTAGCCTCCTTACTTTTACTCCTAAATGGAGAGCTGCAGAAGAGCTATACACAGAGGTGCCAAACTCAATTTTATTGAAGACCGCATCAGGGTAGTGTTAGACTGCCGGGGTAGGCATGGCCAGGGTGACTAGGTGTGGCCAGCTGGATGTCACTCATGTTGGAGGCACCACTGGTGATCCAAGCAATCTGCCAGCGAAAACTGGCTCCTGAACTCAGGTTTCAGTTGCCACAGTCTCCTGCAATCCTCTACCAGCAAAAGCCGAGCTCCATTTTCAATTGCAGAAGCACTGCGGGCTATTGTCAGGGTGACCCTGCGGGCCAGATCTAAGTACCCTGTGTGCTGGATTCAGCCTCTGGGTCTTGAGTTTGACATCCCTGAGCTAGCATATAGCTGAAATGTATATTTACCAAGTATCTTAATTAGTCAAGTGGAACGTAAATATACTTTGTCCAGATGCATAATTCTAAATACACAAACTCTAACTGTGCATTTTCTTCTTTTTCCAATGGTTAAGAAAGAAAACACAAATAAAAAACAATTGCCAATGCTCAGTTGACTCTGCAATGATGCGTACACTGTTCCTCAACAATGGCAACTTGAAGATGCGTAGACTTCAGCTCCCAACCAGCATTATGCAAGAGTCTTAAGACTCACCTATGTCGCCAGGCCTGGGGCAATTAGATCTTGCCCCCCTGACCAATAAATGTGATGCATGGCGTGATTGGACTACAGTATTTGATTGATTAATACATTGAGTTTTTAGCTGTAGTTCTTTTTCATGTATTAGATTTGTCTTGTACGCTTTGTTTCTATATTTATTCTGTGAGCCGCCCCGAGTTTTCGGAGAAGGGCGGCATACAAATCTAATAAATAATAATAATAATAATAATAATAATAATAATAATAATAATAATAATAATAATTCTGGGGGTTGAAATCCACACATCTTCAAGTTGCCAAGAATGACAAACATGTAAGTCCAACAGCAGTAAAAAATAGAGGCATGTGTCAAATTGAATGTCTAATTTTTGGTAACCATAAAATATGCATAAAATTCACTTATTCTGCTGGACTTACTTTTAATCCATCAGATTCTGGGGTAACGAGATGTACAGGAAGACATAAACTTTCAAAAGAAAAATAGGGGCATACAATATTTCAGGCAGTCTTTGTTTAAATGACTCTAATTGGGACTGAAAACTGTGGCTAAATAAAGTGGTTGTTAAGTGAAACATCATGTGACTGCACTGCAGTGCAGTTCTACCAATCCCCGTTGTGGTTGTTAGGTAAATCACCTGTGATTGTTTAATGAGGCATCATGCAATTGCAGCTTGTGACCTCTTGCTGGCTTTCCCATTTGACCTTTGCCGGTCAAAAGCTGGCTGGGAGGGCTGCAAATAGCAATCACGTGGATGTGCAGAATGCTGCAATTGTTCTAAATGCCCAAATTGTGATTATCTGACTGCAGGGACTATGAAAGAGTCCATAAATCACTTTTTCCAGTGCAGCTGTAATTCCAAACAATCACTAAATGAATTACTGTTAAGGAAGTATGTAATCCAAACTAAAGGAGGAAAAGAAATAGGTAAAATTGTGTATATTATGTGTCAATTCCGACAAACAGAGCTGTGTACCCTATTTGCCAGTACAATTTACCAGGAATTTCCGCTTCTGTTTCCAATGGCTGCCTTGGGCGTTGGTACTGCAGTGTGCATCCGTAGCGATGCGTATCAGCTCCCATTCCTCTGGCGTTGGCTCCGGCCGGTGCTGAAGGGACTTCACCATTTCCTCTTTGCGCCGTCTCTCCCGGTTCTCTTCAATCAGCTTCCGTTTGGCTACTCTCTTGGAGTCATCCAGCACCACTAGGAGGGTGGTGAAGAATGAAGAGGTATGAGAGGAGGGGGGACTTCACATAAAGCCAATCAGAATTCTGCAACCAATTTGGCCAATTCCAAGGTGCCAAAGGGAATTACGAATAGATGGCTTAATTAAAACCTTAGGGAATACTAGGACAGCTCTCACGCTATTCAAGGACTCAAAATGTAGGGATTCAAAGATGACCCCTACGTAATTTTACACACCAAACAATTATTTCCCTCTTTTGATCCTTCAACGTGTGTCCATTCTTGGGCACATTTCTTCTCCCTGTAACCACTCCCATCCCCTTCTCCCCAACTCCCCACCCCACCCCAGTTCTCCACAGTGGGCGCAATGCCCTTACAGTCCATGGCCATGCCAACAGCAATGCACTTCTTGAATCGACAAAGTTGACACTGGTTGCGGGTGATCTTGTCGATGACACAGGAACCATCGTATTTGCAGGAGTATGTTGGGTGCAGATTCTTCTGGATGGTCCGTCGGAAAAAGCCCTGCGGAAGGGAGACCACAGTGAGACCCAGGCAATTCTGAGAAAGCAGAGTGTGTATTCTTTGATTCTCTTCTCGCCACCCATATTCCATTCTCCTCAACTTTTGAGCTTCTATATTCTATGCAAGGGGGCACAGCCCTGTTGTAGCACTATTGACCTCTCTAACTAAACAGGCCTTTTTTATATATCTGACACTATAACTATCAGCGACAGACCTGTAATCATAGAGATGACTGTGGTAAAAAGGTATCATTTTAGTATTTGGAACAGTAGTTTGCTATCAATGTGAATTTGTGGATTTCAAATGCTATGTGTTTCTATGGTTCTAAGCCAAAATATAGTCACCTTGACATATTCTGGTACTGTGGTTTCTTAGGATTGAATACACAACAGTTTACCAGTAAACTATTCTCCTCTTACTGGATCCTTGGTTTTTAAATTGGGGTTTTAAATTAACTTAAACTTAAATATTAGATTTGTTTACATTGTATTATTATTGCTGTGAGCCGCCCCGAGTCTGCGGAGAGGGGCAGCATACAAATCTGATTAATAAATAAATAATAAATACTGTAAATAAATCCTATAGAGCAGGGTTGTCAAACTCAATTTCGTTGAGGGGTGCATCAGGGTTGTGTTTGACTTTGCAGGGCTAAGGTGGATGTGGCCAGCTCGACATCACTCCTGTCATGGCTGCCTGTGGGGGTCCGGATTCTCTGCCACTGGAAACAGGCTCCTGAGCTCCGTTTTCGGCTAACACGGCCTCCTGCAACTCCCTGACAGTTAAAATGGAGCTTGGAGGGTTACAGTTTCACTGGCAAAGGGTTGCAGGAGGCCGTGGCTGTCAAAAACTGAGCTTAGGAGCCCATTTTCTCCGGCAGAAGCACCCCTTTGCTGTTTCCAGGGCAGCCCCACACACCAGATCTAAGTACCCCACAGGCCAGATCCAGCCCCCGGGCCTTGAGTTTCACACCCCTTCCCTAGAGTTTTCATTTTATTTCACTGAGTTTTCTTAGATAAACTTTCCAAAAGATCACATCTCCGAGCTAGTATTTTTTCCTCCCCATTACCAACCCTTAAATTTTTCTTAAGCCTACTATTAGCTTTTAAACTTTTTCAACCCAGGACTAATTCCACACTTCAACCCAGACCTGACTGGCATTTTGCCACAATTGAGTGATTTATGATGCCACTTGAATTTTCTGCCCAAGGCACTGCGTCTGCCTACAGTTTGTTTGTTTTCTATTTAAGCCTGTGTTTCTTTTACCTTTTGATTGTTCTTTTTAAAGTAAATAAAAAGAAAGCAAAGGTAATGTTTTTTAGCCATATGTCAGCTACAATCTATTTGTGAAACAGCATCATACAGCTGGATATATAAGGGCACTATCTTTTTCGCCTTTCTGTGGAAGAAAACAGATTTTAACTGTTTTAATTATGAGCTGGTCAGAGTCATGTATGTAAGAAGGAAATATATAAATTTACTAACTTATTAACTTAACTCATTCCTCACAGAAGTTGCTGCAAAATGGGAAGATTAGTCCTATCTAGAAGGCTCTAGCTATCAATAATAACATCTTGTCAGACCATGGGAAACATATAATTTATAAATAAAGGGTGGGGGAAGGCAGTTTGCACTGTGATGCTACTTGAAGCAAATAAAAGGAGGGGGGGAGAATGGACTAATAACTAAGAGGGAAATATATTCTATGTGTATTCTAAGATATATTTATGATTGTTAGAAACTTTATTTACAAACTTTAACTCTACATTAAATTTAACTCTGTGTTAACTCTACGTTAAGTTTGGCAGTGAAATTAGGTTTCTGACAGTGTTTTTACCCAATCTCCATCCAGAGTCTTTAAATGTCCACTCATCTTTTTCCCATCCCCATTCAAAAAAGTAAACACAACTTTGCAGCAATCTGAAGTACTACAAGAAACTGTAAGACATTCTTAAAGTCCACTGTAGAAAATGTCTGCGTTTCAGGCATGCAACCAAATGTTTGTGTGTGCGCTTAACATTATCTTGCCTCTATGTATACAAAGTAGTTATTTTTCAAATTGAGCAATTACAAAAGGAAAATCTTTTTCTGCTCTGCTGTGTCTTTGAACTGCATTTGAACTAAACCCCCATAGTCCAGATCCAATAGGGAGTTGACTGGGGGGAGGGGGAGATTATTGAATGAGGCCAAGATTTTAAGATTTCATTCCTCTTATTATAACATCCGGTGCACTTTACATTTAAAAAAACCCCACTCTTCTGAATTTAAAGGCATGCAAGCAAGCACATTTTCATAGATTTCTAACTAAACCATGTCAAAGTAATAGCATTTTAAAAATAACATTAATAAAAAAACCCATCTTGAACAAGGGTGTCAAACTCGATTTCATTGAGGGTCTCATTAGGGTTGTGTTTGGACAGGGTGGGTGTGGCCAGCTTGACATCACTCATGTTGGGGATGACTGTAGGGGCCCGAGCGCTCTGCCAGAGAAGCTGCAGAGCTCTGTTTTCAGCTGGGACAGCTTCCTGCAAGTCTCTGCCAGTGAAAACGGAGCCCACAACCCTCGCAAGCTTCATTTTCATTTTTGCTGGTGAAGGCACTGCAGGTCGATCCTTCACTGTTTCTAGGACAGGCCAGATTTAAGCACCCCATGGGTCTGATCTGGCCCATAGGCCTTGAGTTTGACACCCCTGACCTAGAAATTCCACATGCTACGGCCGGGAATCTAAAGAGCGGAATTCCAAGTCATATTGTTACTGAGTGCAGAATTAGACCTTTTAGAAGAGGAGGAGATAGCCATCTTGAGAGATGGATTGCAAGGGGCCACCGCTAAATGACATATAGCAACCCCTCAGTGAAAGTGTAGTGAATTGTTACAATTTGGTTAATTGTAGGAAATTTTTTGTGGAGTGATTTCCCTGTAGAATGTCCCTTATATAGGCAGTCCTCAACTTACAGCAGTTCATTTAGTGACTGTTTGAAGTTACAACGGCACTTTAAAAAGTGACTTATGACCATTTTTCATAGTGACAACTCTTGTAGCATCCCCACAGTCATGTGCTTTACACTCGGATGCTTGACAACTGGTTCACATTTGTGATGGTCGCAGCGACACTAAATGGGTCACATTATCCCCTTTTTTGACCCTCTGAAAAGCAAAGTCAATATGGGAAGTCAGATTCGCTTAACAATCATGTTACTAATTTAACAGTGCAGTGTTAACCCTGCAGTGATTCACTTAACAACTGTGGCAAGAAAGGTTGTAAAATGGGCCAAAACTCAATAAACCTTTCACTTAGCAATACAAATTCTGGGCTCAGTTGTGATCTTAGGTCAAGTTTTATCTGTATTTTCTGTTGCAAGGTCCAACATTGACCCTAAAACAGCATAGGTTCTTATTAAGTTAATTTTCTCCTCCCTGTCTTTAAAACAAAACCTGTTTATTTTGTCTGCAGAAATCCATTTATAGTGCTGTACAATCTTTTGTCAGCCACATAATCCAAGTTTCTTTACTGCTAATCATTGCTAATTAGTCAAACTACATAACTTCTTCTTTTCATTTTGGGCATTTAATGTTGATTGTAACTTAATTCTCCCAGACATAATGCTTAAGTATTTTGGCATTCTCTAATAAAGCTAATTATACATAATCGTAATTTGAGTGTGATAGCCAGAGCAATGAATTTGGACCAGGAAGATATAGATTCAAAAGCATAACATTATAGATGTCTATGGAAGTTCTCAGTCATCCAGGTTCTTTTTCAAGGATCAACTGGACTTCCTGGTTTTTCATTGAAGATTTTTCTCTTGTCATCCAAGAAGCTTCTTCAGCTCTAACTGGATGGTGTGGAATGGAATTGAAGGATTTATATTCCTTTTAGACAGCTGGTCATTTGTGTTCTTTTAGCAAGTTGTTAAGATCACCTAGAGGTTTATGTGTACCATCAGGGTCAGCTGAGTAGTTCAAATGGGTGTGGATCCTTCTTGGAAATGTTGAAAGGACAGTGTTGTAGATTGGAGATAGATGATTTATTTTTATTTATTCATTTGTCCAATACACAAATACATAGGAAGAAAAATAGACATGTAGTAATATATATAAGGGTAAAAGTGAACTTAGAGGAGAGGATATATGAAAGAAAGAGAATATATATGATAAGTGAGAGAAAGGAAAGACAATTGGACAGGGGACGAAAGGCACACCAGTGCACTTATGATGTCACATCACTCCCCCTCTGTTAAGAGAAGTATGTTCAATTTTGACATAGATGGCCTCTTTGACCCCTCTTTCAAATCAGCAGTCTCTGTCAAAAATGTGGACCTCATTGTCTTCAAAAGAATAGAATAGAATAGAACAGAACAGAATTCTTTATTGGCCAATTGTGATTGGACACACAAGGAATTTGTCTTTGGTGCATATGCTCTCAGTGTACATAAAAGAAAAGATATATATGTCAAGAATCATGACACATGATGATTGTCATAGAGGTCAAATAAACAATGAGGAAATAATCAATATTAATAAAAATCTTAAGGATACGAGCAACGAGTTACATTCATAGAGTCATAAGTGGGAGAAAATTGGTGATAGGAATGATGAGAAAAAACTAGTAGTAAGAATACTGCAGAGTAGTAAAGAGTGGCCTATGTGTTTTAAATGCAGGTGAATCTAGTCCTAATGTGTTTGTCCTTCTATGTTGTGTCATGTGCTTATGAAGTGGTGGTTTCCCCAAGGTACATATCTGCACATGGCTTGCTGTACTGTACTGCATATACAAAGATGCTCAGTTTTTGTCTTTGAGATGGACAAGTTTCTGCCTTAGTGTATTCTTGGGTTTGAAGTATGCGCATAGGTTAGGTTGGCTGAAGATCCTCCTGAGCTTTTCCGATAAGTCTGCAACATACAGAATAACAACGTTGCTCTGTTTATTATTCTCTTCCTTGTCTGTTTTGCAGGAGCTCCAGTAGGATCTTTTTTGAGATTTTAATGAAGGGCCACGTGGGATAGCCACACATTCTGAGGGCTTCCTTGATGTGTTTTTGTTCTTTTTCTTTCCCATCTTTGCTGGTAGGCGGAGCTTCAGCTCAGTGTTGTCGCGTTCTGATGACTCCCATTTTGTGCTCCAGCGGGTGGTGGAAATCAAAATATTGATCTGCGTGAGTGGGTTTTCTATAAACTTCCATGTTAATGCTTCTGTCTTTCTTAATGTGTACCGTAGAGTCCAGGAAAGCTAAACTATTCTCCTTAACATCTTTCCATGTGAATTTGATGTATCGGGTGAATGTTTCCAATTCCTGTTTTGATCTTGACCCCTGTATTGTCCACATACTTATACCAGTGAGTGGGTGGAATTGCTAAGGAGTCTAGAGCTTTGGTTTCTACTTCTTCCATGCAGAGACTGGCCATAATGGGGGACACAGGTGAACCCATGGCACAGCCGTGTTTCTATCTGTAGAAATCTTCGTTGTATTTAAAATAGGTAGTGACCAAGCAGAGGTCCAGCATTGCATACAAGTGGCCTGAGATGGGGTTGATTCTTTCATCTAATGCAGTGTTTTTCAACCAGTGTGCCGTGGCACACTAGTGGGCCGTGAGACATGGTCAGGTGTGCCGTGAAGCTCAGAGAGAGAAAGAAAACAAAGAGAGAGAGAAAGAAAGCAAGAGAGAGAGAGAGAGTGAGAGAGCAAGAGAGAGAGAAAGAAAGGAAGAGAAAGAGAGGGGGGAAGGTGGGAGAAAGACATAGAGGGAGGCAGGGAGGAAGAGAGAAAGAGCAAAAAAGAGACGAAGGAAGGAAGAAAGAAAGAAAGAAAGAAAGAGGGATGGAGAGAGAAAAAAGAGGAAGGAAGGGAGAGAAAGAGGGAGGGAGAGAGAAATAGAGCGAAAGGAAGGAAGAGAGAGATAGATAATTTTTTTGTCCAAACTTTTTTTAGCCGCCCCACCCCCTCAATGAGCCCCAGGGTTTTATAAAAGTAAAAAATGTGCTGCGGCTCAAAAAAGGTTGAAAATCACTGATCTAAGGTGCCGTCTCGTAGCAGTTGTTTTTTCACTACCATAACAGCTTTGATGCTGAATGCAGTTGAAGAGAGAAGTCACTTCATAGGAAACTATGGTCTCATTTATGTACAGTTTTAATTTCCAAACCAGTCCTGTGAATTGTTGATGTGATGGATGGTATTGTTAATAAGGTAGTTAGAGGTTTGGCAATCTTGAAGGTGACGCTAAATTGATGCTGCTGACAATTGGTCTTAGTGGAGTCCCCTCTTTGTAGATCTTGGGGACTCCATGTATACATGGGGTGGCTTCCTCAGGGTGATACAGTTAAACCTTAATGACTTGCTAAAAGAATGCAAATGATCAGCTGTCTACAAGGAGTATAAATCCTTCCATTCCCCATCATCCAGTCAGAGCTGAAAAAGCTCCTTGGATGAGAAGCAAAACTTTCAAAGAAAAATTAGAAAGTCCAGTTGCCTCTTGAAAAATCACGTTGGGAGTACAACATTATAAAACTTTCAGCAAATTAGTATCCTTGTGCCTTAATACAGATAACCTTACATATATTCTATGATAAATAACTAGTTATAATTGCGGATTTGGAGTAATGGTAGTGGTATTGAGAAAGGCTGACAAATAGGGAAAATACAATGGATCTATTTTTCCCCCTAGTCAAACCATTCCTGATGTTTTTGTAGCTTCTTAAGACATACCAGTAATCTCCTTCTCCTTTTCCATTTTTTCTAGTCTAGCCTTCTTTTCTCAACAATGAATGTTAACTCAAAAGGTTTTTATGCATTCTCCTTACTTGGTCCATGTATGTTATTCCTGCTTGCCATCTCTATTTCCTATCACCAAGTGGCCAAAAACCCCAAATTACTTTCCATATAGGACACAATGTGATGCCATGTAAAATGTTTGGGATGATTTACCTAATGCAGCAGAGCTGTGCCCATAATTAATTTTTCTGGAGTGAGTT